>NC_064807.1:45394094-45444061 GCF_023721935.1 Panthera uncia
AAAGGGGGAGGGGCAGAGAGAGAGGGAGACACAGAATCGGAAGCAGGCTCCGGGCTCTGAGCCATCAGCCCAAAGCCTGACGGGGGGCTCGAACTCACGGACCGTGAGATCGTGACCTGAGCTGAAGTCGGACGCTTAACCAACTGAGCCACCCAGGCGCCCCTATTCGGGTTGTTTTTAAAAAGAAAGATTATTGAACTGATAAAATATAGATAGACTGAAACTACATATTTGTTGTTGAGTAGTCTCCAATTATATTTCTGAGAATCAACATATGAAGTATATAAATGCCATCTGTATTTAATTGTCTTCCATGAAATACTTTTGCATGGGTATTATTAGATATCTCATTAAAGATGAGCTCCATGGTTGAAAAACTGTAGGATTAACTAGGTTAAATAAAACTAAACAGGTTTTTTTCAGTTTACTCTGAGCTTTGTAAAGTTCTGTATTGGCTAATGAACTTTATGACTGTCCAAGAAAAAGAAATAGTTTGTAATGTGTTTGACCCAAACATATTTGTACCTTAGAACCTGTGTGTGTGTGTGTGTGTGTGTGTGTGTGTGTATGGACTATCACTTGCAGTATCTCACTTTAGGAAATGCCAGTTTAAAGAAAAATAATGCAAAATAGAGTTGAAAAAAGAAACTCTTTGAGGAATTATAATTGTTCCAAATAAGAGAATATTGAAAAGAGGATTAATGAAGCATACAGATCACCTTAATCTAACTCATCATTCTAAATATATTGTAGAATCTACTCTTCTAACTTCTCAGTGAAACCTGCCGTGATTATGTCAGCCTATGCCAATATCTTAAACATCTGAATTACTGTAGTTTAAATGACTGATTTGGCCACTTAGCATAGGTTGTGTATTTAGTTGTCTTTCCGTGTAGGCACTTCATCTTGCCAATTGGACTGGAGGATCTTTTAGAACAGAAACCTTGTCATGAAGTGATAATAATCATTTGTATTGATTTTCAGGTCAATCACAATTTTGAATATTCTATTTCATCAAATCATGTGTCAAAAAATGTATTCCTCTTGATTTCTCAGAACAAGGGTCATTTCATTTACACATTTTGAAACTTGAGTTTCTAGTGTAGTGCCTTATACAAATTGAGACTTCAGTAATTATCTGTTAATTATAACTTAAACATGGTGACAGGTACTTCCTGGTTTCAGGAAGAAATAAAAAAAGAGAAGGAAATAGAGTAGAATTTCGCCATTTAAACCAAATCAAATTAAGCTATACCCGTAAGATGCAAAATTGTGTGTGGGTGTGTGAAGGGGTAAAATAAAAACTAAAAAATTTCTACCCATATGTTAATGGTGACTATCACTTTTGTTAGATTTTTTTTTGGTGGGGGGGGTAATTTTCTTGTTTTAAAATTTCTATACTTTCTGTGTGAACATGGCTTACATTTCCAATCAGCACAAAAATAAAAGTATTTCATTTCTTTAATAATTAAAATTATACTCATAAAATGCTTACTAAGTGCCAGGCAATGTGCATGGCACTGGTGATTCCTCTATCAAAATATATATGGAGTTCTTGGCTTCATGAAACGTACAGTTTAGTGTGGAATACTAATGTTAAATGAATATGTAATTAATTAAAATTGATTTCAATGCTGTATGGGTCCATCAGATCAATTTTAAGGGACATCAAGAGTAACTTACCTTAGGAAATGATTTTGCAAAGATGACCTAATGACGAGTAGAATTCAGCTAAGCTGAGACTCGAGTAGCATCTTCAGGATCTAAAGTTAGGAAGAAAATGTTGTATTCAAGAAGCTGATACAAAACCACAGTGTAGGCAGTCAGCCAGACAGTGTCAGAAGAGAAGCCTGAAGAGGCTGATGGGCCTAATCACGTAAGTCTGGCTAAGAATCTTTTCCTTGATTTTAAGAGTAATAGGATGACATTGAAAAAAAATTTTTTTTGACTAGTGTATATACCCTAGCTAGAGTTTAATTTAAAAAAAACTCACTCTGGTTATAATGGAGAATGGATATGGGATGGGCATAAAACAAAACAAAATAAACAAAAAACACCAAAGTGGATAAAAGAGTGGAAAAGTTAGGATGATATTGAAAAATCTAGGTAAGAAATTCACTAAAATGAAAACCTCACATCTGAACACCAACAGCTTCCATAGATGATTTGAAGTCCTCTACATGCTCTTTGGGAATGTTCTGGTACCAACTCTGACTGGGGTAACACTGGCATAGGTGGGTAATAACATGGGACCTGGAGCCAGACTGTCTGATTGTGGGGCTACCTTGAGGAATTTATTTAACTTATTTTTGCCTTAATGTCCTCTTCGGTAACATTGGAATAGGAACGGCAATAATACCTACTCATGGGGCTCTTGACAGGGTTCAAAGAGTTAATATATGTAAACTACTTAGAACACAGCTTGTCACAGAGTAAATGCTACATAAACATTTCTCTCATTATCATTACAGTCACAGACACATTCAAAACATTTAGAGGAGAATATGTGGATTTGGTGATTAATTAGATGGAGCAGGGAGTGGGATGGTTTTGTACAGAGGGGGTTAAAGTTAACTGCTAAGACTGTACTGAGAAAATAAGTGCATGATGACACCTGTTTGTAGAATGATGGAGACTTGGAGGAGGAACAGGCTTGAGGATCAAGCTCATGAGTTCAGTTTGGGGTATGTTGGGTGTGAAGTACCTGTAAGACATCTAGGGGGATACATTGAGGAGGCAGTGGAATATATATGGTTAGGTTTTTGTTTAGAAGCGGAGTGTTGATTGGAGATCTACTACCAGAGAATAGATTGTAATTTAAGTCATAATGTTATAAAAGAAATGAGACAGAGAGAGAGAGAGATGAGACAGAGAGAGAGAGAGAGAGAGAATTACTATAGAGGGAGAAAATAAGTTGGCCTGGGATTTAGCCCCAAGAGCTTTAACAATAAATGGGATTATATCTTTAGAAATTATATCTTTTAGAAATTCTGACACAGCTAGCATGGATTACTTTTTAGAGGTACTTCATGGAGCTTTCAATTCTTTATTATCATTTAGAAGCATTTTGAAGGGGAAATGTCTTAAAGTCTATTGGTATATAATTTAATTTCTATTCCTTAGCCACCTATGATTTGAAATGTACAGTTAATCCTTCCACAGATGTGATATCTGTACATCAAATGGAGATCATAACTTTGAATACAGTCACAGCAAACTCCCCCAAGGGGGCTAGCCAATGGGCTCAGCTTAATTGTGGATGGGATAGATAACTTCTGTAACTACCCCTTTATCACCCATTGAGGGTATTTTGAATGCTTTTTCTAAACAATTACGTGCCCTGAAGTTTAAATGAATTGTTGCTACATGATGATCTTTTCCTTGTACATGCTTTTCTCAGCGGCTGATTATATTGAGAAGGTTCGATGTTCGCTAATAATACTTTAAATTTATATATTGTGGTAAATTTCTTCTGAAAAACTCAAAGCACTGTGCACGATTTGCCTCAATTATATGATTCTATACTTGCACTTGTAACTATTCCTCTCATTCTATTCTCTGTCTTTCAGATGCTTGTTATTCTCTTCCCAACTGCAATTTCCTTATGAATCCCTTTGCCTTGAAATTTTCCAAGACTGCTTAACAGGAGTGCCATATTTAGCTTCTAAATGTGTCTAATTCTCCTATACAAGATTGTTCTCTTTTCACTTGGCGTCAAGGGATTGACTCAAAATAACTATCCTTTTGTTACAAAGAAAGAGGAGCAGAACCAAAGAAATTCACTAAAATGGAGGCTTCACAATCAGTTTAAAAAGAAAAGTCATAAAATGTCTGAACACCAGCAGCTTCCAAGGATGGCAGTTTTGAAGCCCTCTATTTGCTCTTTGGGAATTCCATTTGGAAGAAATGATTTGATTTATGAAGTCACACTGTGTAAGAGGGGAGGGGGGTTAAGTACTAGCTTCAAATTTAGATTGGAGTCATAGACATTGAAGCTATTATAAGGCTTATTTTTAGGGTACACTATTCTATAGCTTTCCTCTTTAGCACTTTATACCATCGATGTGACATTTATCATATACTTTGTTTTTTATACACATGTTTTATCCTCCTTAATAGATTTCAGATATCCTCTTTTAAGACAACTTGTGTGTGTGTGTTTCTCTAATAGCCTTTTAAAAATATCAAATGAATAAATATTAATTATGGAGCCACAAACCTGTGTTTTTGCTTTACAAAATCCAGAATTAATCCTAACATAGAGATCTAGAAAAGGCACCAACATAGTTTATTCCTCTAGGCATGACTTTTTAAGCAGGTTAAAAGTAACTTTTTACTTACCACTCCCTCTCCCTTCCACAAAGGGACTCTTGAAATTGCAATATGAATGGTTGTTTGAAATGTTTCTCTACTGGCATTGATAGGCTAATGATGGGGATAATAAACATAATAGTGGTTAGTATTTACTGAGAGTTTACTATAGCTTAGAGTGTGGGACACAGGAACTCAATAAATACTTGCTGAAAGAATAAATGCAAGGTTGTATATTAAGTGCTTTGTAGACATGATCTCATTTAAGCCTCAATAAATTTGCAAAAAGAAAAGAAAACGAAAACAAAAACAAAAAACAATTTCATACCTATTTCTCACATTAGGAAAATAAAGAGTTTAAGTATATTCCCCAAGGTTACACTGTTAGTGACAGAGATAACTCCGTGAGCTATCTGGTATGACTCTCTCCACAAAATCATAGAATCTAGTTCAGTCTTACAAAAAGGCAGAGTACTCCCGAGCTTCAAATGCCTTCTCAGTCATAGATCTAAGGAAATTAAAAGAATCTTGTGCTCCACGTTACTCTAATCCTATCCTGGTCTCTTGGGAAGCAAACCAGGTGATTTATTGTTCACTTCCAATGGGAACAGACTCAACTAAGAAGGGAGAAAACTAGAGAAGAAACTAAAGGTAATAGAATAAAATCAGACTGAGAGCATGCTAGTCAGTGTAATATATATCTCTCCATTCCACTTTATCTACAACAAAAATATAAAAGGACCTGTCAGCTAAATCATGAAAATTATTTCCATCATGACTAACCTGTAGAATCTGTCAAATTCTTTCCTTTGTTTAGGTTATAAGCCACATGCTGTGACCCAAGGCAGCTAGAGGGTTTATTACATTTTCTTTTGTCCCTGTTTAAATAAATAATGCTAGTTCTTCCAAAGAAGTACTTGACTTGTTATCCTGGCCTAGTCTTTTAGGCTATTATTCTCCAAAAGGATCTGGGATTTTATAAAGGTGATTTTTATGCTCTTTCATTTGTTTATTTGAAGTTTCTGGGTATCTCTTGATATTGCTTAAATTCTCAAAATTATGTGCTTTAATGTGTGTGTGTGTGTGTGATCTTAACATCTTATATATATTTAATCAAACATTTGTCATTGTGTTACTAGACTTATAAAATACTCCACTCAACACTTGATTCTCTCAACTGATTTAATAAAAATAAATCCATAATCAAAAGAATCTGATGAAAAATAATTACTGGACAGTCATTAGTTTTTTTTCCCAATTAACAGAAAGAGAGGATACCTTTATCCCCAACAGACAAAGTCAAACAAACAAGTTAGCTGGCTGCAAAAAAAAAAAAAAAAAAAAAAAAAAAAAAAGAAAAAAGTGGAAAAAAAAAAAAAAAAAAAAGAAAGAAAGAAAGAAAAAATTGGAGCCACAAAGATGCCAAATTAAATTAATTAATAATTTTAGCTGAAAAATACAGTACAATGATGCCATATGTTCTCAATTTATTATTCATGGTTATTGGTTATGGCTGTTACTATTAATTGCATTATAGAACCTTTGAAAGGGGGGAGTCCTAGAGGTCATTTATTCCAACTTTAAAATTTTATATGTAAAGAAATTACTAAAGGCAAATGCTAATAATCACATAGAAAATACCTGATAAAACAAGGTTTGAAGTTGTGCTTTGGATGACCAATATTCCTTAGAATATTAAATTTTTACGTATTACACACATGTTAACATTGTTAGTAATTTGGTTGAGAAAATAGTGGCATGATTTAGAATTTCTCTATGAACTCCTCCTATGGTAAGAGAATTCTCTTGGTAAATGAGATATCATCTTCTTATTGGCCAACAGGAAACTTTAAGTCTGGAGTTACCCAATTAGTGTGGCTGTAAATCAAGTAAGAAGAGGGAATATTATATAAAACAGAATTCCTTTAAGGAAATTATAGTTTAGCAGAGAGACTCTCAAGTGAATCAACAAAGACAGGGGCCAGAAGGTAAGTATTGTGGAGCAGTATTCTCTAGATTTGAGCAAGATTTCCTTGAGAAAGCAATTCTGAAAGTGAGTTTTGAAGTGTAAGCAAGAATTTGCTAAATGAAAGAAATAGGAAAAGATATTTTTGGCAGAGGGAATAGAGCACAAAAAGACAAAGGAATATAGAACACTTCCATGAAATTCTAAGTAGTCTGTAATGGCTGTGTGCACCATTAATTTATTTAACAAATATTTTTTGAATACCTGTCGTGTGCTGGGTAGGCTTTAGGCTCTTAGATATGGCTGTGTTCAAGTCAGATACGTTTTCTGTTCACATTCTAGTATACAGAGGCTCACAATGAACAGATATGATATGTTAAATGGTAATACAATGAAAAAAAAAGGCAGAGAATGGGGGATAGAAAGAACCAAGGCATGGAGGGGGTGCATGAATTGCTATGTCAAAAAGAGTGGTCCAGAAGGCCTCTTGGATTAAGCGACATTATCCAAGATTAAATACCTGAAAGAAATAAGGAAGATAGCAAGTATTTGGTAAGGACCTCTCAGGACCAAGGAAGTGCAAGTACAGTGACTCAGAGATTAAAGCTTGCATGATGTGTTTGAGTAACAGCAAGGAAGCCAAGAGGTCCAGAGTTGAAGGAGACAAGAGGTGATGAATAAGGTGTTGAGTGAATGATGAGAAGGATGGTAAAACATGAGGTGCCGGAGAGAGCAGTGAAGACAGGCCATGTAGTGTCACACAATCGATTGTAAAGATTTATGCTTTTACTCTGAGTGACATGTATGTCAGGCTTTATGCAAAAGAGCATTGTGATATGAATTATGTTTTACATGATTGTCCTGGCTGCTATGTTGGGAATAGACAGTAGGGGGCGAAGTGTAAAGAGAGTCCAGGTGAGAGGCTTGTCAATAGTCCAGAAGAGTGATGACGGTGTGTTTTGGACCATCTACCAACTACCAGGTGGTAGCAATGGAGTTACTGAGAAGTGGCTGGGTTCTAGATGTATTTTGAAGATAGAACCAACAGGATTTCCTGATAGACTGGACACAGAGTGTGAGGGAGGAAAGTCAAGAGTGATCCTATTAGTTTGGTTTGAGCAGTTGGAAAAATGATGAGGCTGATTTGAGTCTTAATATTAATTAATATTTGAGTCTGAAGTTTAAAGGAGACTTCAAGTCTAGATATTTAAATTTAGAACTCATTAGCCTATAGATGGTATGTATGTCTATGGAGCATATTCATGTGAAAAGCAGTGTGGTATCACATGCTATGCAACCAGATTGGCTCTGAACATTATCTGTGCAAACTTGAGCAATGAACTTACCTGTACAATAGTTTCTTCCTCTGTGAAACAGAAATGATAACAATTATAAGTTTGTTGGGAAGCTTAATTGTCACTTACAAAGCACTTTTAAAAAGCAGTGTCTGGCACGGAATTAATCCTCAGAAATATTAGCTGCATTATTATATGTGGGTGTTATTGCATGAAATGAATATATTGGGGCAATGTTCTTTCATATTAAAATGATTTATATGTAATTCCCTCTAAATAAGGACCTTGCACTTTCTCCATGCCATGTATTAAGAGCATGATGTCCAAAACAAATGAATCTTTTTTTGGGACCTGAGATTTAAAACTGATTTTCTTGAGTTCCTAGCAATACCAAGGCCTTGTTCACTAAGCTTTGGTGAAAGAGAAAAGGGATTTTTGCATCCCAAAGCTTCTCTTTATAAATTAAAAATAAAATTCTAGGAGGTCTGAAAATAGAGTCACACTATAAGCCATTTTCAGAGATGATATAGGACTTAAATGGATTCAAGTGCAATAACTATCTGGCTTCAGGGGATCTACAGTGCCAGCTACATGTAAGGGGAAGACCTAGTCAACAGGGAAGGTGGCTAAGTGCCTTGGAGTAATCCTCTGGCATTGTTTGTGCCAAGATCAAGGCTGATGATTTATACCAGCTGTAGACAGTCCAGTGGATATTAGAGAGACAGAAATCAATGCCCAAATACTAGATGATATGGACCAACAAAGGAGGACAGTTCTAGGATCAAACACACCTAGCCCCTTTCCATGATGGTATATCTTCTCCCTTGGTCTAAGTCCATTTTGGACTAGGAATTATAAATTATCTTAATATTTCCATGAAAGAGACTGATTTAAACTTGATTACACTGATTTATTAAATGTCAAGGTTTTTTTTTTAAATATGAAATTTATTGTCAGATTGGTTTCCATACAACACCCAGTGCTCATCCCAACAGGTGCCCCCCAATGCCCATCACCCACTTTCCCCTCCCTCCCACCCCATCAACCCTCAGTTTATTCTCAGTTTTTAAGAGTCTCTTATGGTTTGCCTCCCTCCCTCTCTAACTTTTTTTTCCCCTTCCCCTCCCCCATGGTCTTCTGTTAAGTTTCTCAGGATCCACATAAGAGTGAAAACATATGGTATCTGTCTTTCTCTGTATGACTTATTTCACTTAGCATAACACTCTCCAGTTCCATCCACGTTGCTACAAAAGGCCATAAGTGGGAAGGGAGGTATAAAAGCAAGTGATGCTTTTATTGAAAATAAAGTAAATTTGGTATATTATAATTGTAGTATATACATACGCGTGTGTGTGTGTGTGTGTGTGTGTGTGTGTGTATTCACTTTACTAGACAAGACAAGGAGAATAAGAGGTATGTATACAGCAATGATGATTTTGGATTATTATTTTTTGAACCATTAAAAATAAGCCATTTGATGGCATGCTGATAGTGCAGAGCCTGTCTGTGATTCTCTCTTTCCCTCTCTCTCTGCCTGCTTGTCCTTGTTCCCTATGTCTCTCTCCCTCCCTGTCTCTCTCTCTTCAAAATAAATAAATAAACTTAAAAAAATTAGCATTTTGAAAAAGTTATCTAGATCTCAGATTGCAGCATGAGGGAAAGACTGGAGAAAGGAATTGATGTTTGAGATAAGGAGGCCAGTAGAAGATATAATAGGTATCAACTAAAAAAACAAAAAACATCTCACAGTAATAATGTCTCTGATATTTGGGTGGTGCATGTTTTCTTCGAGTAAATATTTAGTTTTCCAGGCTCCCTTACTAGTAGAGTGGCTAAAGGAGATGTTAGTGGAAGTAATGTGTTTAATTTATGGGGAATATCTTTACAGGGAGGATCTGTTCCTCTTCCTCTTTTCTGCTTCCTGGAAAATTGATAATGGCTGGGACTCTGGCAACCATCACGGACTATGAGATGACCTTAGTGAAGGGACACCATGCACATCTGAGCAACAAGATAGGACAAACGCTAGATGCCTTACATTTTGAAATATTCTAACATTTCTTGATGACTGCCTCTAAACTCTTTGAACAATTTCTGTATTGTTTTAGTCACTCTCAACTTGAGATTGTTTTTTTCTGTTCCTTACAGGTAAAGAATCCTAACTAATAACAAATATTTATTGGAGAGCATTAAAAAAAACACGAAGAAGTATATAAAATAAAATGTAAACCAAGCATAATTTCACCATAAAAAAGTATCTATTATTATTATTATTACCACTACTTAATTTCAGTCTTTTCCCCTGAACCCTGATATAGCCTTTACTTATTTCTTTATTATTTATTTTATTTTATTTATTTATTTTAACAGTGATGCGGTCCTCACTAATGCTGCTTACCAGCATTCATGGTAGGATTTTTTTTGCCTTCATGGTGGGATTGCCTTCATGGTAGGATTGCATTTCTTTACACACTGTGATTGGTTGAGACTACGTGTCGACCAATAAACTGTGAACAAGAGTGTTATGTGCTGTTTGGGGGCTCAAGCATTATATTGTCAGCTTAAGTCCTTTTAGAGCTTTCTTTACTCTCTGCCCTGGAAACCTACAGTATCCTGGCTAGTTATAGCTTTGTCAGTCTAGACCACAAAGTGAGGAGGGTCTCCATTTTAACTGTGGTGGACATGTAGGGAGGAGAAGAAATAAAAATTGGTAACTTTAAGCCATTGAGATTTGGGGGTTTGTTTGTTATTCAGCATGAACTAGCCATGACACTAGGATGAATGATAATCAGTAATATAGGTGTATTAGAGTTCTCAAAAAAACCAACAACACCCAAAACCAAAACCAAAAAACCAAAAAACACCCCAACCCTAAATTAACAGGATTGAAATAGATGTAGATACAAATATAGGTAAGAGGAGATTTATTATAGGAATTAGCTCACGTGATTGTAGAGGCCAAGAAGTCACAGGCTTGACCTTCTGCAATCTGGAGAACCAGGAAAACTTGTGGTGTAATTCAGTCCAAATCCAAAGGCTTGAGAATCAGGGGAGCTGATGGAGAGAAGGGAGACCTTAAGATTGTGAGAAATAAGCCCACTGCCCCTATCAAAGGAGGGACACGGGGACTCAGAGACTCGGGAGCACAGTGACAGGAGGCTTTAATTAACCTTCTTGCAAGAGCTGGTGCCTGATGGACAGGCACACTCCGGGAGGTTACAGCAGACAATTTATCTCCTTGCATGAAGTCCCTCCCCTGATTCCTCATTGGCTGAGTACTACAGAGGTTATAGCCTTACCTCGAAGTAGCCTATGCCCATGTAAGGCCAAAAAGTAGTCCCATCGGAACAAATGTATGTTCCCGGAGGTGATGCAGAGACTTCAGAGCATGAGACTTTCATGCTGATTGCAAAGCCCTAAAAAAATAGCCCACAAAATGGAGAGGGGAACCAGGAAGTGAAGTGTCTAAGGGTTTGAGACTCCATTGTTGTGCAGAGAAGATTTCATACATATTTCCAATAGGTTGTAAACTTATTGTTAACTAGACAGCACAGCTTTTATTTGGTATTTCTGATCATCTCATTTCTTACAAGGTGGAATAAGTCTTGGTCCAATGTTTAAGGGGCACCGATGTTTAAGGATAGTAGAGGATGGTTGTCTCCGCTCAAGAAAAGAGAGCATAGTCTCCCTTCCTCCACCTTTTTGTTTTATTCAAGCCCTCAGTAAATTGAATGATGTTCATTTGCATTGGTAAAGGAGACCTTTCCTGCTTGGTTTGCCAATTCAAATAATAATTTGCTAATGTCTTTTGAAGACACCCTCACAGACACACCCAAAAATCATGTTTTACCAGTTGTTTGGGCATCCCTTAACCCAATCAAGTGGACACATAGAATTAGCCATCACAATGTGTGAAGTGCTAATTGTATAAATTCCAAAATCCTCATAAGTATTATTTTACACAACTTGCCTCCTTGCTGCTGCATTCTAGCAAGCTCTCTGGTCCCTCAGTTACTTCCTTTTTTTTTTTTTAATTTTTTTTTTAATATTTATTTATTTTTGAGACAGAGAGAGACAGAGCATGAACGGGGGAGGGTCAGAGAGAGAGGGAGACACAGAATCTGAAACAGGCTCCAGGCTCTGAGCTGTCAGCACAGAGCCCGACACGGGGCTAGAACCCACGGACCGTGAGATCATGACCTGAGCCAAAGTTGGAGGCTTAACCGACTGAGCCACCCAGGCGCCCCCCTCAGTTGCTTCCTATAGCATTGCTTCCTGCACACTATTGAATGGGTCCTGAACATTTGCCCCGCCCCTGCCCCTCCCTACCAGGTTTGTCCATTGATCCTTGAGATCTCAGTTTAAATATCATTTACTTATCAAACCTTTCTCTCAACTCTAGGTCCTGGGTGCCTTTAATAGTCTCTCTTGTTACTCATACTTCATCTGATTATTTGTTATTACCATGGTAATTAAATTATTCATTATGCAATGAAGTGTTTAACTCCTTATCTTGCACTAAAATAAAAACTTGAGGAGGGCAGGAACTATATACTTTGCTTACTACTTTATCCCTGATTTTTAGAACAGAGAAGGAACACTAGAGTTTAAAACAGAAGTATCTTTCATCAAAGCCAAGGTTACTAAACACTTTCCCTTTTAGAAAAACTTTGTCTCTTCTTTTTCTTTCTTTTGAATTTCTAAATTATAATATCTTTTTAAATTGGGTGTAGAGTTGCCTTTTAAGAAAAGCTAAAATTTATTCAGTTTGGAATAAATAAGAATGAGGTGTAAGGGAAAGAGGATATTAAAAACAAGTTTCATATTTACCTGAAGAAAAATGATAATAAACATGATAGTAGTTCTGTAATGTCAGTTTTATTAGTAGATACTGGGGATGAGATAGTGTTGATTTTGGAAACCAAGGATGGTTTGCTTTCAAAGAGTAACCAATAAACTTTTAGGGAAATGAACACCTGAATCCCATATACAGTATTGACATGTCAGATGAAAGAACACTTTGTTATTTTAGATGTTCTGTAGACACAATCTCCACATCTTATGAGAAGCATCTCATTTTTGCAAACCACAATCTGAATTTTAAAATAGCAACACCACAAAGGTAGAGGGGCCAGAGAATTTGTTCTAGGTTTGTAAATTTCTGTTGGAATTGATAGGTGTTTTCCGATGCTTACAGGGCTTTTAAACACTTATATTTTTAGCTTCAAGGCGGATGACAGTAACTTAACTGGCATGCCTGCCAAGTGACTTCTACTTACACCTCTTTGGCCAGGATGCTGTCAAATATTTATGTCTCGCTTCAAGGGTAGCATGGAGGTTAATGTTTTTAATTAAATACTTTGCCATATAGAATAAAATTGAACTTGTGGATTAATAAGGAGAGGGAAATGGTTATTGGACTGGCAGTTATCTATGTGTGTTGCAATATCTTTTAATAATAAATGATACTTTAAAAAATAATAATAGCAAACAATGACAATACGTGCTTTATTGTTTATTACACCTTTCAATCCGCACAACAGATTGATGAAAAAGGTATTATTATTGACCCCTTTTACAGATGAGGAAGTAGACTGATGGAATGATTAAGTAACTCGCTTCATGTCACACAGCTATAGGTGCTATAGTCATACCAGGTTTTGAATCTAGCAGCCTGGATCTTAACCATTCCACTAAAAAAGTTTAAAAGTGTGTGAAGATACGTCTTAAAGCACATGCATGTACATTTGTACACTTTAGGGCTAAATATTCAGCCTCAGCTAGTGTCAAGAATGTCAAGTTCATTGGAAAAAATCATTGTAAGTTTTTATTTAATTTCAACTCTTTTAAATTTTTTTTAAAAACTCTTTTAAAGAAGAACAGTTTAAGTGAAATAATAGAACTAAAGTGTACATGGAAGAGAATAGAACAGAATAGGTGATATACACAGATGCAATATGGATGCAATGAAAAGCAAATCTTTCTCTCATCCCATTCTCAAAGTCTCTAGTCTCCCTTCCCAGAGGCAGTTACTCTCATGTCTGAGACTGTTGTTATCCGCCAGTATCCAAAAGTTGCCTTCTTGGTTTCTGTAACTGACCATCTAAATTTTACCTGGCTACAGGGAAGCTTGACTCAGCGCTATTCTTTGTGGCCTTCTTAGCTTGTAGCTGGATGTGGACTTTGGACTAAACCTTAGCCAGTGGGAAATTAGTAATGCGATGTGATATGTGTAAATTCCAAATTATATTTTTTAAAAGGGAACACGATTTACATTCTGTTTTCTCTCCTTCCATGGGCTATCATGTGAACTAAAGTGGTGGTGGTCTACCTCAGTTATGCAGACAATGATGGAACAAATGGAATTGAACCTGGTTTAGAGCAGAATTTACCTATCTCCTATTCTACAGCTCAACTCTGGACTGTTATTGAAGACAGAAATGAATTTTTCCCCTCTTTGAGTTAATGCACAGACTAAATTGCTGTAACAAAAGGTCACCAAAGTAAAAATAACTTTTCTTCATCTTTAATCCCTAAAATTATTTCTCAGTTCATTTGACAATGACTAATGATAATATATAAATACATGTTTTAGCTTCATAAATATCTTTACATTTTGTAAGCCTTAAATTTCCAGCAGGGAACTCTGTTGATCAAATTTCTCATATGTCAACGCTCTTAATCAAAGGATAAGGTTTTATTTTAACAGGTTGTTTTCTTAAAGATAACATGTAAAGAAGCAAAAATGAATAAATGATTTTGCTTTTCTGGACGAAAGTCTGCCTTTAACATTTTTAGAGTTGGGTGCTATAATATAGACTCTTAAAATGGATTGGGCACTGTTTTTGAAATCTTTGTACATGGAACAATCTAAGGTTCTTATATTTTTGAAGTGAAGAGAGCAAATTGGCTTTGTGGTGTGTGTGTGTGTGTGTAGTGTGTGTGTGTGTATGACTTTTTGTAGATGCTTCAATATTAAGTGACCAAAACAAGACAAATGCCTCCAGCACTGAGAACTTTTTTTCCTTTTGATCAGCTTTAGTAATATAGCTGTAGAGATTACTTTTTAGTTCAAATTAGGTTCAAAACAGTAAATTGACAAAGTTTGAATTGGTTAGACCCACATTTGTTACAAAGCTCATGTCCAAGCCCATTGATCCCACCTTCTCTTATTTCTCACCTTTCTTTGCTGAGAGGGTCCAAGCATTTATTCTTAATCTCTGACATCCTGCATAAATTCCCTAGGAAACAAGGAGGAATTAATTAAAAGACAGGGATCAAAATATGCTCAATGTATTTTTATATACTATTTTATTTCTTTCATCTCTATTTCTGTAAAGTTTTCATTACATGAGTTAGTGTTTATTTTTGTAGTGGTTGCAGTTGCTTTTCATATATAGCCAAACACCTTGTAGAAAAGAAAAATGTAGTTCAAGGTCAGTGCAGGCTTATAAAGACTCATTAGAGAAACCACAAGGAGAACAAGAATCTAAAGGCACATGCCTGTTTCATCCTCGTGCAGAGGATGAAAATCTCTTTTTGTTTCTCTGAGTACAGTGGGTTTTTTGTTGTTTATAACTTACTAAAATTGGTTGGCAAGGCTGGTTGAGAAAATAAATTTTTTTAACTTTTCTGTGAGTTCATATTTAGTAGGGACTAAAATATGTGTATTTGATGGGAATAACAGTGAATATTACATAGCTCCAGATTATGATGCATGGAATTGAGTCATTTTTTACATCCACTGATACTGTTAGTAGTTGAATATATAAAGTTGAGGGAGCGAAGTCTGTAGCACTGAAGCTTCTTTTCAAAAAAATATTTTTTTTAATGTTTATTTTTGAGAGACAGAGTGAGACAGAGCTCGAGCGGGGGAGGGAAAGAGAGAGGGAGACACAGAATCCAAAGCAGACTCCAGGCTCCTAGCTGTCAGCCCAGAGCCCGATGTGGGGCTCGAACCCACGAACTGTGAGCTCATGATCTGAGCAGAAGTCAGATGCTTAACCAACCAAGCCACCCAGGCGTCCAGCACTGAAGGTTCTAAAGCAGATGTCAGTCCCAAATTTTGAGGAGTTACTATAAATGTGTTTAAGAAAGGCAGTTTTAAAAAAAGATCTCGGCAGTCTTTCTTCACATATTTTGGCTCCATGTACGAAAATTTCTGGGTGAGCTTTAAGCTTTCGTAATGGCCTTTTCCCCTTTTGTTACCATGGAGGGGCTGTGAGCCTATTATGTATGAATTTAGCCTCCACCTGGTTTGCACTAGAGTCAGAAGGCTAGCATCTGTATCCAGGGGTTTAATTTCACAGGATAAGGAGAAGGTGACCTGACACTTTCACTGTATCTACCATGTGCCCTGCTCTGCCTCCCTCCCCTGTGGCCACTGTCACCACTGCCCATCAGGCCTCACAGCACCTCTTGGAGATTTTAAGTGAGTTCCAGAGAGCCACTTGCTTATAACACAAAAATCAGCAATAGTGTTCTTTAAGAGTGAACATTTTAAATGTTTATTTATTTATTTTTGAGAGACAGCACAAGTGGGGGCAAGCAGAGAGAGAGGGAAAGAGGGAGAGAGGGAGAGGGGGAGAATCCCAAACAGGCTCTACACTGTCAAGACAGAGCCTGACACAGGGCTTGAACTCACGAACTGTGAAATCATGACCTGGGCTAAAATCAAGAGTCAGATGCTTAATCGACTCAGGCACCCCGGGGGTGAACATTTTAAAGTGGTGCTCTGTAGTTTTGGTGTTTTAAAATATTTTTCTGTAGATTTTTTTAGTATTTATCTCTTAGCAATATTGATGGACATTCACCTCTCTCTCTTTCTCTCTTTTTCTCTCTCTCTCCCCTCAGTTCTTGCATACCATTGCTTTCTTCTGTTCTTTTGTAATTTATCTGTCCTACAGCTGTAACTATAGTGCCTTCGTTTTTTAATATTTCTCAGTAGGGGTTTTAATGGCAGTTTGGGTGAACAATGCTTTATTTAAATGAAGAATGTTGCTTCTCTATTTTTTTTTTAAAGTTTTTTTTTTCAACGTTTTTTATTTATTTTTGGGACAGAGAGAGGCAGAGCATGAACGGGGGAGGGGCAGAGAGAGAGGGAGACACAGAATCGGAAACAGGCTCCAGGCTCCGAGCCGTCAGCCCAGAGCCTGACGCGGGGCTCGAACTCACAGACCTCGAGATCGTGACCTGGCTGAAGTCGGGCGTTTAACCGACTGCGCCACCCAGGCGCCCCAGCTTCTCTATTTTTAATATATAGCAGCCCGGGCCCCCACTCACTAAATCCTGTAGCACTTCCTGGCCACTGTGAAAAGCAGACATTTCCTTACATTTTGAATACCTTCTAGGGAGGTAGCACCGTTCTTTGTTGAGATCCACTGATGGACCAAAGCTCCACAAGGACACTGGTGGGGATATATGTGTTTCTGCTAATCAATTATTAATGTCCACTCTGTGCCTGGCACTGTGCTGGGTTTGGAAACATATTCAAGTCATGGCATGCATGCAAGACGATTAGTGAATAAGCTGGGGCTCCAAATTTATTTACACTATAATTCTCACATGGAATCAGTATATAGGTTCTTCATATTGCTTGCAGTTGTTCTGATGTTTTTCTTAAGAGCTATAATCTATTGGGTAACGAGAAAAAATTCAATCTCATTCTATGATCTCACTATAATCCAACAATGTCATTGTCTTTCTGTGTAATCCAGCCTCTTCTTGGATACCACAGGAAAAGGACTCCATCTTTCAGATTTGCTCCATTGCTAGGAAGTGCTTGGATATATAGGGAGGGCGAGGCTGATGGCATCCTCGCTGGCAGTACAGAAGATAGAGCCCTCCTATCATCCTGTTGTTCTTTAGATATTCATCACAGGTGTGATTTGCTCCTGGGACAGATGCCTGCTGCTCTGAAACTGGCTGTTTCTAGTTGTCTGGATAAACATATGGTTTTCCCTATAGAGCCCAGGGTTTTGGCACCATTGGTCTTTGAGTTTGAAGTCCCCACCAGAGACAGCTTCTTTTCTCTGGGTCTAGGGTGTTTTTCTTAAAACTTCCTATCTTTTCCCCACATATCCCAAGACTTCTTGGTCTCTTACACATAGGCCATTGGAAACCAAAAGGACTGCTTCAACTTTACCTGTTTACCTGTCTTGTAATACCATTTCAGGTCTGATGCCTGGGTGCTGAATTGTAAATGTCAGCACGCACACTTCTACAGGCTTCCTCTCTCCTTGTTACTGTGCCACCGCCTAAATGTTCTTGGCCACCACTGTACTTATCTTGGAGTTTCTAAATTTTACCCCTCTCCCATATCTTACTCCAAATTCCCTGGGACTGCAAAAGGTTGGAATTTTCTTCCTTCCTGTTCCTCTCTGGACTACCCTTACATAAACTGAGAAGTGTGCCAAACATCTGTTTCAGTAATACCAGGATTTCAAACATGTTTCTTGTTGCAAAATCCTATTTTAAGAGCAAAAACAGCTGAATATTAGCTATTTCTTTCTATTTTTGTTCCTCTTATTAATTTTGTTAAACACATCCCTGAACAGATGGGCTACCTTTGGCTTTCGGGGGAGAAACCTATATTAGGGAAATGCAATTATATGCAAATGTATGTATGGAAAAATATAATAGAGAAAAGCACACTGATTTTTTTTATTATTAATGTTATGTGTACATAATTATGTATACGGTGAATAAGATCAGGTGAGATCTGCTAGTGTTATCTGTGGGTGCTATGGAATATGTGGAAATTGAATTAAATCTGACACATAGTATAGTATGAATGTAAAAAAGGTGGGATGTGGCACAGTAAGGGCAATGCGTGTATACTGAGGGTTTCTAACAACATAATATATAATTTCAAACCATAGGAAGAGTGAGTATTTATATAAAGGGATATAAAGGCACAAAATTAATATAAGGACTCATTTTATTTTCTCTCCAAAATGTCATAAAAAATTTCTACAAACCTGTGAAAATAAGAAAGACAAGATGTTAACCTAAGGTGGTAGTTATTTTACTATTTAAAATGCATTACCATTTTAGTTATTTTACTGTTTAAAATGCATTCTTTTTTCTAATTAATCAGTGATTTTGTTGTCTGCTAGTGCTTACTAGGGGAAGTGTGGAAGTAGGTGCCAAAAGGTTTGGAAGGTTTTTTTAAGGGAGGAAAAGTTAAAATTGGAAAACAAAAATCTCCAGACAACTTGCTTTTCCCCTCTGCAAATTGGAAAAGGATCATCCTTATTCAATAGTTTTAAGAGCAGAAAGCCTCTCTAGAGCTCATGAAATACTAGGGTTTATGGAAAAATAGATTGAGAGCCATCATGCACTGCCAAGTCTCTTCTCAGTAATTGCTTATTTTAAATTTAAGAGCATTGTTGTTGTTTTTCTTCCCACTTAATTTTGTACTAATCGTGTAGAATAATGTTTATTTTTAGCCTCTGATTTAGATGTGAATGTAAGGAAATACAATTTTTCTCAAGAATTTTCTATATGTATGTTTGTTATATATCTGTTTATAATGTGAAGTGATATATATTTTCAAGACTGTTTTCACCGCCCAAATTTTTCCTCTATTAGCTCATAAAGTTTAAGTGTAAGAAGATGTGTGTGATAGGCAGAATCATGTTCTTCCAAAGATGTCTACTTCCTAATCCCCAGAACCTATGTACATGGAAAGAGGGAGTTAAAGTTACTAATCAGTTGATCTTGAACTGGGGAGATTATCCTGGATTATATGGGTGGTCCTGAGGTAATCAAGGAAGTCAGAATGAAATGGAAGGAGGGTAACAAGCCAAGGAATGTGGAACCTCTGGAAGTTGAAAACAAAACAAAACAAAACAAGAAAATGGGTTCTTTCCTAGAATCTTCTGGAAGGAAAACAGTCCTGCCAAAACCTTGGTTTTACCACAGCAGGATCCATTTCCAATTTCTTACTTCCAGAGCTGTAAGATGATAAATTTGTGTGGTTTCTTGAAATTTGTTATAGCATCAATAGAACCTAATAGAGTGTGTTATTCAAGTGAGAGTATTTGTAGGTATCTGAAATTGAATTGCAATTATTCCTTTTTGTTGAGTAACTTTGAGTAAGTTACAACACTTCTGCAATGACACATATGCCCATCTCTATTTATATTCTCTTTCAGGATGAAAAAGTAAATAAAATATATGCTTGTCTTAAAATCTAAAACATATGTAGAATACTTAATATGAGCTAGCTATTTTAATAGACTTGAAATCAGATTTATTAGGAAAAAATAAAGTCTCAATTTTTAAACAATGTGTAGTTATTTATTTTGAGAGAGAAAGAGAAATGTGTGTGTGCGAGCTGGGTGAGCAGGGGTAGGGACAGGGCAGAGAGAGAG
Organism: Panthera uncia; assembly: GCF_023721935.1. NCBI lineage: Eukaryota > Metazoa > Chordata > Mammalia > Carnivora > Felidae > Panthera > Panthera uncia. Next base: position 45,414,044 of record NC_064807.1, read on the forward strand.
AGAGGGAGAAAGAGAATCCCAAGTAGGATCTGCTCTGACAGCAGGTCTCAGTCCCACCAGTTGAATGACCTGAGCTGAAATCAACCAGCTGAGCCGTTCAGGTACTCCTAACGTCTCAATTTTCAAGCGGTTTATATTCAAATCTAGGAGACAGACATGAGAATGAACAAAGTAAAGTAGAAGATGATAGTATTATCATAGAAATGACAGCAAATTCTTAGGGAATGCTAAGGAATATACAAAAAAGTCATTGGAGGGATTAGATCTTGAGAGATGATAAAGATTTTGCATGGTGAATGTTGTATCTGGAATATATCATCACTTGTTCATCAGGTAGAGATTTGGTTTGACATATATTTTTAAATGATGTTAAGGAAATACTCATGTATTCTCTTAAAGCATTTTTAAAAAATCAGGAATGCTTTTTAATTTTACCAAGTACATTTTGGGTATGTGTTTAATTAATTAAAGATTATTTATTCTTTGAGCATTGCAAGTCTGGGGTGAAACAATTTACAATTTACAATTTTGCAATTTACAAATTGCAAACAAATATATTTACAAACAAATATATTGCTGAATTCTGCTTGTGAAGTTTTTTTTCTTTCAAAACACCATTGAGGTATATTTTACATTCAGTAAAATGTGTTTATTTTAAGTATAAATTTTGACTAGTCTAGTTAAAGGATTATCAATTTCATTGATCTTTTTGAAAAACCAGCTTTAGATGTCATTGATTTTTCTCTATTGTTTCTCCGTTTTCTATTACATTGATTTTAGCTCTGATCTTTTTCTCTTCTTTATTTTTAATTAAAGGACAATGGACATACAATATTTTATTAATGTCAGGTGTACAACATAGTGATTTGACAATATATACATTACAAAATGTCCACCACGATAAATGTAGTCACCATCTGTCACCATATAATATTATTGACTATAGTCTCTATGCTGTACTTTTCATCCCTGTGACTTCTTTATCTTATAACTGGAAATTTCTACCTCTTAATCCTCTTCACCTATTTCACCCATGCCCCAACTCCTCCTCCCCTTTGTCAACCACCAGTTTGTCTCTGTTTTTATGAGTTTGTTTCTGTTCTTTGTTTGTTTTGTTTTTTTAGATTCCACATATAAGTGAAATCACATAGTGATTTGTCACACTTATTTCACTTAGCATAATACTTTCTAGGTCCATCCATGTTGCCAGGAATGGCATTATATCTTTCCTTTTATGGCTGCATAATATTCCGTTATATGTATATGTGTGTGTGTATGTATTACATCTTCTTTATCCATTCATCTCTCTGTGGACACTTAGATTACTCCCACATCTTGGCTATTGTAAACAAGGTTGCAGTAAACACAAGGGTGCATATATCTTTTCAAATGAGTGTTTTCTTTTTCCTTTTGGTCAATACCCAGAAGTGGAATCAGTGGATCATATGGTATTTCTATTTTTAGTTTTTTTGAGGAACCTCTGTACTGTTTTCCATAGGGGCTGCACCAATGTACATTCCCACCAAAAGTGCCCTAGGGCTTTTTCTCCATTCAACCCTGATCTTTGTTATTTCCTTCCTTCCACTTATTAAGGACCTATTTTTCTCTTAATTTTCTGGCTTCCTAGGTAATTTATTTTAGATCTTTCTTTCCAAAACAAACATTTACGACCTTAAAAACACCTTTAAATACTGCTTTAGCTGCATCTTACTGATTTTTATATCTTGTCTTTTCATTACCATTCACTTGAAAATATCTTATAATTTCCCTTGTGGGTTCTTTGTTAGCCAAGGTGTATTATCAAGTGTATTGCTTAATTTACAAATACTGGGAACTTGCCAAGTATCTTTTGTTCCTCAGTATTTATTTTAAAATTTATAGACAGTAAAAATCACTCTATTGGGTGTACAGTTCTATGAGTTTTGATAAATGCCTTGAGCTATCTGAGCACCTCCAGCAAGCTACAGAACAATTTCATTACCCTCCCCAAATTCCTTTCTGTTTACTCTTTGCAGTCAATGTCTCCCTCCACTTCTACCCCTTTTCTCTGTGGATATAATTTTCTCATTTTGAGAATTCAAGACGAATTATAGCCTTGGTTCTCTGCCAGCTATTGGATTTCTACTTTGATCCAAGCTTTGGTTACCAATGGGCAAACACCTGGACTGTGATTTTGGTATCATAATATTCTAGTTTCCAGCTCTACCTTTGTTTTACTATTTTCTCTGTCATCTCCAGTTGCCAGTTGAGTGATTTTAAACACAATTTTGGTTATTGTATATTTTAGTTCCAAAATTTCCATTTGGTTCTTTTTCATATTTTTAATTTCTATCATGAGACATTTGTTCTATTCATTTCAAGACTGATCATCCTTATTTATTAGGGCATGGTTATAATAACTGTTTTAAAGTTTAAAGTCTTGAATTAAATCTGTGTTGTCTCAGGGTTGGTATGTGTGTATTGTCTTTTCCTTTGACAGACATTGAAATTTCCTGAGGTTTTCTTGAGGTTTTACTCTGCCTAGGATCCCCAACATCTTCTGCCTCCCAGGCACTCCTCCTTTCCTGGTCTTCTGGCTAAAAGGTCACGGCTTTAGTTTACCTGCTTTGTTACAGATTTCTTGAAGTTGTGTCTCTTGAGACCATGAGGAAAGAAGGTAAAGGGGAAAAGGCAATGGGGATTTTTCACATGCTTTTGAGACTACATTTCAACGGTCTTAAGAGAAGAGTTTCCATTCGTTGTGGTTGTGGGTGCTTGTCTAGAAATCACTGCCATTACTGTCACCACTCCATGGATTGCCTGGGCTGGAAATGAGAAATAAAGAAAAAATCCAGAGGATTTCCTTCACTTTTTCCACCTTTTAGAGCCCTTTATTTCCTGTCTTTGGACAGAACAGTCTCAAGTCTTCTTTTGAGACCCTTTCTGTCTATACCTGGTGCGCATTTCCAGCTTTTGTCCTGTCTATGAGTTCAGGCTAGGAGATACTTGAGAAAGGAAAAACTCACTTCTGGTTCACTGACACTTCTAGCTCTGGTTTCCTTTCCTAATCTACTTGCTACCATTTGCCTTACCGGCTTTTAACATAGATGCTCCATGAATCGTCTCCTGGGTTTTAGTTGTATTCAAGGTCATTACAAGGGTAGAGTGTGGTTCATTTTCACTGGAATTGGAATCTGGAATCATTTTTAAAAAACAATGAAGGAAGTCAGTGATAAAGAAGAGAGGCAATAAAATAATACAAAAAAATGAAAAGGGAGCTGGAAATGCTCATAAAATAATGAAGAAAGCAATAAGTATGGAAATGAAAACCATTATCATGAAATATAGTTCTTTCTATAAATAGATTAAATTTGGCATCTGCAAGTAACTAAAATTGAAGGATTGATAAAGGGGCTAAAGGACATTGAAGAACTTGACAGACACTATGTGGTAGCTATAGCTTATACATTAGTTTGAATTCTTATTATTGGTGTTGGGAAGGAGTACTACAAGGAAAACTGGAGGTTTTGTGTATCCAGTGGAGGCAAGAAATCAAAATTGTGAAATCAGAATTTTTTTTTATTAAAATGATTCTATCTTTACTGTTTTGTGAGATATAGGGAAAGATTGGTTATAGAAAGGAATTATCAAATGGAATTTTGAAGACCGTCTTATATTGATAAAGTATTGAGAAATAGTTAAAGTAGATTTAAAATTTAGGAATGAATACAGATATTTGGCCACTGAATAAATGACTTATAATTATCAGAGAATGTTTATTTAGTTGTGGCAGCAGAAGGTAGAGTTAGAGATAGCAATTTGCTTTAATTCAAATTAGCAGAAGTCTTGAATTTAATTTGCTTCCTTAATTGCCAATAGAGTTGATACATATATATATTTTTAAATAACATGCAGTAAGAAATTCATAGCTTCATTCATCTTGGCCATTATTTCTTTATCTTGGACACAAGAGAGTGTTCCCAGTCATGCCAGAGGGCTAAGACTAAGCACAATAAAGGTGTTTTTTTTTTTTTACCTTTGTAATATTATCAAAATTAGAATACAATCTATCAATTGTTAATTGTAGACAAAATGAATTATGTTTTGAGTACTCATGGTGTTTCTGTTGTTGGTACTTTATTATTGCTTCTAGGATTTCATTCCCCCTTTTTTTTCCTTTTGGACTTTGAATCTAGACGTTCTTTTCCTATGCATTTTGTTTAACTTTTACCCGTGTCTACTGAACTGATTTAACTAAGTCCACACAGCTTTTAACAGTCTTCTTTCTTTTTCCGATGGCTATTTCCTAAGCACTATATCTTGCTTTTTCAATCTTTTGATTCTCTTTGGAATCACGCTTAATCTATCCTCCTTGCTCCCAGCTTTCCTGGCAAACGATCTCATGTTTCTTAGGGATAAAATAAATCGTAGGCTCATATTAATTGCCAAACTTTTACCTCTGGATGAATGACATTATGATGCTTTTAAGACTCTCAGATTTGCCAAACGTTCAATGTAAAATTATCCTGCAGTCGGAATGGAAATCATCTTTAGGGAGAATTCTATATGTATGTGTGTCTATTATTTATAGAGTCTGATAATGTTTTACTTAAATGTATGTGTTGTATTAATGTATTGGTAAAAACTAAGGTATAAACTTCAATTCTCATGATATAGAAAGACAGAGTGGCATAATAATAAAACAGAAAGGAAATCCATTGACCTGGGTGTCTAAATGCTTGCCTCCCATCAGAATCAACGATCATTTCCCAAAATTAATTTCTTTCTAATTGTTTCTTCTAATGTATTAGGTTGGCATTGCCTAGGTCTTCCACACACAGATTAAAAATGGTCAACCATCACAATTCCAATAAACTTCGATTTCATTGTTCTATACTGAGCAATAATGTACTAATATGATCTATGATGATTCACCAATCAATGGAAGGCAGAGGAAGGTGTTTTAGTATGGCTCTGACTTGGATTTTTTTTTAATGTAAAAAATAATATTGAACACCGAAAACACACACACACACACACACACACACACACACACACACACGGTTCTTCTTTCCCAGGCTCACAATTTAAGGACTTAAAGAAATATTGAGAATTAAACCATTACCTGGCATAACTAGTTTTAATGACTAACAGATAAATTGGTTTGCCCAGCCAAAAAAAAAAAAGTACTTAGAAGTGTAGGAAATAAGACACATGTTGCCTTGGTTCAAATTCTAACTCTGTTATGAATTACTCCAATGTGTAATTTAGTCTAAATCTGTTATGAATTACTTCAATGTGTAATTTAGTCAAGTAAGTTACATCATCTCTTTACATGTTTAAAATGAGTTTGCATTAGATAATTTCTGCAGTTATTTACATCTCCAATATTCTATAATTCTGTAAAACATGTTATCATGTTTTTATGAAATATCTTTTTTTTGGATAAAGGTGTACGTTTCAGTTTTTATTTCATACTGCAGTTTAATTTAGTATTCATATTGATGAAGTAATTTTGTATTCAGGAAAATCTGTTTACTAGCCAATAGCTGGGATGCAACAGTCTTGGGAATAAGCTCAGTGAAGTCATGGCTACACTTAATATTATTTTATAAAATGGATTGGAGGTGTAGACAAATTAGAAATCTATTTCAAAATTCCAGGTAAAAGTAATTGAAGACATGGCCTAGGGCAGTAGCTACTGACACAAGTAGGAAGGGATGGATGTGAAGATGTGGGAAGAAGACTCACTAATTTCTTTATTTAAGCCACGAGTGTATACTTTAAGAGGAATTGGTATTTAAAGAGAGTACGTTTCTGGTTTAAAGTTATTAGCATATCTTATGTTCATATGTTGAACAAAACCAGTATGCTGATATTTTAAGTTCTCATTGAGTATTGATTTAAATTTATGTAGAAATCAATATCAGATTTCTTGTAGTTCTTATAATTGTCACTGTTACTGTGGTTTTCTATGAGGTGGTTCCCATCCCATGGGATGGTTTGAAAATTTGTTGGGATGACATTCATTGTGCTAGTAATTGGAGGTGGTACCTACTGGCATTTTAATGCGTGGTAGTAGGGATACCAGATGCCTTTAATGCTCAAGAGATGTAAACAATACGTTGTACTCTTTCCTTCACAACTTTCGAATATTCCATACATTAATGTACATGGAACACCTGTTCATAATTTTTGAACCAAGAAACAAACTCCAAAACAATTTTGCATATTTTAAGCATAAATGATTTTTCAGGAATGCTAGTATTGTGAAAATTGGAAAAGGCTGTACTTTGTTTTGTTCTTTACCTAGAGTTTATTAATCATTTTAGAAGAGCGTCTTACTCTCTATAATGCTGCTCATGATACTACAACACACCTGACTGAGTCAGTCTGCACCTGTAATTGTCACATTCCCAGTGATTCGACACATTCTGCACATATGTTCAAGCACTCTACTGCTGTAGCCCAAACATTTATATTGAAATACATGATATTTTAAAATACATTACTTTATATCACAATTATATTGCTTTTTAAAAATAGTTATGTGTGTAGGTAGATTGCATTATCTATGAATTTCATTTTAGGAGGGTAAAAGTAAGTTAAATGCTTCTTATATAAAGGGGCATTGAGTCTGATAGGGTTCAGAACCACAGCCTTAAGGTATAGAAAAACTTCATAGCATTTTACTGGTGAAAGGAAAATTAGAATTCAACCTATGTAGTGGATACACCACTTCAGGGTTTGAAGACTTGAATTCTGATACCAGGTCTGACATGAGTCAGATTACTTCTGCAAATTGTAGTTTGCTTATATGTAAATTTTAAAAGTTAGGATGACTTACAGTGGAGGGAATAGACTTTTTCTGTGTTGCTCTGAAACCAAAATAAGTAGCTAGAAAATACAAGGAAATGGAATATTAACTAGCATGTGGATGAACCCTCAAATAATTAGAACTATGCAAAAATGGAACTGACATGCATTTAAGGTATTTCAAGCTATGTCTGGTTACCTATCTGCTGTGGCTGGTATGTTGGGAAGAGGACAGAGTCAGGAAAAGCTTCTCAAACAGAGATGCACATCAAAGTCATTAAAGGAGCTTTTATAAATCAGCGATTTATAATGGATGTAGTGACATACAGATATTTCTAGAGTGTCATGTATGATTCTGGTACCCATTCCAGATTAAAAACAAGGGAGTTAGATTACCTCTGATATTTTCTTCAGCTATACATTGTTTTCTTACTACCGTACAGAGAGTTACCTCTAATTTAGAAATCTTGTTTTAGAGACAGCTGAATGGTCTCTCACCAAGTGGTAGTTAATTCATAGATCTCATGTAATTGTAGATGTAGTAAAATCTTAGAAGATTTAGAATGATTTTAGAAGATTAGACGATTTAGAAGATTTTCTAGTCTGGGTTAAAAGTAAGAATTCACTGATATGACCAGGAATCCAAAAGAAATGTTGAAACTTATAGAGTTCCATTATTCAGGCTTGCTCTTCGATTTTACCATTTATTCTGTAAACCAGTCTTTCAGATCATCATAGCCACCCATGATCGGCTCAGCTCACAATGAAGCCACTCTCTATAGTTCCATGATACCAAGTCTCTGAAGCTGTTGCCTACTCTTTATTAAACATGTCCTAGTCTTATTTTACATTTTTAAAAAAAGTGAACTGAAGTTATTCATGGTTTACTAGCTGTGGGTACCAGCAAGGTCACATTAGCAATTATTGCTTGAATCTTATTAGCCACTGTTTGTGTAATAATAGGAGTCCAGTCCCCATTTCAGAGCTCCAAGTTCTTCCAAATACTTTGGGGTATCCCTAGGGCATGACAACATGCTGCAAAGTGCATCTGAGCCATTGCTCACCCCTGAATGACTTCTCCCTCAGCTGTTAATCCCTGTTGCTCACTTTGGTTCATTGTGTCTGCTACCATCTTCACATAGGACATTTTTTTGGGGGTGGGAGGAAGAGGCATTCTTCAGTATCCTCTGGCATTTTCGTTCCTTTGGATATGCATCCTTTCTGTGAGACTTTACTGTGCTATCAGAGTCAGCTGTAGATGAGACCACATCATTCATACAGGAGGCTCTTCAGCCTTCCTGTAAAACAAAGCGTGTATGGGTAGAGCAGTACTACTTACATTACTCAGCAGGTACATTCACATCTGAGTTCTGCCTTGAGCCAGGACCACCCTACGCTAGCTCATGTATTTGACCTATGATGGTGAAGTGGGGAAAAAATGAGTGAAGGGTTAGAATAACTGAATTTCAGGCCAGATTTTGTGACTAACTTTGTAAACCTTTTTATTTATGTGACCTTAGTTTCTTCATCTGCAAAATATCAAAGGTCTGGGGTAGATTATCTCTAAGTGCCCTTCCAGATCTAAGAGAGCATCATTGTAGACATAAGCTCACTGACAGAAGAAAACTCATACTATTTTTCTCACTGTCCTCCTCCCTAGCTAGCACAGTGTTTTGTGTGTCTCAGGACCTTGCATGAAAGAGTGATCAAAGTTCTGAACTGTGAGTCCAGAGACTTCAGTTTGAGTTCCAACCCCTGTTCCCAGTGAGTTCTGTTACGACAGACAAATCATTCACTTAATTTGTTTACCTGTACAAGAATGCTCTTGAAGGTGCTTTACATCTGTGGGGAGTGGGGGAAGGTTAAGCTATTGGCAGTATTATTTCTATGACAGTATGAGAAGATATCTCTTGAATTTTTTTTTGTTTGTTTTTGTTTAGCTTCTTACCTTGTCAAAGGATATCTCCAGAGGAGATTTGCTCAGGTATCAGATCTCCACTATTTATCATCGGTGTGAAATCTTCTTTCACGGAGTGGGAGAAGGACAATTTAAAATTCTGTGTTTGAATTATATTTACTTAGCAAGGCTTTACTTTTTTTTTTTTCTTCCCTGCTTGTTTTTCCCATGTCTGTCTATGGTGCACTCAGGGGGCTTGCATTAAGCTTATGATGCCTGGCATGATTGATTGTGTTTCCAGTGGTTGGACACTTTGCTGGGAGCCGTGGTTATGTCTTGGAAAATCACGCTAATCGAATTTGAAGACACTGATATGCATTCTCAAGTAAGAGCCTGGCTCTTGGGGGTTTCATCTAGGTCAGGCCTTATAAATTAAGTGATGATTTTTTTCCTTAAGTCAGTAAATAAAATTCATCAGTAGCCTTATATTGCCTTCACTTTTCTGCAGCTCAGCCAACCTATGAGTCAAGCAGCATTTTTATCCACTTTAAAGCTAATGTTTTGTGGTAGTTGGCAATCCATTTATTAAAGGCAGAAGACGGGAACACAGAGTAATTTGAGAACAATTTCTGAGATCACTGAAAAGCCAGAGAAAAATAATCTTTAAATGTATATCTTTGAAGTTGTTGGAGAACATACGTTTGCTATAATTTCTTTTGTACAGAAAATAATGTAAAATTTTCTAAAAGCTTCAGGTCAAAAGCAGTTTTAAAATGGCAAAATGATGGTGTCTTTTAAATTTTACTTATTTATTCATCTACATAATTGAAAACATTTATTGAACATCTATTCTCTGCCAGGCACAGAAGGTATGCTAGGAAACTCATTGACACTGAAGTAGGCCAACCTGTATCTGAATCATGTTGGCCACTTATTAGGTAAATGATAACACATAAAGAAAATAACCTTTAAAACCTCAGAGTTTTTGTTTGTTTGTGTTGGTTTGGGTTTGTTTTTTTTTTTTTGTTTTTTTCTTCAATAGGGGTTGGAGAAAACAAAGCAGATGCTGAGCATCAGCCCACAGGAGGGGCTAACAATAGGAGGGTAAGAAGTTGATATTTTCATGTATGCCTCCTTCATGGTATTATTGAGACAGTTTTTAAGAAGTATGAAAGTTAAATGTATGGTACCTGGATTATTATAGGTGCTTGATATGTCAGTCACTTTTCACTAGTAAGAGATAAAGCTGAAAATATGGGTTTTTTTGACCACAGAAGATCGTGAATGCTATGGGACTGCTATATTATTAATTGCTGTATACTGGTACAGGGCCTTACTAAGCACTTGTGGGTACTGAAGAATTTCTTTGTAATGAATGATAGTGAATAAATGGGCAATAGAAAGTTATTGAAGATAGAAGAAATCTGTTGTGGATGCTGCAGACAGAGATCTTACATTAGATAATGATGTTGGTCGAGGTGATCTTCATGGGAAATAAATATTTGCAGAACTAGAGACTTAGGGACAGACACCACTTGAGTGTGAACTATGGTTTCTTGGGGAAGAAAACTTAAACAAAGACTCACCAGGGCTCCCAAGCTCTCCTCCCATCAGAGGAGTGCTTGGCTGGAGTATGGTTAGATACTCAGTGGACAGTGCTGCAGGAGAGGACCCCTATTCCTATCCTCATTTACACTTCTGTAGAGAAGCCCAGGGAGGGAGCAGAGAGCACCTGGTCCACATTGTAATAAAGGGAGGTTTTTGGTCAGGAAAGTTGAGCTTTGAGGTTTGGGAACTCACATAATTGTCTCAGTTAGTGTGCATAGTATCACTAGTATTAATGATAGACCCCCCCCGAGATAGAGTGCTTGTAGGTACCTAAGGGAGAGAGGAAGCCACCGAGATTGTCCAGTAAATAGGTTGTCTTTCTTCGATGTCATCATTTGTGCTTTGAAACTATCACAGTGTCCTTGATGCTCCTGGACCTGGGATTCTTGGTATTAAGAAGACGACTTAGGTTTGGTTTTCCTAATAATTGTGTGAAAAGCATCAATTAGAGTAAAGAACTGCTGTTTATGGGGGGAATTAAGTAATCTGAGTTTAGATTCAGTTAGGAAGGAGTTCATAGGAAGTCGCAAAGTAAGGGTGGACAGAGCTACTGGGATGTTGAGAAGACATCTGCAGGAAGGATGCTAATGTTGGAGATCCATATTTTGAAAAATGGTGTCCATGTTAAGATAGAAAGAACAGACTGATGGATTTGCCTAGGGCTGGGGTACCTGCCAATGTTAGGAGTATATAATAGTGACTTGGAGGAGACAGAGTTAGGATTATGCGTAAACTTCCTGGGTTTGCTTTAGGTTTACCTTTCTTGAATTAGGCAATTCTCTCTTTAGTTGCTGCACTGAACTTGGGGGAAGAGAATATAAAACATGGATTGGATGCTAATGAGTTCCCCTGCAGGTTGGATTTGTCCTGAGTTATGGGAACTACATTGTGAGTGAAAGCCCAAGGAAATCATTGATATTTCTACATTTCCACATAATAGATTCAGTATAATCTTGGACATAATTTGTTTCTCTTGGCTAACTAAAGCTAAGCAAAACCCAAATTTCTACTGTCAGACACTTTTTCTCTTAATTATAAGTACTTGTATGGAAAGTTAATTTGTGTGGGTTTAATTTATTTACATATATTTACATTTGGCTCATTAAAATGTTCCGTCTAAGAGTTGTTTGCAACTGTTTGAGCATTTTAAGTCCTTTTGGAAAATGAAAACATTCTTTTTGCCAAATAAGAATAAATTTAGAAACCCCCAAGTTTGGGTTGTAGTTTGACTAGCTTCTAAATATGGGAAAATATTTTATGCTGTCCACCAGTACATAACCAACAAATGAAAACAGAGCACCAAAGTGAGTGGTTAGTCTCTTTTCTTTTATCTGCACGTGTACCCCCACCACACCTTAAAGAAATCGGTAGACTCCAGGTAAAAACACCAACACTGCACAAAAACTTGCAAGAAAAATGCAAGATGGCTTAAATTGTGAAAACATAGTCACTTGTCAAACATTTGTGAAATATCCACTTAGTACAGGAGATGGTACTCAGTCTAAAGCACCCAAAATTTATATTAAACATGATCCTTGCTCTCAAAAACTTACTATCAACTAAAACTTTAAAGAGTTACTTATTATGACTGTGATACAAATCTAAGATTCCTAAACCTCCCTGTGTTATTTTTCTTTATCTTATCATGATCTAATAGCAGTTGTCACTAATTGGCCCCTTCCTTCCCCTTAGCCTGTGTGCCTAGAGTGTTAGATGCATCAAATTATATGGCCCACCATTTGTGGTAGATATTATTATACCCTTTTAACAGATAGAAGAAAGAGATTTTGAGAACGTGATTAACTTTTTAAGGGCTGTCTGAATGGAAGCCTTAACTCATTATCATTGCCCTCTTTCAAGTAGTTGAATGAATTAATATATCTTTAGAGTGAGACCTAGGTGATACAGGATTGTACAGGATAATTTTTCATATCTTATCTAGAAAACAATGGTCTTTAATAAGGAAAAAAAAAACCCCATGATTGGTAGCCCCAGTAAATCATACAAAAAACAATTTCTTGGTTAATAAATAGAATAGAAACAGCAGATTCATGAAACCAAATATTTAGAGGAGAAGATAAAGTTTAATTGCTTTGTTTGTAATATCTTAATAAAAATATCCAGTCTGATACCACTGGATGATTTCAGACTACCTCCAAAGAGATTTTAGCTGATTGAGTTCAATTAATCTTTTTTATTCTATCCACTTGATAATGGCCAGTTAAGAAATCCAAATAATTAAAATAGCTTTGCTTTTCTCTAAGCCCTCATATAAACCACATCATTGGCTCACTGAAGAATGAACATTATGATCTGGGGAAAAAAAATCAATTCTGTTAAATTCATTATCTACCTTTTGCCAGAAACAGGATTGGGAAGAAAAGCTGATTGTTTTCACCCACATTTCTGGATTCTGGATCAAGGATGATTTAGGCTTGAAAAGTTAGATCTCCAAACACAGGATTTGAAATAGGCCCGAGGGAATGAGAAGAAGCTGTCACTTTCCAGTAGGATGAAAGAAATAGTGTTAGGTGACATTGTTCTCTAAGAGACTCAAATAATTTTGGCTGCCCCAAAGGGTTTTTAGTCTTTGTAGTTTCATCTGTTTCCTTCCTAGTAATGATATTTATTGAAATAAATGCATCATCCAAAATCCAAGGAGTATCTGTCATCTGCAGTTATGTTGATCTTTCTTTGATTTCACTGGAGTTTCCCATTATGTTTTAAACTTTGGTGCATACTATTGTAGAAGAAAAACAGATTACATGTCAGTCTAAGCCTGTGACTATTCCAAAAGGAATTACTCCAACATTGTTGAGTTACTCAAAAGAGAGTTTATTTAATAATAAAGCAAACATATACCTGCCTGGTTAACATACATCAGTGGTGTGGAGTCATTTTATCACTTAATCACTTAATTAATTAATTAATTTTTAAAGAAAGGAATGATCAAAATTTCAAATGAAATTTTACATATTGCAGTAAAAACTAAAATCATGGAATCTCTTAAGAAATTAAGACCTATTAACCTTGAATTAACAAGTCATACTATCTACCAACAGTAATAAAAAATAATAATAAAATAAAAAAATAATAAAAAATATATATCATTTTACCGTAATTACAACAAAACAAGTTATTTACTATGACAAATACTCATGGAAATGTTCCTTTCTTTTATCCATCAGAACCTTAGTGGTTTAAATAACAAAATAACAAATAACAAAGTGCTCACATTACCTTTTCATTATGGGTAAGTGGGAGATTCTGTCGTTGTAATCATTCAGGGATTCAGACAGATGAAGTAGTTACCTTCTTAAAATTGCTGATCCCCATGCCAGAAGGAAAAAAGAGAACTCTAGAAGATCTTGTAGTAGTGACTAAATTCTTGCCAGAATTCTAGAGTAGTAGCGTGCATTACTTCTACTCACAACTCATTCATGAAAACTCATCGTCCCTCTCTCCCTGTCCTTACACATTACTAAGGAAACTAGGAAGGGAATCATACAAATAATCTGGAAGTAGGAAGAAATCTGTGGATGTGGAATTAATATCTAACACAACACCCTTCTTGCCAACAAATATTTGATTTACTTTTCTCCTCACACGTGAAATCCACTCCTTCCTTTCCAAGAAAGACAACTCAAAAGCACCACTTACTCTTTCAAGATCAAACTCCATGATCGCTAGGTGATGCATGTCAGTTTCTAAAGTTAACTTTGAATGTGACTCCTCTAGATCTAGGGTCCTATGAGCTAGAAAGAAAAACTAATACACAGGTGAGGAACCACAATAAATGCTTCCATTCATAAAGAGAAAGTTTGTGAGGCACACAGTGATTTTATTGCTCTGCTGAATGTATAAAATCCGACTGATCAAAATTTTGAAGATCTGTCCTGGAATGAAAAATGTTGCTTAACTAGGTCTTCATTTTACTTCTTGGAGTTCTCAAGTTCAGTATTCTTTATGACTCCTGGCTCTATGGTCTTGGGGTTCCTTTCTTTTCTTGGTTATGCTCATTGGCCATATCTAAAAGAGCAACAAAGAATATGCTCTTTGGTGACTGAACAGGTTCCTCAGCCTGTTTCCTACCTATAGAAGTTTAGTGTTCATGGGTCATTTTAGATTTTAATAAATTCTAGTCTCTTTTAAGTCCAAACTGATAGTCTTTTTTCTTCTTCTCTTCTTCTCCTTTTCCTTCTCCTCCTCCTCTCCCTCCTCCTTCCCCTCCTCCCTCCCCTCCTTCTCTTCCTCCACCTTTCTTCTTCTTCATTTTTTCTCCTTCTCTTTATCCTCCTCCTCCTCCTTCTTCTTCTTCTTCTTCTTCTTCTTCTTCTTCTTCTTCTTCTTATCAGACTATCTCACTCAGAAATGTGTTTAGCCTTTCTCTATTTGATTCCAGTAAGAAACATGTGCCAATAACCAACCCATGGTTCTGTTTGTATTACCTATTTACTTTTCCTTCTCAACTAAATTGTAGGAATCTTGAGCCTATGACATTTTGGTGGAGAAGCACATTTTTTTTTATCATCTTTTCCAGAGGGCATTTTGTAGAACTCATAGGATTTTTTTTTAAATACAACTTTAATTCATTCAACCTGTTAATTCATTCAGACCTTTAAAAAATGTCTGCAATGACCAGGCTCTTGGTTTGATCCTTGCCACAGGCTGAGATTTGATTGGTCTTTTCATCTAACATGTTTTATAAATTTTCATTTACTGTTTTCATTTAAAGTTGCTTTTTCCAATGTTACAAACTCCTAATTTTGGACCTGTCCTAATCTTTTTAATTCCTGCTTGCAAACTGGCCATTTTTTTCTTATTATTTTTGTAACAGTCTGTCAAATGCTGCTAATAGTAGCTAGCACATACCATTGATGTTCTGTTTTTCCCATAGAGCTACAAGTTCATTGGGTACATTATCTGCATTTCAAGTCATTGTAAGTGATGTTTTTACCAATGCTATAATTTTGGATAACATGAAATATCATCTTTCTACCCTTTGATATCACTCTTTCCTCTTTCCACACCACTTAGTCATAACCAATGCCAGTTTAGATTTTATTAGAGCAGCACTGTACTTCCAGGGGAATTTTTTTTTTTTTTTATCAATATGGAAGTCTAACTTATTGTGCTATAAGAATCAACCTCCAAGTCTTAGTGCTTTAAATAGCAAAGAGTTCTCTCTGTCATACTACGTTACCATCATGAGTTAACTGGGGGGCTTTTTGCATTTAGTGAAAAGGATCACCATCTCAAATACTGCTGATCTCTGGGCAGACTGACGGGACAATCAAAACAACAAAAAACAAAACAAAAAAACAAAAAAACAAAAAAACAAAAAAAGCAACCAACCAAAAACCTGCTCAGTGAGGCCTTCCACTCACTGATCAGAATTAAAAAGCATCTGATCACAGAGAAAATTTTTCCACATGCTCTAAAAAATGGAGAAAAGAAATCTTTGTAGAATGTTCTAGTGACATTCACACTCTCTTCTCTCATATTTTGTGTCTAGTCTCTCAGCAAATACTGTTGTATTTTAATTTTAAAATATCAAAAAATCTGGAATTTGACTGTTTTTCATCTCCTCTGTCACTGCTATCCCGGACCTATATTATTCCAGTAGCTTCCTGATCTTCTCTTTGAGGCATTGTTAAATAATTTCCCTGGCTAATGAAAATGCCTTCAATTTAACTGGATAAACTTTGAGTGTTTCTTAGATGCAAGGCATTATTCTAGCTACTGGGAGGAAGGTTATTGTTAGGTAAAGGAGAGAAGAAGGCAAGGTACAAAAGATGAAGGAAAAAAGTCCCTAACCTCTAAGATTTTATAATAATAAGTAGAACGTGTATGGCTTGGAAGGAAGAACATAAAATCTAAAGGAACACTTGGGAGTCACTTATTAGACATGTAAAGCAAAGTTGTGAGTGAATTTCAAAATTTCAAGAGCTACTTTTTATTATTTTGCCTGCCTTTCTTACTAGATAGGTGAAGAACTCAAGGTTCAGAGCATAAAGTTGTCAAAAGTAGATGGGATCTGCTATGAGGTGTGCAGGGATGATGGTAATAAGCCAGTGGGGAAGGGAAAAAAGTAAGGTCAAAGAGTGACCTGGTTTGGAAGAAATGACACAACTCCTAGCTTTGGTGCAGGAAATACTAGCAGAGCGATAAGAGAATTGAGACAGGCTTGCTTCAGGCTAGAGGTGATACACAAAGAAGTCAAAAGTGTTAGAAAGGGCATGCCCTCAGGAGATGCAGTTATCCATGAGTGCTTACAGGCAATTGGTGCTATTATTGTGTCATAGTTGATCAGTCCATAGGAGCACCAACTTAGAGAACTGGGGGTATAGGCATTTATTTTGGTCTGTCTTGTGGAGTAAAGGCAGGACAAGGCAGGAGTGAAGCAGGGATTTAAAGCTTGAGCTAAGCTCTGTAGGATTCCACAGTCATCAAGGCCTTTGAGCCTAGCAGTCTCGGTCACACAGGACACCACACTGAAGATGGAAAGGCCTCCAGTCCTCGCTGTTCCTACTGATCCTTCAGTAACAGCTGCCTGGGGTCCTGATTAGTTTAAAGGAGATACGTAGGGCCAAGTCTGGAGGTTGAAGCAAGGAACTGAAGTTTGGGAAGGCAGTGACTGACTCATTGGTTTCTCCCAGATTATACGAAAAGTTGGTGGGATCAGAACTTGGCTTTCTGACTATACGTCTTAGGCATTTTCTATTACAGCATCGTCTTAAAAGACATGACCTCTTAAAAGAGACGACCAAAGCAGAGGAGAAGGCAAAGTAGAAATGATTAATTCGCTTAACTCTTTCATGACATTGTCAAATATCCTAAATCTGAGAGAATTGCTAGTCCCCGGGGGTTTCAGTGTTTTGCCGCAGGCAGGTCACATCACACAGACACTGATTTGCTCAGGCACGGCTGGAGCCTGACTCTCTTGCCTGCCAAGACAGCACATCCACCTACTGTGCTGCTCTCCCAGTTTTAATTAAATGTACATATGTTCTTGTTTTGCTTTTGTCCTTTTTCTGTCCGAACTCATCATTCCCATGTTTGGACCCTGCTTATTATTCTGAAATGTCCTTAGAGTGGGGGAGCTGTAAAACACTCCATCCTGAGTTTTGGACTTAAATATGTATGTTTGATTTCAAACCCACTTGGACAAAATATTTAGGATTTCTGGTGCATTTTTCTCGATCAGAGATAACAATACTGGTAGGTACTGAGGAGCAGCACAGAGAGGAAGGGGCTGTAATGTTTAGCGGGCAGTGGCACCAGGGCAACAGTTCAGTTTTCTTTTTCCATATCTTGCTTTATTCACGGAGAAGAAGGCGTGCGTGCGTTTTCTCATTTTTGATTGGAAAAAGAAAATCTAATCTGCAGAATCATCTCCTGCCTTTGCCTAGATTTGATCTGGTCTATTCTTTGCATGCAGATTTTCACCTGTTTACTAGGTCACACTTGATCTTAGCCAAAAGGCTGAGAAGCGATCACCTGTTTACTAGGTCAAAGTAAACTCCACATTGTGTACGCCTGCACTGACGAAATGGGGATAGAGATATCAAGGAGGAAACTGCAGATCAGTTACTATGACCTGGTGAGTAACACGGATGCAGAGGGAAGGAGTAGAAAGACCATATAGTCACTGGGCCCAGGCTGGACTATATGATCGCCGCCCCCCCCCCCCCCCAATAATCTTATGTTTTAACATCTATTGATTACTGTATCTCAAAGTTACAGAATTTAAAGGACAAAAGGCTGTCACACCTCAACAAACACTAACCCAAAGATTTGCTGTTAAAGACAAAGTTTATGCAAAGTACCTAAATTATATAATATGTGCTTCCCCCATCATTGTTTGCATATAACTTCTTCATTAATGTTAGCGCTCTTTGACATTTGTTAGAAATTTCGAGGGAGAGGTGCCTGGGTGGCTCAGTCAGTTAAACATCAGGCTTCAGCTCAGGTCATGATCTTGCAGGTTTGTGCGTTCCAGCCCTGAAGCAGGCTCTGTGCTGACAGCTCATGCTCTCTGTCTCTGTCTCTGTCTCTCTCTCAACAATAAATAAACATTAAAAAAATTTAAAAGCTCACAGTTTCATTAAAAAAAAGAAATTGCTGGGGTGCCTGGGTGGCTCAGTCAGTTAAGTATCTGACTTCGGCTCAGGTCACGATCTCACAGTTTGTGAGTTCAAGCCCCCCCCGCTTCGGGCTCTGTGCTGACAGCTCGGAGCCTGGAGCCTGCTTCAGATTCTGTGTCTCCCTCTCTCTCTGGCCCTTCCCCACTCACACTCTGTGTCTCTCTTTCTCTCTTTCAAAAGTGAATAAACTTTGAAAAATTTTTTTAAAAATAAAAGGGTGCATCACTCTTGATACAGCACACTTGTTCCTAGGAGTCTATTATAAAAAATATTCAAGTATTTGAATATTTAGCCATTATCTCTGAAATGTTTGCTTTTTCTTCTGTCAGATAAGTAGGGCTGGTCATGACTGCCCCAGAGTTAGTGTAAGCTAACTAGTACCCAAAAACTAGCTGGTAAGCAAGAGCAATACTCATTCAAGTATCCTGGAAGTTGACCTATGATTCTTAAATCTGGAGTTGTACTGAATAAGGAGTTGGGTTACAAATTAAAGAAACCAACACAAGCTAACTTTACAAAAGTGGAATTTTTTAGAAGATTCCTGGGATATCTCAAG
The DNA here is from genome assembly GCF_023721935.1 of Panthera uncia. Lineage (NCBI taxonomy): Eukaryota > Metazoa > Chordata > Mammalia > Carnivora > Felidae > Panthera > Panthera uncia. The sequence continues at coordinate 45,433,047 of NC_064807.1, forward strand.
GAATTCAAGGAAAAGTTAAAGAACCCGACCTTGGGAAGGGAGGAACCTTGGGAATAATACCAGAAGGAATAGGTAAATATTGATTCCAAACTCTGCCACAATGTACCTACTCTCCCCTCCAAGTCAGCTTCTGACCAGTGCACAATCTCATTTGTAGTAACTTGTATATCAGGTATCTGGCATGAGTCAGTGGCTTGACCATGTGGCTTATATATTAAGCAGACACCTCAAAAGTTGTTTCCTGTAAGTCTTGAAAAAGAGATGATGTGAAAATAACCTGATGAGATGATTATGGTGGAAATTACTGGTGCATTCTTTATGTTGTTCAATTTGCCTTGTTCTTCTTAATGCTTAGATTGGGAAAAGAAAAAGCATATTTCTTCTCATTAAGTGGATTGCTTTTCTGGTAGACAATGAGAGCAATATATCATATCCTGTATCATTCTTTGCCTTTGTTTCTACAAAACTCGGAAAGAAATCATATTCTCTCCTTTTTTTGTAGCTCTCTTGAATCAGAATTTTTGATGTTTCCCACCATTATTTTCTGATTCTTGTTTTGTTTTGTTTTTCTGGTGCTAAGTGGTTTTGCTGTTATTATCATCCTTGTTTAAAGTGTTTCAAATGTGTTTTGGGGCAGATGTCATTTAAACCAGTAGAAATCACTCAAAAATTTTTGAGTAATTAATATTTCAGATCTATGGGTATGCTAAATTAATTAGTTGAATTTATTTAATTTGATCTCTTTGTAATCTAAATAAAGTCAACTAAATTTGAACATAAATCCTACCTCAGTAGCAAATTGGTCATAGAGAACTCATGTACTTAGAGGCCCAAATATCCTTGTATTTCCTCTGTTCTCTAGTCTTCCCTTGAGTTCCTTATATACCTGGAGGGAATATATGGAGCTGGCTATGGAAGTTTAAGTGTTATTCTCCATTTAGTTGTGGGCATTGAAATATAGCTTGTTGGTCAAGAGAGTGAACTATGTACTTAGTCCGATACAAATTCAACTCCTGGCTTTGATATTTGCTATTCTTGGGTAATTTACCTAAGTTACCATTTACATTCCTATAAATATGAAATGTTAATACTCATGCAATCAAATTGTCATATAGATTCAAATAAAATATTTTATGTAAACACTTAGGATGACATAAATCAGGAGCTAAGTAGATGGCAGCCATCACGATTTTTGCCGTTATTATCTCTACTGCAGGTTAGTCAATTTCCAATTATTTTGGTGATTTCAGAGGCTTTACTGGTCTTGCCTCAATTATTTTTTTTTGTGTGTTTTTTTAGTTTACTGATTGATTGAGAGAGAGAGAGAGCGAGCAGGGGAGGGACAGAGAGAGAGGGGGAGAGAGAATCCCAGGCAGGCTCCATGCTGTCAGCACAGAGCCTGATGCGGGACTCCAACTTGAGAACTAGGAGATCATGACCTGAGCTGAAATCAAGAGTTTGATGCTTAACTGACTGAACCAACCAGAAGCCTGGTCTTGCCTCAATTCTTACTGTTTCATTTAATTTCTCCACCTATTATTGTGCTGCTCTATAGTGACTTCTTTTTGATTTGCTTAGAATTTCTTGCTGTATGTTCCCATGGCACCCTGCACTTTCCATTGAATTTAAAAAATGTGTATCATATGTGTTTATAATACATCTCACGTGTGTTTATCTTCTCAGGTAAGTGTAAACTCTAAGAGGGAAGGGATCATGAAGGCTGTGTAGTTCTGTATATTATCACCAGTGCGTAGCATGATGCCTGCAGCACAGTAGGGACTCAACAAACATTTACTGATATGAATGACATTTCTCTGTCACTTTCTCTGCTCTGCACTTGGCACTAACCTGGTCTCACCTTATCTTAGGTAGTTCTTACAGCTTTTCCTCCCCTAAGGCTTTTCCTCCCTTCAGACTACAGCTTTTCCTAGTCTCTTTGTGTGCTCTAATTGCATTTCTCTGTTCTCAAATACTTGGTTACTGTTATACATCTTAAAATAAGGAGGGCCATAAGAAATCCGGTCATTCAATTGAGAAAATAACTGACTTTCTGTGGTGGTGCCACTAGGAAAGGAGTCATCCCAAAGAAACAAACAAACCAACAGACAAAAACATTGATTCTGAGTGCCCACTTTCTGTCACTTTGAAATTTTCTCCCAGCTGCAACCCAAGGAGGAAGAACATCCACATCCATAGGCCGAGTCAGGGCTGCTGTCTCAGCATTTTCGCTTATAACCCTTTGCTGCCCACCGTATGAGTTAGTGGCACATTATCATCTTAACTGCCTTTTAATGGTTATGATGATGTCCTGCAAATTGAGAAAAAAGAGTTTGGCTGTTAATTCCAGGGAGATTATAGGCCCAATAACTGCTGTTATTAGTTCCAGGATGATTGCCAATAATGCAACATCGCTTGGGCTCCATTACGTGCAGTCTTTAGAGCTCTAAGAACCATTGAAATCCCTACACCATTATGTGTAACATAGACTAAGACAACCACGATGACAAGCACAACTGGGGTTCTGTCAACAAATATCTAAATTGGGACATCATTGCCTCTTTAGCAAAACACTCTTCTAGAAAATAAGTCAGAAAGGGTTTCTAAAGGTTAAGAAATGGTGGGAAAATAAATGCTACTCCTTTTTTTTTTCTTTTTGCTGTTTTTTTAGCTACTTCTACATAGGCAAGATTCTGAAAGACCTTCAGCACACTGTCTAATTAGGGGCCTTAGCGTTAAGCCTCAGAAACCTGAGACACTCTCACACACAGAATGTAGAAACTTCTGTCTGTTCTATGGATGCTATCAAGCTCAGTTCATAGAAAGCATCAGTGTGAACTCCAGTGATGTTCATGATGTCAACTAGCATCTTTTGATTTTTCTAATTTGATACTTTTTCCTTCAGTTTAGACTAAATTATCCCATACATGTATGAGATGAACTACTCAAAAGGCAAAACATATGATAATCAAAAATTCACATTTTCTACAGTAGCTCCTAGGATTTCTTGATCTATAAAACTGGTAGTGTGATATATTGGAAAGGATATGGGTTTTAAATTAGTTATGTCTAGTTAGCCATTTTCTAGAATGTAAGGCCTTGGTCATGTCAGTGTCTCTGAGACTAATATTTATCTTGCCATATTTTTGTTAAGACTAAATAAGATAATTTATGCAAAGATCATTAGAGCTTGGAAATTCAAAACAAGAAGGAAAGACAAAGAGGAAAGAACGGCATTGGCTTAACGCTGGGGCAAAGTTTTGCAGAGACATTGGAAGTTTGGATGCATAGGAACAACAATAGTATAAAAAAATTCATCAAAGACAAAAAAGAAATTTCAAAGAAGCATTACTATGGCCTTCAAATCCCTTCATTATACTAGTAAAGTGGAAATAAAGATTTTAAATTGTTTGGAATTATAAAAAAAATTCTAAAATGTGTTCCTTTCACCAAGACATTACTTTGGGGCTGGATGGTTGAGATTGGTATAAACTCTTATAAACCATAAGTGCTCCCTCCACCTTCCCAAATATTGATTGGTTCACAGGATTCCAAAGCAGAGAAAAATCCATGGTACAGATATTGGTTTGATTTCATAAGATCCCAGGTTCAAGTTCCTCTTCTTTCACTGTCTCACTTAAAACCTTTAAAAAGTCATTTAACCTCCCTGATTTTTATTGTCTTCTGTAAATTAGGGAAAATAATACTTCACTCATTGCTATAGTGATTACATGAATTTATACATAAAAACATGTACCATAGAAATGTATTTTATATTATTTGTTAATATTGATGTTGTGAACTTTAATTAGTAAAGAAGGACAAGAAGAACAGACTAAGAGCAACAACCATTTCAACTCATTACCATTGTATGTGAAAATTGTTACTTAAGGGAAGAATTCGACAGGAACTCCATCTCTTTCTTCTTGAGTTTTCATTCTGTCATTTGTCTCTCTTGTTTACATATCAGGTTCTATTCCCAGTGCCCTTCCTCCTTAGGATCATAACTTATAAAGAGTGTTCTAGAAATCAAAGTAAGAACACAGATACATTTTGACAATTTTGTTCATATCTGGAACAATATTTTCTTCTTTCATTTATCCCAAAGGGCTTTTCTACATCTATTTTATATGTATCTATAATCATTTGATACACTCTATAAGTATGCACAAAGATAGAATCAGGGCTATCTTGTTAATTAGTTCTGTTTATAATAGCACAAGCCTGTTATTAATAGCACTGAGAACATAAAGACATTTATTGAAAATGGCCAGTAATTTTAAGATAATTTGCCATATTAATATAAAATAAAATGTGACAGAAGATTGCTAAAGATAGATGTTTTCCAAAGGAAAAAATTCAGTTGTAAAAAGCTGCCAATATCCTCCACTCAACTCTGTACTGAGAATTATAAACCCAGCTCTATTGTCTGTCATTGGGCCTGTCTTCAGGTAGAGTTCTTATATTTCCTGAGCCTTAGTATCCTTATCCAACAACTGAATTGTATCATAATTTACTCTAGATGTCACAATTAGGAGGCAGTCCGTAATTACTACGTTTGGGAATAATAGAGCAAAAAGCAGAGGAGAACCACAGTTGTTGACCTGAAACAGAAGAAACACGTAATCAACAGGTAAACAACAAGCAGTTAATTGTAGGAAGGGGCCGGAGATGAATGTGCTGTTTCCTCTAACTTTCAAAGTACTATGATTCTGAAAAAATGGAACAAAACAATAAATATAAATTAATTGGTTTTTCTGATCTGGTAGCGCTCTTGTAATGGGTACAATAGATATGAATGAAATATATCAGTGAGAGCTAAATGGTCCCCCCCAAAATAAAAAAAAATAAAAATCATAAAGGTCAAAGGGTAGTTGAATTACAGTCATTCTTTGACTCTGAAGGAAAAGCTAATTAGAGATAGCCCCCCAGAGTGAATAATTCCCAACTTTAGGTCCACCTTTTTTAAATGTAATTCTCATTTTAAAACGTCCACACAAGCGGCCGACTTCGGCTCAGGTCATGATCTCACGGTCCATGGGTTCGAGCCCCACGTCGGGCTCTGTGCTGACAGCTCAGAGCCTGGAGCCTGTTTCAGATTCTGTGTCTCCCTCTCTCTGACCCTCCCCCGTTCATGCTCTGTCTCTCTCTGTTGCAAAAATAAATAAATGTTAAAAAAAAAAATTTTAAAACGTCCGCACAGAAACATCCAGAATCGTCCTAGTCAAGTTGATACATAAAGTGACCATCATAGGAGCGCCTGGGTGGCTTAGTTGATTACGTGTCTGACTTTGGCTTGGGTCATGATCTCACGGTCCATGGGTTCAGGCCCTGCATCAGACTCTGTGCTGACAGCTCAAAGCCTGGAGCCTGCTTCGGATTCTTTGTCTCCTCTCTCTGCCCCTTCCCTCCTCATGCTCTGTCTTTCTCTGTTTCTAAAAAATAAATAAATGTTAAAAAAAACTAAAATGACCATCATAGGTTGGATGGGCGATATGTCAAACAACTTCGTCTATTATATATTATATATGCAACATGTAATTTAATATAATCTATAATGTATAACATATAACAATGCACTATCTCATTTTTATTTACCTACATCTATTTATCTGTATTATTGTTTTTATTTCTTTTCACTAATAATTGGTGAAATCTCTAGCCAAGTATTCTGGTCTATTTTGATCCTCTTTTTATGTTGTCTTAGGAATATGTCCTTAATCCTTTTTTAGAAAATATGTCCCTGCTTTATATTAACATGTTTGTTTTTTTTCTTTATATGAAGACCTATTTATTTACTTGAGGATTTTCTGTCATTTCTTTATTAGGGTAAGGGGTCTGTCATTCATTCAGACAGACGTCTGTGGACATCTGGCCCCTATGTGTAGACAGGTATGCATACTCCTTTGTTCGTACAACCTTTATATGAAGATTTAAACACAGGCATTCTGATATAATAGGCTCTGGACTTCAGTTGTCTGTTTTCAGATCTTAGCCTTAACTAGTGCTGTCCTGAAAGCTGGCTTGTATTGGCTTGCAAGAAGAGCTTGGGTACATCTCTTCCTAACACCGCGCTCAGAGACCACGTTTGATGGTAGCTTGAAATCAGCCTTGGTTTACAACACAGGGTTTGGCAAATGCTACAAAGCAGAGTTTACCCCCTTTTGGGGAGCCAGTGGCTAAACATTTACTATAGTATTGGCCTTAACATGCATACGTGATGTAATCTAGGCAAATAGATTCTGTTCTTTGGCACAATTTTTTTCATGTTCGAAATAAAGAAAAAACATGATTCTTTCTTAGCTGTTTTCTTTTTTAAATTAAGAGAACGTATAATAAATATGTTATGGTGTCTTCACAAAAAGTACTCAATACATTTTCTTTTATTAATTGTGAAGAATTTTAATTTCTACACTGGGTTATTTAAACTTAAAACTTTATTTATTTAAAAAAAATTTTTTTTTAAACATTTATTTATTTTTGAGACAGAGAGAGACAGAGCATGAACAGGGGAGGGGCAGAGAGAGAGGGAGACACAGAATCAGAAGCAGGCTCCAGGCTCTGAGCCATCAGCCCAGAGCCCGACGCGGGGCTCGAACTCACAGACCGCGAGATCGTGACCTGGCTGAAGTCGGACGCTTAACCGACTGAGCCACTCAGGCGCCCCTAAACTCAAAACTTTAAATACAAATACTTAATCACTGTATGCGTTTCGTTTCTGTTGCCTGTCTCTGATTTCCTGCTCCCTGGACCTGGACAGTGCTGGAGCTTAAAGATATTCATGTTTTCCGAAAGATCCTTTTCTATATAACCAAAATACAATGACCAAAATCAAGGAAATACCTTTACTTATTATTGCAATCTAATCTCTTATTCAAGTGTTACCTGTTGTGCCAATAAAGTTCTTTATAACAAAACAAAACAAAACAAAACAAAAAACAAAACAAAAACACTTACGGTGTTTAGTTGTCCTGATATTTAGTGTCTTCAGATGTGGAACACTTTCTCAGACTTTCCTTAATTTTCGTGATCTTGCGGACTTTGAAGATTATTGGTCAATTGTATTGTAGAATATGTCTCAATTTGGATTTATGACATATCCTCATGAATGAGATTCAGAACATGTGTCTTCAGCAAGAATATAATAGCAATAATGCTATACCCTTCTTATCCCATCATGTGGGACACATTTTTTATTTGTCCCATTTTATGTGGTATTCATTTGATTACTAGATCAAAGTGGGATCTGAAAGACTTTTCCACTATAAATATACTCATTTGCCTTTTGTAAATATACTCATTATACTTATTAGGTATTTTGTGAAGAATTACTTTGAGGCTCTATAAGCTTCTGGTCCTCATCAAAATTTCAATATATTCATTTATGTTTTATATCACTATGGGTTTCATGAAATACTATTTCATCCAGTGGCTTATAATTTATAAATGTCCTTTTCTTTGATGCTCAAATTGTCCCAGATTCGTTTAGTAGGAGCATCTTCAATCTAGGTTCTCCTTCCTTTTGACTTGTCCTCATCATTCTTTGAATACTTCCTTACTTTCTAGCACAAAAATGATATTTCAGAGTAATCTTATATTTGCCTGTTCCCATCCTGAGATCAACTGTTTTTTCCAGGCATCTATGATTTCTTATTATGTAGAATGGTTTTTAGAAACGAAGATCTGGGAAGTAGGTATGCTTCTTTTTTGGGAGGTATTGCTGTTCAGCTCTCTCAATAGCCAGAACTAGAGAATATTACATCTACACTTACAGCTTTTATATACCTAACTATAAATGTATTTATGTATCTATGTACATTTCTATATATCTTTCTGTATATTTTAACCCATGTGGTAACTCTAGTATTTGCAATTGAAATCCAACACCACAGGGTTTTTTCTAATTTCTCTCTTTGTTGACAGTGAGAAAATTGGTTCCTCTTATCTTCAATGTACTTACTTGATACATTCTTCATTTTGGTCACATATTCAAGTATTTATCCAAGCTGCCATTGTCATTGCATTGTCTACCTCACCATGCATTTATCTCGATGCCCTCCTTACCCCGCTTAGGCTTTGATACCCTGCACCAGATCCCTTCAGCACCTCTCCACTTGAATGTGCACTCTCTTCACTCATTTGGGACTTGAATGCCAGGCCATTTTCACCACTGTCTCTTGAGTGGATAATGTCATCCTGCGTGGGCTCAGACACTCCATCTTAGGATGCCCTCCTGCATGGATGCCCTAGTTTCTCTTCTTGGTTCTGGGCCATTTTCTTGCACAGATGTCATAGTCATCCCTCTGGAGTTCCAGCACACAATGCCAGGCTGCTGTTACTTCCCTCCAACCATGTGAATACCGGCCTTGTGGGGTTCTACCAAATGGCTTTTGGACTAACTTGTTCAGGAAGGGGAGGGAAGGTAGAGAACAGAATGAAAAGGGAGGGAGAAAAAGAAGGGGAACAGATACAGTAATTCTTAAGCAATTTTGTAGAATTGATAATGTGAAAAATGGTGATAATCCTTGATTTCAGATTATTTGGAGTTTTATTATTTTTTTTCAAAGGTTTATTTATTTTTTGAGAGAGACAGAGGGGGACAGAGGAGCCAAAGCAGGCTCCACACTGACGTCAGAGAGCCCAAGGTGGGGCTTGAACTCACAAACCGTGAGATCATGTTCTGAGCCAAAGTCAGACGCTCAACTGACTGAGCCACCCAGGTGCCCCTGGAGTTTCATTTTGAATTGTGTTGTTTTTCACAGAGTTATTTGAGGGAATGGGCATCGTGGGTAAAATAAGGCAGGCAACAGAAATTAAAGCCTGTATTCCAGATATTTACTGATACAGGAATTGTTCCAGTCTCATGCTAAAAGATGTCAAAATCAAACTTATTCAATAGAGTGTTTTCAGGAAACAGGATTTTTTTTTTTTTTTTGTCACAATAAGTAGTAGAACTTGAGTCCGTCAATACTCTGGGAACAAAGCTAGATCTAATATCTTAATCTGTGTGCACAGATGGAGTTGGGTAAGATTCTGGTCCCCTTGGAGCTGAGTTTATGGAGGCCCTGGCAAAGGCAGAATGTGTACCTACAATATACAGTTGAAACTAGGTCAAATTTAGCCCATCTCAGATTCCCCTGATAGCCCCTAGGAGGGAGAACACTGGTACTAAATGATTTAGTCCTTGACCACAGCTAATCCAGCAGATTACCCTTTGGTTTGCAAGAAGCCAATTAGCTTATCTTTCCCAGGAATTTGGGTCTGAGGCACAGTTTACTCTGCTTATTCCTTTTAGGGGACTTGAATGAGCTGGGGTTGACACAGTCAGTGGTGTCTCAAGAAAGATATCAGAAGAAGGTGGTCTGGAGGGGAAAAGAACAAAGCAGACATATCTAGGAAAAGTGGAAGGGAAGCGAAGGGAAGGGAAAGGAAGGGAAGGGAAGGGAAGGGAAGGGAAGGGAAGAGAAGGGAGGGGAGAGGAAGGGAAAGGAAGGGAGGTGGAGAGAGGAGAGAAGAGAAAGACAAGGGCATGCAGCTCCAGAGAGTTGTTGCTTTGGTTCTGGATAACTTTGCATTTCTAGTTCTCTCCTTCTTCCTGAGGTTTATTGAGATTTTCCTGCAATTGCCCAACCACATCCCCTTCTCCCCCATTGTACTTAGCTTATGTGACTGTGTTTCTCTTCAATGCAACCAATGATTTCTGACCAAGACAACCCTCTTAGGCATGGGTAAGACTTGAGCCATGTTTAAAGGGAGACCACATTCATGGGCTTCAGCAGCAAGCTGACTGGTAGAACTTCCACCTTGTGCCTTTTAAGCATGGAGAAGGATTATTCTGAAAAAAGTAGGAGATGGCTAGAGGGCTGCTGGAGTGAGAAGGGGTGAGCCCTCCTTCTTCCTCTACCATGCTTGAGGCTCTGTCTCCCATTTTATTTGTGCCTCCAAAGATGAGTTGTTCTGCTAATGAAGTCTGTCTTCAATTTTATTATTTTTGGTATATTTGTAAATATTTTTTCTTCTCTCATCTGTTTACTTTACTGTAATTCAAAAGCTTTAATGAAAAAGTCCTATAAAAATTGTTATGAAACAATGGTTTAATAAAAGTGAGTTCATAGAATTCTTTTAAGCTGCTCCTGACTGTGTGTATAACAAATGCATATTAATAAAAAAATATAGGAGGATAAAAGCCAAGGTGAAATAGTGTATTTTCATCTTCAGGTACTTTCTGGGCCTAACATCCAGGATTGCCACAACATCTTCAGCTTGATTTGTCCTTGTTTATTAGATGTTTTCTCAATTCCACAAACATGTTTTTTTTCAGAAACAAATGAAACTGTATTTCTTTGTCAGACCGAACATTTTGCCAGTGTCCCAGATGTTTACTGATTAATTACACACATTTCAATAATATTGGGAGTGTGGTCTTGGTTTTGTTACATACATTATTCCAGCTATTTAACTAATAATGGTAAAGTGCCAGACTGTGCGTGAAATAAGACAAGAACACCACTAACAGCAGCACCAAGATCCATTATGCTGTGGTGCATGAGATCTTTCATTTTCGCTTTAATAAATCATAATTTCGGCAACATGGTGAATTTGTTGTTCAGGAAAAGACTAAACCAGGTTTTAAAAATCATTTCCTGATATCATTTAATGGGAAGGGGAGAACGATTATTCTGTAAGAGTGTGCCTATCAATTGGACATGTATTAAATGAGGGGAGACATTCCTCCGTGTAATATAGAAAGCAGTTTTCAAAATTGTAGCCTGAAAACCTAACAGGCAAAAAAAAATTTTTTTTTTTTTTAATATATGAAATTTACTGTCAAGTTGGTTTCCATACAACACCCAGTGCTCATCCCAAAAGGTGCCCTCCTCAATACCCATCACCCACCCTGCCCTCCCTCCCACCCTGCCCTCCCTCCCACCCCCCATCAACCCTCAGTTTGTTCTCAGTTTTTAACAGTCTCTTATGCTTTGGCTCTCTCCCACTCTAACCTCTTTTTTTTTTTTTTT
>NC_064807.1:45444161-45575909 GCF_023721935.1 Panthera uncia
CTTATGCTTTGGCTCTCTCCCACTCTAACCTCTTTTTTTTTTTTTTTCCTTCCCCTCCCCCATGGGTTTCTGTTATGTTTCTCAGGATCCACATAAGAGTGAAACCATATGGTATCTGTCTTTCTCTGTATGGCTTATTTCACTTAGCATCACACTCTCCAGTTCCATCCACGTTGCTACAAAAGGCCATATTTCATTTTTTCTCATTGCCACGTAGTATTCCATTGTGTATATAAACCACAATTTCTTTATCCATTCATCAGTTGATGGACATTTAGGCTCTTTCCATAATTTGGCTATTGTTGAGAGTGCCGCTATAAACATTGGGGTACAGGTGCCCCTATGCATCAGTACTCCTGTATCCCTTGGATAAATTCCTAGCAGTGCTATTGCTGGGTCATAGGGTAGGTCTATTTTTAATTTTCTGAGGAACCTCCACACTGCTTTCCAGAGCAGCTGCACCAATTTGCATTCCCACCAACAGTGCAAGAGGGTTCCTGTTTCTCCACATCCTCTCCAGCATCTATAGTCTCCTGATTTCTTCATTTTGGCCACTCTGACTGGCGTGAGGTGGTATCTGAGTGTGGTTTTGATTTGTATTTCCCTGATAAGGAGCGACGTTGAACATCTTTTCATGTGCCTGTTGGCCATCCGGATGTCTTCTTTAGAGAAGTGTCTATTCATGTTTTCTGCCCATTTCTTCACTGGGTTATTTGTTTTTCGGGTGTGGAGTTTGATGAGCTCTTTATAGATTTTGGATACTAGCCCTTTGTCCGATGTGTCATTTGCAAATATCTTTTCCCATTCCGTTGGTTGCCTTTTAGTTTTGTTGGTTGTTTCCTTTGCTGTGCAGAAGCTTTTTATCTTCATAAGGTCCCAGTAATTCACTTTTGCTTTTAATTCCCTTGCCTTTGGGGATGTGCCGAGTAAGAGATTGCTACGGCTGAGGTCAGAGAGGTCTTTTCCTGCTTTCTCCTCTAAGGTTTTGATGGTTTCCTGTCTCACATTCAGGTCCTTTATCCATTTTGAGTTTATTTTTGTGAATGGTGTGAGAAAGTGGTCTAGTTTCAACCTTCTGCATGTTGCTGTCCAGTTCTCCCAGCACCATTTGTTAAAGAGACTGTCTTTTTTCCATTGGATGTTCTTTCCTGCTTTGTCAAAGATGAGTTGGCCATACGTTTGTGGGTCTAGTTCTGGGGTTTCTATTCTATTCCATTGGTCTATGTGTCTGTTTTTATGCCAATACCATGCTGTCTTGATGATGACAGCTTTGTAGTAGAGGCTAAAGTCTGGGATTGTGATGCCTCCTGCTTTGGTCTTCTTCTTCAAAATGACTTTGGCTATTCGGGGCCTTTTGTGGTTCCATATGAATTTTAGGATTGCTTGTTCTAGTTTCGAGAAGAATGCTGGTGCAATTTTGATTGGGATTGCATTGAATGTGTAGATAGCTTTGGGTAGTATTGACATTTTGACAATATTTATTCTTCCAATCCATGAGCATGGAATGTCTTTCCATTTCTTTATATCTTCTTCAATTACCTGCATAAGCTTTCTATAGTTTTCAGCATACAGATCTTTTACATCTTTGGTTAGATTTATTCCTAGGTATTTTATGCTTCTTGGTGCAATTGTGAATGGGATCAGTTTCTTCATTTGTCTTTCTGTTGCTTCATTGTTAGTGTATAAGAATGCAACTGATTTCTGCACATTGATTTTGTATCCTGCAACTTTGCTGAATTCATGTATCAGTTCTAGCAGACTTTTGGTGGAGTCTATCGGATTTTCCATGTATAATATCATGTCATCTGCAAAAAGCGAAAGCTTGACTTCATCTTCAGGCAAAAAAATTTAAATGTGATGACACTTTAGGAAAATACTAGACAGTTATCGTTCTCACCAAAAATGTTTACTAATGCATGCTGGTTATAGAGCTGTGTGCTACCCTTCAGGGTCATAGAGCTGATAGAAGTATTTCATTGGTTGCTAACTTCATCTCATTTCTGGAGGCTACACAAAAATAAGTAAGACAATGGCCTCAGAAAGCTTATGTTTTATTAGTATAAGAAAAGAGTCATGTTTACAGCTGGAGTGAGTAAGCTACACTCATCCCTAAAACCAGAGTAATAGCACAAGGTGCTCTTTGCTAGGTGCCTGCCTATCACAATAGATGAGGAACGCTCCGAGATTTCAAAGAGGGGAATAAGAATATTTGTCCCATGAGAATCCATGTTCTTTCTTCTCAGAAAAGTCTTTAATTTCTTGTAATGTTTATTTATTTATTTTGAGAGAGAGAGAGAGAGCGAGCAGGAGAGAGGCAGATAAAGGGGGAGAGAGACAATCCCAAGCAGGCTCTGTGCTCTCAGAGCGGGACTCGAACTCACAAACTGTGAGATCATGATCTGAGGCCAAATTGAGAGTTGAACGCTTAACCAACTAAGCCACGCAGGCGTCCCCTCAGTTAGAAAAGTCTTGGGGCACCTGCGTGGCTCAGTGGGTTAAGCCTCGGACTTCGGCTCAGGTCATGATCTCGTGGTCTGTGAGTTTGAGCCCCGCGTCAGGCTCTGTGCTGACAGCTCAGAGCCTGGAGCCTGCTTCAGATTCTGTGTCTCCCTCTCTCTCTGCCCCTCCCCCAGTCATGCTCTGTCTCTCTCTGTCTCAGAAATAAACATTAAAAAAAAAAAAGAAAAAAAAAAGAAAAGTCATAATTGGATACCTTGTTATGATTGTCATATAATAAGTAATGACCAGTATGAGCCACATGAGACAGTCCCTCAAAAGGAATACAAATTTCCTAAGGAACAATATTTTGGAGTGTATGGATTTGAGCAACAAAGATCACAGGTAGCAGGCAGCATGCTGCCTGGATGGCCCTTACACATCTTCTTAACATAGACATCATTGCCTCTGGAAATCTCCCTTGACCCCCACATCTGATTTAGAAATCCCTGTTTTCAAACTTTTTTTCTTTCTTTCTTTCTTTCTTTCTTTCTTTCTTTCTTTCTCTTATTGAAGCATAGTTGACCTTCAATATTATATTAGTTTCAGGTGTATAGCATAGTGATTTGACAATTCTGTACATTACTCAGTGCTCACCATGGTAAATGCAGTCACCATCTGTTACCATACAAAGTTATTATGGTATTATTGACTATATTCCCTGTGCTGTGATTTTCATTGCTGTGAGTTATTTATTTTATAACTGGAGGTTTGTACTTCTTAGCCTCCTTCACCTATTTTGCATACCCACGCTTGCTGCCCCCCCCTCCCCACCGCCACTCCTCTCTCTTCTCAAAACGCTGATTTGTTCTCTGTAGTTAGAGGTCTGATTCTGCTTTTGCCTATTTGTTCATTTGTTTTATTTTTTAGATTCCATGTATAAGTGAAATCACATGGTACTTGTCTTTTTCTGTCTGACTTATTTTACCCAGCATAATACCTTCCAGGTTTATCCATATTGTTGCAAATGGCAAGATCTCATTCTCTTTTATGGTTGAGTGATAGTCCATTGTATGTTCATACTTCTGATAAGAGCATGCTGCCATGTCCAGTATAACATCCACTTTTGAGCATCTGCTTAGTGTCAGGTATTATATGCTATGTGTTGGGAATGCAAAGAGGTGTAAAGCTTACTACCCTCTGTGGGCATCTTATTTTATTGTATACTCCTTGAGGATAAGAGTCATGTATAATTTTGCTTTGTATCTCATCATCTAGTTAATACATATCTGTTGATTGAATACATATACTAACAAATCAAATCTGTAAGAAATTGATGGGTACTAGAGCAACCAGAGTTTGAATTAAATTCCAGTACTTAGAAGGTACACAACTGGATGAGTCAGTTAGTTTTTCTTTTTCTTCTAGATTTATTAAGATATAATTAACATATAACATTGTGTATGTTTATGGTATACAGAATAATGATTTGGTACTTGTATATATTGCAAAATGGTTATCATAAGGTTAGTTAACACATCTATCATCTCATAATTTAATATTAATATATATTACAGATTAACATATTAATATGACAGTACACTGATTTAATAAAACTAATACTTCAAATAGAACTGGAAAGCAAATGCTCAGTAAATGCTCCTTCTCATCATAGATATTAAATGAAGCACAATCTTATTTTATTGGTTTCATGATCTTTTGAATTTCTTCAATGGATTTTTAAAAACCTCATTCTCTGATGCCATAGTCAACATCTATTATATGCTCTACTTAATTTTTTTAATCAGAAAGACAACCGAAATGATGTCTTTATGAGTTGTACAAAGTGAAATATTCACAAAAAAACATATTTAGTCCTTTTCATCATTTCAAACAGAGGTTATGTCGAGCCTATTACTTGTCTATGAGTTTCCATTTCTGAAAAAGACCACCTTCTCTACAATAGATTCCTGTATAGCAGAATCAAGGAACTGCAAAAGAATGACAGTAACTAAGGATATGGCAAATGGGGAAGCTTTTCTTTTACTCAGTTCTACCCTGACGCTATGTTGGCACAATGAATCGTAATAAGGTACCTGACAGTTCTATGTGCTGATGATCTTTCGTTGGCTATGAATACACTTCAAAGAACCAATACCTTCTCATCAAGCTGTCAATATAGAAACATGCATTCAACACACTCTTATTTTCTAGAAAGATTTGCAGATTTTTGTATGTCCAGATTTTGAGTGGAAGACTGAAACTTTATGATTTAGAAGTCAGAACTATCAGTCTTTCTTTTACATCGAGTCTCTGTCAGTGTAGGTCCTTTAAAAGCAACAAATTTAATAGCCTAAATAAACTCTTATGATAGTACTCATATAACAACACTAACCACTGAATTCCAAGTAGATTGTATCTACTTCTCTCTCCTACTGAGCCTTCAAATTGTTCCTTCATTTAGAGTTTGGAAAAAAAAATCTCAGAAGAACAATTATAATGACATTGGAATGAACATTGATCAAGTAAGAGTTTGGCTAAAAGGAGTTTCCTGTTTTACAACTTAAGAAATTTCAGGAGATATGGTAGAATTTGTAACCCTAGTGCTTTCTTGACTCAGCACTCCTTTCTAGGTTCTGCAATATTCATACCTGGAACATAGCACAGAAAAGAGAAGCGTAATTTTATTATCAGCTAGAATAACGTGAGGATGCAAGTAATCAATAGAGACCCTTTTATTTTCCCTTGTATTACCAACGATTTCAGAGATTGCTGGTAAAATAGCTTATAACTTACGGTAAAAGAGATGTTGTGCTTTACCAAATTCAAAGGAGTAAGTTTGAAATCGAAGATTCGCTTTTGGGAATAGTTACAAGGATAGTATATAAAATATGGAGGATTATGTCCATTGCTGACGTATCTGTGATGTGGAGAGTATTGATCTTTAGGTGTTGGGGATTTGGAGATAGAAATGGTAGACAGCCCAACACAGAGTTTGCAGAGCATTGCAGTGGAACTCTGGTGTTAGAAGGTGGAGGAGGGACAGGAAAGTATCCCCCTAACTGAGAAGGCACTTGGAGACCGAAATGCAGAACAAGCCACTCCATAGTATTTACACAGAGTTTTTATTCAGGGTAACTTACTAACATTTCAAAAATCCAAGCATAGAGAGAAAATGCCAGAAGGATATTGTGGGGGTGTAGCATATGAGAAGTGGGGGAAAAAAAACCCCTTCTCTACCTGCCTTCTCCCTCATCCCATATAACTCCTCTGAGTCAGGGGAAAGGATCCTATCAATCCATGTCTACCTTCAAATGGGACCATAGAGAGGAGATGAAATTTCATTGGCTTATCAGAGGT
Organism: Panthera uncia; assembly: GCF_023721935.1. Lineage (NCBI taxonomy): Eukaryota > Metazoa > Chordata > Mammalia > Carnivora > Felidae > Panthera > Panthera uncia. The sequence continues at coordinate 45,449,958 of NC_064807.1, forward strand.
CGCTTTAGTGAGCAGCAGATAGGCATTTTCTTTAGAAGAATGCGTATATGTGGCTGCTAGTTGGAGAAGGGAACAGAAGGAAGTGTCATTTGAGTCTCTCACACAGACCCCTGAAATCATGGGAGCTGTGTAGAGCTGGGTCTTATGTATCTAGACAGGGTTTCCCCACATGCCCGTCCTGACTCTGTAGACAAGATTGTGAGTTGGGCTAGCATCAGGAGCCAGAAGAGACAGACACAAAGCATAATTTCCCCACCAAGAATGTGTGGTGAATGTCACACTTTGCTCTCCCCTTATCAACACAAGCAAGTGCAAGGAAGGAGAAAAGGAAGTTAGAAGGAATAGATCTCTCCCCTCTATCCCGTACTCATCTCTGAAGTGATTCACCACAGATGTTTGCAGTTTTTTCATGATGAAAACTCGAACATGACTTATAAAAATACCGAAATTACTGGGACTGACATATTACTAATTGCTAACTGTAAGATGCATGTGTTGTGGGGGTGTGGGTGATCTTTGAAAAAAAATCGATGTTACATATTAGAAAAAAATAAAACTTGTGTGTGTTTTTGCATCGCTGAGTTGATACTTTGAATTTTAACTGTGACATTAGGTTTGGGTCCAAAACTCCAAGATAAAGTGTTCTTTGTTAACCTAGGCCAAAGCAAACTACTTAGGCTGAAAGCCTAAGAAGCTTTCTCTCCCCGCCTCAGCTCGAATGCAGACTTCCTCAGCTCGAATGCAGACTTCACCATTGGCCCGTCTCTAGGGAAGATAGGAAGCAGCAGAAAGGAGGGTGCCCATGTGAAGAAGAAAGATTGATTTGCTGCTATTTGCTGGCTTTTTCGTTCACTAGGAAACATGGATCTGTTTTTTTCATTCACTAGGAAACATGGATATGTTTCTTTGGATCTGACTAGTTCTTTCTCTTAAAGAAGATTTAAAGTGCAATTCAGAGAACGGTGTATTTCTTTACCTTAAGGGCCTAAAGAGGAGAGATCATTATGTAAAAGCATAACTGTGGTTATGTTTGAGTTATAAGATTATGAATTATTTTTGTTTTCTTCTAAAATGCTAGATAATAAATATTTTAGGCTTTCCTGGCCATCTTGTCTCTATCACAACTGGGCAACCCTCTAGCTGTAGCATGAAATCAGACATAGACAGTAAGTAAATAAATGGGCTTGATTGTATTCCAATAAAATTCAACTCATAAAAGTAGGCAATAGGCTGTTATTCAACATAGTATTGGAAGTCCTAGCCTCAGCAATCAGACAACACAAAGGAATAAAGGGCATCCAAATCGTCAAGGAGGAAGTCAAACTTTCACTCTTCGCAGATGACATGATACTCTATGTGAAAAATCCAAAAGATTCCACCAAAAAACTGCTAGAACTGATCCACGAATTCAGCAAAGTTGCAGGACATAAAATCAATGCACAGAAATAGGTTGCATTTCTAAAAACCAATAATGAAGCATCAAGAAAGAGAAATCAGGGAATCAATCCCATTTACAATTGCACAAAAACCATAAAGTGCCGAGGAACAAACCTAACCAAAGAGGTGAAAAATGTATACACTAAAAACTATAGAAAACCAATGAAAGAAATTGAAGAAGACACACAAAAAAATGGAAAAATATTCTTGCTCATGGATCGGAAGAATGAATATTGTTAAAATGTGGATACTACCCAAAGCAATCTACATATTCACTGCAATCCCTATCAATATAACACCAACATTCTTCACAGAGCTAGAACAAACAATCCTAAAATTTGTATGGAACCAGAAAAGACCCCGAAATAGCCAAAGCAATCATAAAAAAGAAAACCAAAGCTGGAGGCCTCACAATCCCGCACTTCAAGATGTATTACAAAGCTGTAATCATCAAGACAGTATGGTACTGGCACAAAAACAGACATTTAGAGCAATGGAACAGAAAATATGTCCCCTAATATAAAATAGGGAGGGGACAAAACATAAGAGACTCTTAAATACGGAGAACAAACTGAGGGTTGCTGGAGGGGCTGTGGGTGGGGGATGGACTAAATGGGTAAGGGACATTAAGGAAGACGCTTTGGATGAGCACTGGGTGTTATACATAGGGGATGAATCACTGGCTTCTATTCCTGAAATCATTATTGCACTATATGCTAACTAACTTGAATGTAAATTAAAAAATAAGATAAAAATAAAAATAGACAATGGGCTGGATTTGTCCCACAGGCTATAATTTCTCAATCCATATTCTAAATAATTATCCATACTTTCCCAAGTTTCTAAATAAGCATGTGTTATTTCCATAAATACACACACATATACAATATACACAACAGATTATAGAATCAAAACTTTCCAAACTAAGTTGCTCTGCTTTTTTTTTCTTAATTTTTAGTACCATAGAGTGTTTTTTCCTACCCCTTCCATAGAAGATCATTGGTTATTTGAATTATCCTTAACAGAAATCTTGGTAAGTTGTTTGCCTTGGTAATTTGCTGTGGCTCTTTATATAAAGAGGAGAATCCTCCCTTTTCAGGATTACTTCTGATGGGTTTTATTCTCTTCTCTGCATTACTCAAAAGGAGTACGTGAGCAGCGGTTGAAAGAATATCCCAATTATAATGTGCTTAGAGCATCTGCAGAGTTGGTCCTGGAGGCTTGAGCAAGGGAAACCACAGCTGTGAAGCTTTGCTCCTACCCTTAGCACAGATGCCAAAGCAGATGGAAGGGCAGGGATCGTCTGCAGAAAGGCTCCAGATCTACCAAGCGAGTGGAGTGAAAGGCACATCGGACATTGCTGAAATGGCTAGATTGATAGGCTCTGCACTCCCAGGAGCAGCAGAGGCGACAAACTCTCCTCACTCTTTGCCTCAGACAGAAACATGATGGATGGTGTGCATACAGTTGTCTTCAATCCCTTTACAGCTCGTGATCCCCTATTCCGACAGGCACTCATTTGGTGTCCTGCCTGGAAATTGTTCTGATGCTGTTTGTGTTTCGGATGCTTAGGAAAACATTTCTATTAAGGTTGCATGCCAAAATACAAGGCTGTCCTGAATAGCAAGAAGGAAAGAGTACATTTAGTGCTGCTAATCTGCAAAGGAAAATATTACATATGCTCTCTCTGGAGAATAATAACACTTTGCATGTTGCTGTGCTAAATTTACTGCAGGACTATAAGTGTTAAAACAGCAGCCGTGTAAATGGGCCATGGGGTGGTAAAAGGTTGACAGGATGATTATGCTTGAGGGGCCACTGTTATGTATGTCCTTTGGACAGTAGCTTGGAAAAGTTTCAGAGACACTAATTAATTCTGCCCCACAGTGAGGGGGTGGTAACCAGCTAGCTCAGTAGGAGGCTGAGCTAGAGAGCTCTGTCTCAGGTCAGAGGACCAGGAAAACACTTCAGGGTATGTCTAAGTTGATCCTCTAGAGAAAAGCTCTTTAATCTTACTTAAGGTTACAAAGTCTTTGGCCTCATGCAAAACATTCCATCTTGTGCAATTTCCAGCTGTTCTTATTTTTTTTGAATAAAGTAATGGGATGAATCAAGCAGCTCAAAAGACCAGTAGAATCTTATTCTTTTAAAATGCTTATAGCTTAGTAATACTAATTTTCAGGCTCTTCTAATTGCCAAATCTCTTTCTCATACACATTTCAGCTTCCCCTATTGTATTTCTTACAGCTTCAGTCATAGACCCCACTGGATTTTTTTTCCCCGTGAAATTTCTAGACAGCGATAGCCCAGATTCCTGAGGAAAATAGTAGAAAAGCTAATTTTCTATGAAAAATAGTGCCATCTGCTAACCAAAGAACACCTAAGAACAGGAAGCAGTATAGCTTTTCACTAGGTGAGTTTTGGGTTGAAATTTTTATTCTAGATTTTAAGAACTGCTTCAGATATCATTTAATAAACATATATGTACTTTTTTATATCACTTAATAAAGATAGTTTGTATTTATTGTGCATATATTGTGCTAAGTACTCCACATAACCGATTTATTTTTGACTCTTAGGAATAAATATGGGGATTTGGGGATGAGACCTATGTAGGACATATTTATATAACTGAGGTAGAGTAGTACAGTATGTTGTGCAATGTCCTGGCAAAAAATAGAATGAATATAGTTGGGATTACAATTATAAGTAATACAGTATTATTTGGTATAGTGGTAGGGTTTTGTGAATTGTTGGTGCTCGTATCTTTCCATCTTACCTTTTTATATCTTTGAGGCAGAGTTAATAGGTGTGGGTGGGGAGGAAGAAGAGAATGGAAGGAGTGAGTAAAGAGGACAGGGAGGGATGAAGGACTGAGTATCAAATTAGTGATACAGAAAGAATTTCTGAGAAATGAGTGATGCATATCTGATAGAACATAATAATTTATAGATAATGATTAGCAGCACAGTAGGACAAAGGATTTTATATCTTTAAAATGTGCTATAAATTAACCTTCACAAATGAAGTTCCATTGTATACCCTTTGACTGATTAATATCTTGCCTTCAACAGTTTGAAAAAAGTTGAAATTCTTTATTTGAAACTTGACTAAGTTGACTGAAATTATGATTTTATCTTTTCTAAAACATGAATGTTTAAATTTGGTATAGTCTGATGAGTGAAATTTTGGTGTGATAATTGACATTGTACTGATTTAGTCTCTCTATGAATTTGGCCTAGCCATTTAAGCATATTATGACATAATTATTTTATTTTTAAATTGTGGGTAAGTTAATGATATCTTCTTTAACCTGTTTCATAGTGACATGGTCAGAATTAAAAAAAAAAATCCTCTGAAACAAGTTATTCCCAGGAATTATTTTAAGATCCTTTGGAAGATATTCTTACCCATTGAAATTTCAAGAAAATAATTCAGTTTTCAAAACATTATAGGAATTTGTGAAGTATAGTCTATTGTATCAAATGATGTTAACAAAAAATTTTAAAGATTAAAAAATTGCTTATGATACAACATAAAACAAATAAAATCAGACTACAACTGTGATAAACATGATGATTCCCCCCCAAGAATTCAGCTGCTACTCTCTTTTCCAGAGCACTCAGCCTCCTTTGGGAATTTATCTGGGCTAATGATGGAACATGGGAACTAGATTAAGCCAATCATTGGGTTCCATGTCAAGACTTTTCATGGAAATTCTGTAACACAAATTGCCTTTTCCTTCTAATGTGGTGTGATGTATAGATGTAAAGGTTAGAAATATTGCTGTCATGTTGCCATCATGAAGGAAGTTAACTAGGCAATGAAATTAATACACAGAAGAAGAATGAAACCAAGAGAATAACAGAGCCAGAACTCTGATCTAACATAACTCAAGACTGTACTTCCTGTAGGTCTTAGAATTACATGATAAAAGCTTTCTTTGAAGTAAGATCTATCTGAAAGTGAAGAGAAGACAATTCAGCATATCTGACAGCAGTGTTTTCCATCTACAGCCTGAAATTCACATTGACTGAGGGCTCTTGATTTAGAGCTTGGAGATTTGGAAAAGCCAAATTCTCCAACTGGAGTTAACATCAGCATTAGCAGTTGTAGAGAGATTGAAGATAAAGTAGAATGTAAGACTTCCAAAATCTTCTTTGAAGTTTCTTTTAAATCTTCTTTGCTTGATAAAAGTAACAATCACTCTCATTGTGGAGATTAAGCTGCAATTCACTTTGGGAGTGAGAAGAAAATAAACCATCTACCCTATGATTTAAAATTGTTTTAAGGTGGACTTCTGTTCTGCCATGCTGGAATAATGAATATTGGTCTAGCCCTCCTGACATAAAGAGCTATAAAAAGCTGGACAAACTATATGAAGCTTGTTTCAGGCATTTTACTCTACATAGTGGAGAACTATGATTCCTAAGGAAAGGGTGATCTTTGGGATGCCTGGGTTGCTCAGTCAGTTAAGCGTCCAACTCTTGATCTCAGTTCAGGTCTTGATTCAGGGGTTGTGAGTTCAAGCCCCACATCGGGCTCCATGCTGGGCATGAAGCCTACTTAAAAAAGGAAAAAGAAAAAAAGAACAGGGTAATCTTCATGACTTCCCAGGATTTTCCCCTGGATGTACTTTCTGGACAACAGTGCAGGAAAGTAGAGCCCAAGTACATTATGGTGGTCTTACTGAACTCAGAAGTTAAAGCTGAGTTTGGGGCTACTGAAGGAGCTCAATTTGGTGTGGGAACAGTCTCAGAGAGGTGAGAAGAACACAGAGAACGAGCTCCAAAAATTGTTATAGCAGTACCATTAATTCTTTGGATGAATGCTAAGATCATAAATACAAGTAAAATTTTTGTAAAGCGTGGCAGAGAAGAGCTAGTGAAATGTTAGCTGAACAGAAATTTCAGAGATCTCATAGTACTGAAAAATGTTAGAGGTCTAATCAGTCAGGTTGGGGAAACCTTGGCAATCAGTCGAGACTCCTGAAAAGGCAGGTATTATGAATAGAAATACTCTAGTTCTAGAGTGTGGCACACCATTCCCTTCTCAACAAAGTTTTTTGTTTTGTTTTTTAAAAGATTATTTATTTTGAGACAGAGAGAGAGAGAGAGAGAGAGAGAGAGAGAGAGAGAGACAGGGAGAGAGAGAATCCCAAGCAGGTTCCTCACTGTCAGCACAGAGCCCTACATGAGGCTTGACCTCACAAACTGTGAGATCATGACCTGAGTTGAAATCAAGAGTTGATGCTTTACTGACTGAGCCACCCAGGTGCCCCTCAACAAAGTTAAAACACAAGTTGATCTGCTGGTAAATTAACTGCCCTCATGAACAAAATTCAACACTTAAACAAAATTCAACACTTTAAAAAAGAAAACAACAAACATCCATCAATGTACCATTCACAAAGTTCAGAATACAATAAAAATTACTAGACCTATGTAAAATGAGACTCAAGAAATATGATCTAAATCAAGAAAAATAAATAAATAAAATAGGATAAGAGAAATGTTAGTGTTAGGAAGAATGAACTTTAAAAGTGATCTTAAATATTTTAATAATATAAAGGAAAAATGGACATAATGAACAAACAGATGGGTAATCTCAGAGAAATTAGATATTCACAGAAAATTAAATTAAAATTCTAGAACAGAAAAGTCCAATATCTGAATTGAAATCTTCATGGATGAGCTTAATAGCAAATTGGATACAGTAGGAAAATAATCAATAAACATGAAGAGTGGGGAACAGAAACTGATGCAGACAAAAAAAATTATAAAATTGAACTAAGCCTCAGTGATTTGAAAAAAGCATATGCAATTGAAATTCAAAAAATAGAGGAGAAATTGGGGAAGGAAAATTTTGAAGAAATAGTGCTAAAATTTTTCCAAATTTTATGATAAATGTTAACTTTCCAAACCAAAAAATATAAGGAATATCAAGCAAATAAACATTAAGAAACACACAGGCAGATAGTCAAATTGTTGAGAATAAAGTATTGGGGCGCCTGGGTGGCTCAGTCGGTTGGGCGGCTGACTTCGGCTCAGGTCATGATCTCGCGGTCCGTGAGTTCCAGCCCCACGTCGGGCTCTGTGCTGACAGCTCAGAGCCTGGAGCCTGTTTCAGATTCTGTGTCTCCCTCTCTCTGACCCTCCCCCATTCATGCTCTGTCTCTCTCTGTCTCAAAAATAAATAAACGTTAAAAAAAAATTAAAAAAAAAAAGAGAATAAAGTATTAAAAGAAAATTTTAAAAACCGTCATAGAAAAAGATACATTGTGTGCAGGAAGACACTGATAAGTAATTACTTTGATTTATCAGAAAAATCAATACAAGCTTCAGGACAATAGGAGGGCCATCTCTAAAGTGCCAAAATAGAAACCAAATTTGTCAACCTAGACAATGTCTTCAAAAAGGAAGGCAAATTAAAGACTTTTTCAAATAAATGAAAGTATTATGAACTCTTCATGAGCAAAGTTACCCTCTAAAAAATGTAAAATTAATTTCTGGGGGCTGAAGGGAAATGATACTATATGAGCAATTAGACCCATACAAAGGAATGAAATGTCAGAAATGGTAATATGCTGGAAAATATATTTTATTGTTGCTTAATTAAAAAAACAATTGGCATTATGGGATCTCTAGCATATGTAGAAATAGACAACAATATTATCAAAAGTGGGAATGTAAGATAAAAAATATAATTTTTTGAAAATGTGTCTTCTGCCTTGAATTTCTTGGACCTGCATCCTTTTGGCAAATTTTGTACATTATTTTTTCAAATACTTCTGTCTTCCCCATTTATTATTCTTTTGTGCCTCCAATTATACACCGATTAGGTTCCTTGAAACTTCCCACATGTTTTTGATGCTCTGTTCATTTTTTAAAATATTTCATTTTTTTCCTTTGTATATTAAATTTGGATTATTTCTTTTGCTATGTCCTCAAATTAACTGATTTCTTTCTTTCCAAGTCTCTGATCTGTAAATCACATCCAGTGTATTTTCTCTTTAGTTATTATGTTTTTCATTTCTAGAATGTCTATTTGGGACTCTTAAATCTTATATTTCTCTCCTCATCATGTTAATATTTCCCAGTACTTTATTAAATATATTAAGTTTATTTATAATAGATGTTTTAATAACTGTATCTGTTAATTTTATCATATGTGACATTTGTAGGACTGTTTAAATTGATTTGTTTTTCTCATTATTTTGATTCATATTTTTCCATTTCTACACATGCCTAGTGATTTTTACCACATACTAGATGTTATGAGCCATACATTATTGGGTGTTGGATGTTGAGATATTCCTTTAAATACCGTTGAGTTGGTTTTGGATTGTAGTTAATTACGTGGAATTAGTTTGACCTTTTTAAACTTGGTGTGAAGATTGTTGGGGAAAGCCCATTGGAGCCTTTATTTTAAGGTTAATTTGGACTCACTTTTAATGCCACTTTACTCTGAGCACTCTACCCAATGTCCCCTGTATTAGGGTCTTACTACTTTGGCTGATGTAAATACAAAGTATTTTTAGACCTTAGTGAGCTCAAGGAATCATTCTGCCTATTCTTCCTTGTTGGTTCTTTCCTTTTTTTTAGTCTAATGCCACAGCACTTGTAATTGATAATCTATAACTTGTGTATCCCATTGGATGAATATCTTTATATATTATCTCATTATATTTTAAAAGTTTTTATGGAACATTGTGGAGAGATTATGAGGCAACCTGGAAGATACAACATATGAGAGACTCCAGTTCTTATAACTTTGGGTCATAAAATTCATATTACACAGAATTATTACAGATTCAAACTACTAATTTATTTTTGTTTTAAATGTGCAACACAACAGTTTACACCTAACTATATTATGTTTTTACAGTTTAAAATGAATGTGCATTTGGGTGACCATAACATTTGTCATTCAAAATGGATACTCTTGTGAGTTCATGGCATGCTGTGTGAAATTATGCCAGACACTGGCATAAAACTGATATGATTGGGGATAAGCTAAATACTATGGTCACAATAGTTATAATATCTAGTTATCAATGTTATTATAGAATGTGTATGATTACATATATGCTATATACAAACATACATATTCTATGATGGCTATATATACATACTCTTTTTATATATACATATACAATATATAGGCTATATGTATTAATGTGTGTGTGTGTGTGTGTGTGTGTGTGTGTGTATGGTGGGTTCTCATTATTGTGTGTATGTATAGTCATAGAAATATGGACTTTTCTCTAACAGTGAAGTACTGTGACTTGTGGGATCTATTCAGCAGATTTGGGTAAAAATCATTTTTCTTATACCCTTCCCCTCACACAGTCCTTCAATGTTGGATTCCTATCTCTTTCTTAATATTATGGATGGAGTGGCCAGGAATTTGGGTATAGCTGAATCTTTCTCCATAGAGTTGTTACTTGTCTGATATCATCATTGGATCTGAAGCTCAAGGGCTGTGAATAATTTGGCATTCTATCTCTTGTGTCTTAAAATATAGTTAAAATTTTTCAAAATGGGGGCCTGGGTGGCTCAGTCGGTTAAGCGTCCGACTTCAGCTCAGGTCACGATCTCCCGGTCCGTGAGTTCGAGCCCCGCGTCGGGCTCTGGGCTGATGGCCCGGAGCCTGGAGCCTGCTTCCGATTCTGTGTGTCCCTCTCTCTCTGCCCCTCCCCCGTTCATGCTCTGTCTCTCTCTGTCTCAAAAATAAATAAAAGTTAAAAAAAATTTTTTTAAAAATTTAAAAAAATTTTCAAAATGGCTTAAGCCAAAAAAAGAAAAAAAAAATTTTTGGGACTCTTATAGAATCTAAGAACAACTAATCCATCAGGGATCTAGGAGATTCTTCTCTGTTCTGTGTCTGATCCCCTGTGTCTGGTTCTCACTGCATATCAGCTTCGTTCAGCCTAAATTCGCTTTCTTTAATTTTTCACATCTACAGTCCCCCCCCCCCCCCCCCATGTTTATTAAGTTTCTCCCCCAGTCATGAGTCCAGCCAGGGCTGGCATGTTTTTTCTTCATTGCAATTCTAAAACTATAAGAGAAGAATAAGTTTGACTAAATTTGAGTCTGTTTTGCCCCCCTGGATTAATAAATGGTAAGTACAATCAAAAGGATACAAGTCTCAGAAAAAAGGGGTCACACTGTGAGTTAGGCAGTCACCCCCAAAGGAATTTTCAACTGCAGCCTAAACTGAGAAACACAGCTATATTCTCATAACTTAAATACAGGCTTTTAGAATATAGCAAGAAGTGGTTATACTATCAATGATATTTTAAAATTCTTTTACTTTGAGTTCAATATAGGCCATTATAATTTTTTGTATTATTAACCTTTTTTTAAAATGAACAATAAAATATAGTCACACATATTAGATTCAGGGAAAAAAGAGCACCAAAATCAAATAGTATCTCACTGAAGAATCCTTTGGGATAAGAATAGCAATCACTGTGCATGAGAAAGAAACTCAGGACCTTGAAAATTGCATTACTATAGCAAAAAAAAAAAAAAAAAAAAAAAAAAGAATAGATAGAAGTAAATCCACTAGACAGAAGAATGTGAAAGAATAAAAAGACCTGAGAAATGTATCACTACCAACATCAGCCCAACTGCATTTTTTTAAGTTTAAATCATGATGCCCAACTGACAGAGATTCTATGATTACATTTGATACAAATGCCATCTATATGGCCTGGTTACTAAAAAAAATTTCTTTGGGGAATGTGGCTGAATAAATGTTTTGGGGATGGTAGGATTTTCAAATAAATTAGCACAGGATTCTTATTTCAAAATGGAACACTAATAATAACCTAGGTGATGTTAATGTTTTTACATTTATGTGGATCTAGTTTGCAAGTGACCCCTGGGAACAAAGTCCATATGCCTAAGAAATAGCAGATAGATACTACTGTAAGCATATAGATTGACTGCTGAGCATTTGTATTGCCTTGTCCAATATAGAAGGTAGAAGGTGAAGAAATTTGATCTGTAAGCCTATGAATTTGAGATTCATAGGTACAAATTGGAGGAAAAAAGGCTACAGACTGCTATATGGAGCTTTGCATTAGGCAAGCACAAGCACAGAATTTCTTTTGTTCTATGAGGCACAAATATATTTCAGAATTTCTATAGAAAACTCCCTTTGAGAGTTTTATTTAAAAACCAAGAAAGTATTTTAAATAAAAGAACCAACTACATAAAAATGAAGGTTAAGGGCAAAAGGATAGGGCCCCAGAAATGGCCCATAATGTGGGGGTCATAGGCCAATAAGCCACTCCATGCCACTGGGTACGTTATGGTGCTATTTGGTATAAATTAATTTACATGATCACATTAGCCTTACAAAATCATGTGTTATTCATCAGAAAATAAAACTCCCTGACTTACTATTTAAGAAAAAATTAATGATGATATAGTTTGTTTGTTCGTGTGGTAAGATACATGGCATATATATATTTTTTTCCTTAAACTAATAATTCCATTTTTTTAAAACACTTTAATTTTGAAAGCATCACAAGCTTCAAGAAAAACTGGAAGTACAGTGCAAAGCACTTTTTCTTCTGAACCATCTTAGGGTACGTTGCTACCTGAATGCTCTAATCACTCCTATTTCCTACAAAATAGGAGTTCTCCTACATAAACACAACACAGGCATAGAAATAAGATGATCAAAACTGATATGTTACCACGATCTTATCCCCAGATCCCACTCAGGTTTTGACAGTTGTCCCAATAGTGTTTTGTTTTTTTTGTTTGTTTGTTTTTATATAGCAAAATGACCCAATCCAGAATCTTGTGTTGTCATGTCATTTTAGTGTCCTTTATTGTGGAAGAGTTGCTCAGTCTTTCCTTGATGTCATAACCTTGAAACTTTTGGGCTTGACTGGTGTTTCCTCATGATTATATGGAGAATATGCAACTTTTGTGGGAACATTACAGAAGAGATGTACATTCTCTTGCACTCTACCAGGTGGTACATACTTTCATTTAATAAATATCTGGTAGCAAACAACTCTGAGACCATGAAAATATCCTCTTTTTCATCAGAGTTCCAATTAATTAAATAAATTGTATTTTTGTGGATTCGTGGTTTCCTCTTTTATTCAATAGGTTACAGTCTGTTGTTACTTTTATTTACAGTTGATTCTCAGTCTTTGTGGTAGTTCCATGTTCCATAAAGTTGCCATGAACAATGAATTACAAATATTCAAGCATTCCTCCTAGGGAAAACACAAGGCTAGGTTCCTTTGAGCCTCTGGTTAGAATATTTTAATTCACTGATCAATAAGTAAACTTGTGGGTGTGTTTTTGTTTAAAGGGGACTTATTTAACATATTTTGTTGACTCATTAACTTTGAACTCACCCAACAGTACTATAACTCATGCCTTATTGAAACTTATCTAACACACTATTTTCTACTTAAAGACATTTTGCAGCTTTCTTGCGCCTACGAACACTAGATAGCACTTCAGGACTATGCTTGGGGGCCATTTTAAACAGTGTATTCATCAGTGAAAAGCATAACATGTGAAAATCATGGCATTAAATGGACTGTGAAGAAGATAGTTTTTTACAGTATGAGAGCTCAAACAGGAAGGTGAGGGGTTATGTTCGACATCAACTGGGAACATATACATCAAACAACACAAAGTTTTTGCTGTTTGCATTCCTGTGAGTGCTGTGAAAGTGTAATGAGTATTGATTTGGGGGTTACAAATAAATTTTAGGGAGTAGGCAGATTTGCAAATATGGAATCTGTGAATAATGAAAATTGACTATATTTTGATACTAACAAAGGGACATTTAACAGTGGGAAGCCCATTGAAGTTGGCTTCAAAGCACTTCTGGCATGCCCTCGTTGTTCTTTGAGCACTTCTTTGCTTTCTGGCACAAAAAGATATAACAGGTTCATTTTATCAGCTCTGAACTTTGCCATTTATCCATAGATAATTACTTCTTTTAGTGGAAAATGGTATTAGGAAATCAAGATCTAGGACCTAGCTGTGTTCATGGCTAGTGCTTATTGCTATTCCCAGCCCTTCTTATAGGATAGGTCTAGAGAAGATAGATAGGTAGGTAGTGTTTAAGCATAGTGTAGGTAATAGGGTTGTACCCAAGGAGATCAAGGTCTAGGAACATTGCAGTTATATATGGTGGTGATGGGAGTTACGGTGGAGGGGAAATATGAGGGCCAGATGCCATGTTCTTAATAAATCTGAGGAACTAATAAGGAACTTAACATGCCAGCGTGGAAGAATATTAAGTTAATAAACTCTGATTTCATAAACTCCAAATAAGGAGGGTAGATGGGCTTGAAATTGATTCAGTATAAGTATTAGAAAGCTGGAAGTACAAGATTTTGATTATTATTACGAGGTAATAATCTTTAAGTGAAATTTTAGAGGTAAGCATTCCAGAATGCATTCCAGGAAGCATTTCCAGAATGGAAAGAAGGGCAAGCCACTGTGTCAGACTTTGTAGATTTCACTGGTCCCCCACATGAATCCTCCACTCCCAAGTTCACTTCATGGTCTCACATAATTCTCCAGCTCTGTTTCCTAGCTAAGGAGGAAAGTGAAAGGGCATACTAACTACTTCCATTAAGAAAACTTTCTGTAAGTTGGAAATACACTTCTATTTAGATTTCAAAAGTCAGAATTTATTCACATTTAAATTTAGTTTCTCTTCCAGATAGGCATGTGCCAAAAGAAAACATCACTATATCTGTTTATTTAGAAAGAAAAACAAATACCGAAAGATAATCGGCAGCATCTATCACAGACAGGGGTTCAGACAAGATGGAGAAAAATGAGTAGCTTAAAAAGGTAAAGGAGAGGGGCGCCTGGGTGGCTCAGTCAGTTAAGCGTCCAGTTTCGGCTCAGGTCATGATCTTGTGGTACGTGAGTTCGAGCCCCACAGGGGCTCTGTGCTGACAGCTTAAAACCTGGAACCTGCTTCGGATTCTGTGTCTGCCTCTCTCTCTGCCCCTCCCCTGCTCACACTTTGTCTCTCTCTGTCTCTCTCTCAAATATTAAAAAAAAAAAAAAGGTAAAGGAGAGCTAGGAGCATGTGGAATAACTTCTTCTGGCTCCTGTAAGGCAGAATGAATATAGCTTTCCTATTAGGAATCATCTCTTCTTTCATCTCTTTTGTATCATGCTTTGCTTGGCTTTATTTTACAGTTTGTTTGCATCTATGATTTGCTTTCTTCATTAGTGTTTTGCTTGCTCTGTATGTCTGTATCTAGCCATCTCTTTCACTGAAAGTGAGCTTATAGGCAGAGAACACAACCTCAGTGGTTGTAATTTTTTAGGAAAACTGTATTAGAGTAACTGTTAAGAAGCCAGATCCCAAAGAGAAACTGTTCTGTGTTCAAATACTGGTTCTGTCACTTGCCAGCCATATTCCTTGGACAACCTACCTGACCTCTCTGAAGAGTAGCTTCCTTATCTGTGATAATACATGTAAAGTTCTTAATATGTTACCTGAAAGATAATATACTAAATTTATATTAGCTATTATTTTTGGTAACTGCTACCAAAATACACACAGTAAATGCCTTTTCAATATTTATTTGATTTGACGGAAGGCTTCACTGTTGTTTTCAAATGAAACAGAGTCTGCAAAAATGAGAACTCTGTTACCATTTGACTAAAAGTGTTATTAAAAAATTAACTTCACAGCTCAGGAAGCCAGACTCACTATCAACAGATTACACATCATTTTTATTGCTAAGCCACTGATCTCCAGATGATTACTACTAGATTCTCTTTTCCAGTTAAGTTATTTCACACTGTGATGAGCAGTGGGCAGAAGTGTAATGCATAACTTCAAGGAGTTTAAGATGATAGAAGGGAACACCATGTTCACATCACAGACCAGTGGTCAGACAGTTATTTACATGCTTGTCCCAATGCACATGGCCATCTTCTAATCTGGTAGATCTTCCACCCCAAGTTATACAGTAAACATAATCAGTGTGCATGGAATTCACAGGGACAAATGCATTCATCAGCAGTTGAGGTGAGGTAGAATATGGCAACATTAAAAAAAAATTTCCTTTGGGAAAGTTTGAATTTCACACAACAATCTCGAACGAATGAAAATAGCTCGGGTCTCCCATTCATAGCTAGATGGGTCAGATCACAAAGAGTTTGTCTTTACCCAATTCCTTTTCTTATTCACACTTCCTACATTGGGGACTTTTGTTGTTGGGTACTTGCTTATTTGGTTGGGACAGAAAACCAGACACAACTGAGGGGATTTACAAGGAAATCTGTAAATGTCAAATGGAAAAAGAAGAGTAAACACTCAAAGCAGGCAAACAATAACAAAAATTCCAAAAATAGGAGCTATAAACCAGATAAGGAAACTGAAATAAAGATGTTGATCTCAAAGTATTAAGTGTAAATAAGGTATAGTCTCCAGGGTAACTGGTATTCCAAGGAAGGACTTGAAGTTCTTATTCAAAAAATAGCAATTGAATGAATTAATTAAATTCATGGAATCTAGATTACATATTGCTTAAAACCGTCTCTCTCTTTCTCTGTCTCTTCAAAACTACCTCACTTTTTTGTGTGTTTTACTTTTAAATGTGAGATTATTGAGAACCTATTACAGATTGGGCAAATCGCACCTCCATTTTTGAGATTAAATTGCACTTAATGTTAGTCATTGTTCCTCATTTGAGTTACACCCCGTGATTGTTGAGAAGATTAAATGGGATGACTTATGTTAAAGCACATTGCATGGTACCGGGCACACAGGAAATCTACAGAAAATGTTTGTTTATTAGTTCCTCTAGAATTGATGCCTGAAATTATTTCATGTGTGTAGTTCAGTTAAGTTGGAGAGAGATTTTCTTCTCTAATGCCAACATGTTAAATGAATAAGAGCCATGTAGTTTCTTATGATCATCTGGTAACTAGAAAGTGTATACCCCAAATATTTCTAGTCTGCCTTTCATAATAGAGTAATTATGTAGTCTGGAAATCCTCCATGTAAATTAAACCACTTACCTTCCAAATAGCCAGCATCCTCAGATCATTCTGCAAGAGTGATATGTTGAACAGTGCACATGATTCCAATTTTAGTAATTATAGAGCTTCTAATAGAAAGATAATTGAAAATACTGCCTAATATTACTATAATCAGGGTTTTATTTTATTTTTTTTTTTTTTTAAATTTTTTTTTTCAACGTTTTTTATTTATTTTTGGGACAGAGAGAGACAGAGCATGAACAGGGGAGGGGCAGAGAGAGAGGGAGACAAAGAATCGGAAACAGGCTCCAGGCTCCGAGCCATCAGCCCAGAGCCATCAGCCCAGAGCCTGATGCGGGGCTCGAACTCACGGACCGCGAGATCGTGACCTGGCTGAAGTCGGACGCTTAACCGACTGCGCCACCCAGGCGCCCCTATAATCAGGGTTTTAAATGAAGTAGAACATAAAGTGAGAAAAGAGACGCTATTTATGAGAGAGGCAACTAAAATCCTTTATACCCTTGGTACCCCAAATTAACTTCTTTTCTGTACTTTGTGCTATTTCTATATCTCCCAGGAAGTCTTAACACTGATTGTCTGCCTCATCCCACTGAGCAGAGTTCTGGATCCAAAATTCAATTTTTCAAGTAGTCTTTTCTATAAAGACACATAAAACACAACATAGTCTGGCAAAACAAAGGATACTTTGCAGTGAGGCAGGGAATCCAGGGCTCTTTATCAAGCACTCTATTGTGTCTCCTTTTCTCCTTGGTAAAATCACTTTAGATATTTTCTATATCTTGCATATAGGAAGAGAGCCATTTTCCTTAGAATCCTCACCAAAAAGGCCTATAAAGACAGCTAAGGTGGACCTAGAAAGGTACTTAGAACTCTTTGGAAAACACCTGTGAAGGACATTCATGTCAATATTTTGTATAATAAAAATTTGAAATATCACAAGTTTCAAATATTTCCCATAAAATTAAAAACTATAAATTGTTACATGATGTAAAAGTGGGACTTGAATACCTGAGAACAATTTTTCAGGTCATGTAAATATCCACTGTATTACTTCTTCTGATTAAAATAACTATACTAAACCTATGATAAGGGCACAGATTTGAGACTCGGGCCAGGACTCAAGCTCCAAGACTCGGGAAAATTACTTATTCTGAAAGTCATTGTTCCTCATTTGTCACGTGGGCAGTTTTAATCATATCCCATGATTTTGAGGAAGTGTAAAGGATGTGATTTATGTAGTGCGCATTGTAAAGTACCTGGTACACAACAGATGTGAAACAAATATTTGGTTATTAGAAGTTAAATTCTTCACTTACTTATCAGTACTCCAAAAATCTAATGCAAGCAGAGAAATAAAACACAAGGTGCTTATAATTTGCTCTACCATTTAGTCAATATTAAAAGTTCCAAAACCCAGTTCTTTCATTTTTTTCCTATTCTTTCCTTTTTTAACCTGTTGATGGTTATTTATACATATTATTTGTTTTTCATGTATTTGATATTATTTATACATTAAATAGAAACTTACATTAAATATGTGCGTACATATACTTAAAGTTAGGTGATACTAGCAATTTCAGTGATCAAACTTAAGATACTCACATTTCAACCATCAGCACCCACTGCTGATAATGCATTCCAATAATTTTGTTCCAGGAAAATAGTATTTGTTTTGCCACTACTACCTTGTGACCTCATCTTTGACAGACACAACCTCAAAGTCATATTTATACTCATCAGAGATCAGAACTCCATCTAAGTCATTTGAATTCAGTTTTCAAATTGCTTCTTTTCCAGGCTTTCCAAAGATACTAATAGTTGTTAAGTATCTTCAGTTATTAGCCAACAATTTTCATATGGAACTCATAGAACATATTCATTAATACAATAGGTATTAAGTTCTCTTCCCAATCAAAATGATGAAATCAGTAGATTTTTTCACTAATTAATCTGTTTTTCTTCCCTGAAAAAATACTAATTTTGTTCTAGTGAAAATACAAAGCATAAACTAATATTTATTGAACTACTATAACCTCACCATTGAGTAAATTTACATGTATTATTTCATTTAAGTTCCAATTAACTACTATTTTCCCACTTTTCAGATAATGATGCTCAGTTTTGGCTCAACATCACACATGGGTGCTCTTGTGGAGCTGGCCTTTGAAGCCAAATGTTTTGACCACAGTCTCTGCTTTTAAATACTTTCCCCCCAAAACCAAGAAATCTATATGCATTCCAGTAAGAACTGTCTAAGAATATCTTTGACCACATGTTCTTAACATAATGTTTCTTCAGGATTATCATATTGACTGGATGTCTCATTCACCCTTACCTCTCCGTGGTCAGTTTTAGATCTTTCACCACCTCAAATTTGCATACTTTCTCCTCCTTGAGGTAGAAACCACCGTGTCTCAGTTATAACAAGCAGTGTCTTATATGAAAAATGGTGTAAAAGAACTGTTAACTTTTTGTTGTGGAGAAAAGTAAAATAACTCAGAGACATAGGAGAGCTGACCTTTAATATTTTTTTATTTTATATATTTATTTTAATGTTTCATTTTATTTTTGAGAGTGAGAGGGACAGAGACAGAGCACGAGCAGGGGAGGGACAGAGAGAGACAAGAGACACAGAATCTGAAGCAGGCTCCAGGCTCCGAGCTGTCAGCACAGAGCCCGATGCAAGGCTCGAACTCAAGAAATGCAAGATTATGACCTGAGCTGAAGTCAGATGTTTAACCAAATGAGTCACCCAGGTGCCCCATGGCCTTTCATATTTTAAAAAGGCCATCATGCAGAAAACAGGCAGCAGAACTAGAACCTATGGGAAGAAAATAAAAGGATGAAGATTGTAGTTTAACATAGGGAATAGCTTTAAAAAAAGGAATGTATTAGTTTTATCTAAATCAGAAATGAACAGTCTTGGGAAGCAATGAGCTCCCTGCAGATCAACTCATATTTTGGAAGGCAGTAAGGCAAGGATGTTACAGAAGATGATCCAGTGACAGATGGAACTAGAAAAGATGCCAAATATGAGCCTGTAATTATATAGTTGTGTCAGTTTCCTCTTGATTATCAAGGGTTTGTGGAAGAGTAGAAGAGGTCACAGGACGTCCAAAATCCCAGATGAGAGAGGACAACACAGAATTAAAAAACAAAAAGAACAGTAGTACTTGATAATAGACCGTTCCCCCTTTCCTGCTCATTTGTTGTCAGGATCTGGAAATATTTTTGTCATATCTAGCTACCCTTGAGCAATTTTCCATAGAGCAACCGTAATTGAGCCTGTGATAGAGACAACCTTTCTTTGCTTGGTTAACAAAGCTTTCCCTTTGTGGATTTTCCTTAGCATGGCTGGTTTCCTTAAGAAAAAGAACTTGGCTTTCTAATAAGGTATCTAAAATTGAACTAATTTAAGGCCTTATCAGCAAATAGTTGGCAACTAATTTTCTCCTAACAACACTTAGTAATAAAAAGCCACAAAATTTCTATCTTAAGAAATTTCTAAGGTTCTTTTCCTAATCACTAAATTTGTCTGGAGCAATAGTACTTTTAATTTGACAATATTCATTGTATTTTCCTATTCGGCTTTTTTTCTTTAGCAGAGGTGTCATTGAACTTAAATCTAAGCTAAGGAGGGATGCCTGGGCGGCTCAGTTTAAGCGTCTGACTTTGGCTCAGGTCATGATTTCATGGCTCATGAGTTCGAGGCTTTCTGTGGTCAGTGTGGAGCCTGCTTCAGATTCTCTGTCTCCCTCTCTCTCTGCACACTCTCTCTAAAAATAAACATTAAAAAAAGAGTTAAAGAGAGATTTTATATTGCCATGCTGAAAAATTTATTGATTTAGTGACCAGAAAAGTATCGTTTTCTAGTCAAAATCTGAAACTGGAATCACATGTTTTGTGAATATAACTTAGCATTGTACAGTATTCCCAAGCAGCTGTCATTACAAAAAAATCAGAGACCCGATTATTCTCTAAATTTTACCATCTAAAATTACTAATACTATTCAGTATTTTCAATATTTTTTTCCTAATAATTTTGTATTGGACTGCTGGCTCCAAATGCATGCATTGACCTAATTATAATTGAAAGCTCGTAGAAAGAATGATCATATAAAAGCCTTAATTTCTACCAAGCATAACTTAATAGAGAATAGAAGTGTAAAGAGAGGCACCAAGTGGTTCATAGGACCTTCAGGTAAAACAAATGAGATTTTATTAGGCTTACAGATACAATTTGTGTGTGTGTGTCAAGGGATAACAGAAGTGTTGATTTGAGTGGCTTATTAAACAGGCATGTTTAACTCAGCAATATTTCTCATCACTTGGCTTTTTAATCTGCCAAGAAATGGGTACCATTTGCACTTATGAACTGTGTGTAATTGTAGTGATTCAGATATCAGCTTATAATGCATTCTCCATCATAGGCTGCTCTCTTGGTCTTTTGTTTTTTGTTCCTCTAAGTGAAGGGAGACCAAAGAGAATTCTACCCTGACCCTGGCTTAAGAGTAGAACATACGTATCTATAAAAATATTTAGTACATACATTTATAAAAGTTTTTATCAGCATTTCCCCTAGGTTTTATGTTTTTGATGATAAAATAATAAGTTGTGCATGCCATTCAAGATAAATAGATGAAGATAGTTCATTTCTTCCAAATTATTTTTTTTTTAATTTTTTAACATATATTTATTTTCAAGAGACAGAGAGCATGAGCAGGGGAAGGGTAGAGAGAGGGAAACACAGAATCCGAAGCAGGCTCCAGGCTCTGAGCTGTGAGCACAGAGCCCGGAATGAGGCTGGAACCCACAAACTGTGAGACCATGACTTGAGCTGAAGTTGGACATTTAACCGACGGAGCCACCCAGGCGCCCCCTTCCAAAATATTTTTATACTGATGGGTGAAGCATAATAGAAACAAGTCTGTATGTATCCTTAACCAGCTGGGACTGTCTAAGGAAATGGAAAAGAGGTTGCATGTGTTTGATCATGCTACACATTTCCCGAGTACAGGTTTCTCCATCTACTCCCAGCCCCAGCTGAGACTACAGTTCCATCTCTGTATTTATTTCCAGGTACCCCATAATTGGTGGTTAGTATTGGAAGGAGCCTAGATTTCCGTGCGTTCAATCCTCTAGTCTTTACAGCTGAATTTCACAGATGTTAAGTGAACTATCAAAACTGGAACTAGGGCTCCTGTCAGCTCAGTGATCAGTTCTTCTAACACTCTATCCGGTCTTGATCAGTAATCTAGTTCCTTTTATATTCTCCTGTAGTATCCCTCTCTTTCTTAGGGCTGTTCTAATCTCTGCTAATACAGTAAAGATTTTAGGAGTTAGTGGTGTTTTGCCTTCAAGGATCATTTAAATTAAAAAAAACAAAAACAAAAAAACTCTATGTAAAGGCACCTTAATTTGAAGGAATGAGTCTGTGAGTGGATTTTGAGAAACCATGGTGGACCAAGTGAAGAAATTTTGTGTCTGGGGATTTTGTGTGCGTGGGGGTGGGGTTTGGAATTCTTGCCCCAAATCCTGACATTCCTTTTCAAGTGAATGTTGCCTTCTGGAATGTGTTACACTCCTTGCTTCTCTCTGTGCATTTATTCATCACCCACCTGGGGAGTTGGAGTGACGGGTGGATGAATTTGGAGAGAATGAATTAGACAGACTCAGATTAATTCCAAACCTTTTGTCTTGGGAGACAGCTGCCCGTAGGGAGCAAGATTTTACCTGACAAACAGATATACTTGTTCTGGTCCAGCATTATGTGTAAATGGAAGAAGGCTGCCTAATTCCTAGATCATTATCATCCAGTGGTTCTCACACTAAACTTTATCCTCCAAAGTATTTATTTTCCATAATAAAATTGATGTTTTCAGTTGCATCTGCTACTGCTTGGCAATTTGATAGGTGAAGAATTGATACTATGTTATGGTTCCTAATTCATTTTTTTTGTTGTTGTTGTTACTCATAAATATAATATCTATTCAAATATATTGCCTGTTTATTTTTTATGTGAATTTTTTTATTATGTCATTTTCTAATTTTTCTCTTCAGGCTTTGTTTTGTTTATTTCAGGAGTAAAATTCAGTGATTCCTCACTTACATACAACACCCAGTACTCATCATAATAAGTGCCCTCCTTAGTACCCACCACCCATCCAGCCCATTCCCCACCTCCCTGTATCAACCCTCAGTTTGTTCTCTATCTTCAAGAGTGTCTCATGGTTTGTTTCCCTCTCTCTTTTTCCCCTCCAATATGTTCATCTGTTTTGTTTCTTAAAGTCCACATATGAGTCAAATCATATGGTATTTGTCTTTCTCTGATTTATTTTGCTTAGCATAATATTCTCTAGTTCCATCCACATTATTGCAAATGGCAAGATTTTGTTCTTTTTGTTGGCTAAGTATTATTCCATTGTATATAAATACCACATCTCTTTTACCCATTCATCAGTTGATGGAAATTTGGGCTGTCTCCATATTTGGGCTTTTGTTGATAATGCTGCTATAAACATCGAGGTACATGTGTCCCTTCAAATCTGTATTTTTGTATCATTTGGGTAAATACCCAGTAGAGCAATTGCTGGAGCATAGGACAGTTCTATTTTTAACTTTCTGAGGGACCTCCATATCGTTCTACAGAGTGGGTGCACCAGTTTGCATTCCTACCAGCAGTGCAAGAGGGCAGGCTGTTTTTTAAAAGTACATTGAAAGAGAGTTTGATGATGATAGGAACATATTCTAACTAGGCCAGGGACAAGGAGTAGTTCCACTTGACTTCAGCCTGCATTTGTAGGAATATGTTCCCTTATAGTAAAATACTGAACACAACTGTGTGGGGAAAGAGAGAAGGACGAATGGACTCTGTATGGAAGAGATTGCTACTTAGTAATGCAGGAGTCACATGGGCAGAAATGACCCAATTTGTTGATGTGAGATGGCTAGAATACCGTAGATTGACATGAAGGTGTTAATCCAAAGACGCTGTAGAGAACAAGTTTGAAACATTGATGCCATATATCCACTCTTGCCCTTTTGCCTAGGGGAAGCCCCTTGTGAAAAATCTTATGGAAATCCCATATTCATGCTTTTGGAGTATGAGGTAATGGATTTCTTGTTTCCCTGACTTTCTCATTTCTCCTATTGTGCCTCTCTGATGTAGCCAATAATGCAACAAAGAAGAACTTTAGGAGTGTAGAGAACTCAGAAATAGCCAACTGTAGTAGAAGGACATATTTGTTTATAAGTTAGCTCCTGAATAGTCAGTTATGTCATCACTTTGCCCCCCAATGGTGATTTTTGTGGACATCCTGTCTTTGGGCTTGCCGTATTAAATTAGATTTGACTCTTTTTGGAATACCCAACTCTAAGTTTAATACTTTTGGTGAGTCCCATTTCACAATTATTGAGAATTGTTAATATAGAAACTTTACTTATATATACCATGAAGGTTCTCAGGAGGAAAGATCTGTTTTTTATATAAACATTATTGGCATTTTATAAAAATATTTATTCAAAGTTTAGGGGAGGGTAACTTTCTGGCTAAAACTTATTCAGCTACCATCAAGTCAAGCTCACACATCTTTTTTTTTTTCTTAGTTGCTGTTATTCTGTCCCACTCCCCAAGGAGTGGAAAGGAAAAGGTTTGAAGGAGCTATAACTTTATTGAAATATGAAGGCTTTGGACTTCTCTTTCTTTAAAAATACAGAAAAAAAAGTCATGGGCTCTGATTGCTGGCTTCAGAATCTTTGACATTCCATAATGAAAATGTCCTAGTATAAAGATTCCAGCTATTGGAGACTTACATTTTAAAGGGAATTCTACTTGTTAGGCACTGTAACTATTTTTGGCCAAGAGAAAGAAAAATTGTTTAACTGAAAGCATGTAGTGACAATGTTGTGATAGAAGCCAAAATGTCTCCAGTTGACATTGTGCATAGAAAAAGAATTTTGTTGCAAAACACTTGGAGCTGTGTTTGCAAAATGGATGGTTGGTAGATATTTTTGTTCTTTCTCTGCTATACTAATGGATAAAGCCATGCTGATAAGTGACTGTAGCTCAGTGGGGTTCATGCCAGAGCCGTACTCTTTCTGAAGGGAAATCAGAGTCTTATGGACACCATTACAATATACTTTTTATGGGAAGGTTACCTTGCTTCTGGACTACATAATGTAGCTCTACATTTTGGCTTACTACAATGACTTTACTTAGAAACTTCTCAATCTTAGGAAAGCCCACCTTGAAAATTCCTTTGAGGTCTTTCTCTCTTTCTGACATCTACTCCTTTGTTTCTTTCCCCCCCTTTCTGGTAATCCCATTTCTTTATTTCTGCCTGAACAAGGCACATTCTTTAGAGCCAGTGAGCCAGATCTGAGCTCAAATTTTATCTTGATCACATATAAACACATGGTCAGGAAAAATTACTTCATTTCTAAAATCTCTCTGCTTTGTCATATGGAACATGGAGATAGTATGCATTCTGTAGGGTTAGAATTAATTGAAATAATGTGTGTAGAACATCTAACACATGCACTAAAATGTAGAAGTACCTGATACATTTCCTTCACTTTTTTTTTTTTTTTCTTCTCAAATAGCTCAGTGCCCTACTAATAGGGAAAACTAGAGTTTCCAGCTTAGGGCAATTTAGTGCTTTCAAGAACTATATAATTATTACATGTAATTACAGGCACCTAAACAGCATATAGAATAAGCATTATGGTTAGATTAGTCTATTACATCTTAGCAACCACCAATGGAAGTGCTGTTATCAATACAGGTCCTGCCTTGAACTTCCAAATAGTCAGTCAAGCTTTGTTCCCATCACTAAACCCTAGAGCTGTGATAAATGACAGATCCTGAATGAGAATGCCCATTTTTCACTGGCATTTTGAAATGGAACAGGGTCTTATTTTAGAAAATATTCTCAAGGCATAAGATTGTGCATCCAGAGTTCAGAGTTGTTGAGAAGATACTGGGTGTGTCTGTAATATAGAGGAGTGGGCTTAAAAGTCTCTTCAAGCTTCCTTCTTGGATAAAAACATTAAGAATTCTTCTAACTACATGAATTCCAGGTTCATCTCTTCCAAATAACACACCTGGAGAACTTTAAAGAGCATGGGTACAGGTTACCATTTCATACTGATCAACTCACAAAAGTGAAAAAGAAAACACAGTTAAAGAAAGTGTTTTCCAGATGGGTTCCTAAATCTCTGTCACTTCTGTTAAATTGGCAGTTCTCAACAATATTCACAAATAAAAAGCATGCAGGACTTTTAAAATGCAGATTCCTCAGCCCCGTCCTTAGAGAGCCTGGTTCTGTAGCTCTGGGGTGTAGCTTAGGACTGCAGTCTACAATGCATTTTAGACATTCCTAAGATTAGTAGTCCTTGGACTTTACTAGAAAACTATGCCCTGTACCCTGCCTTATAAATAAGTTATATGACTGCTTCTTGGGGGCTGCTAAGCAGTAGAGTCTAGTGAGATAGTTGCAATTTCTTATGCCGAGAGAAAGAAATCCAATTAAGAAATGTAAATTCTTCTTCATGCTGAGAGAATACGAGGCAATAAAAATATGAATTTCTTTATGTTTCATGGAAGCTTCTGAGAGCCCATAAAGGCTGAGCAATCCTTGCCGAGCAGCTGGACTGTCATCATCTTCTCCGGCTTTTAGGGGAGAAGATGAGACACTTTCGGCACTTTCCCGAGAACAATCTCTTTGTGAGAATTTCTGTACAGGCTACGAGGCTCTTTCGTTAATGCTCGAAATCCATAATTAACTATTTAGAGTGAGGGAGATGTTAAAATATGTAATGAGTGCAATCCTTTCTTAGGATGATTATCTGGTTTCTAATCACACCCTCCCCCCGTGATACATTTGTGCAGAAAAGCTGGTGGTTGGGGGTGAGGAAAAGGTAGCTCAGTACCATTGGGGGGAACTAGTTAGTGCTCTGACAAAGAGAGAACAGTTCTAACCAGTACTCATGCTCCGACACAGTTGTGTGACCCTGATGCAGGCCCTCGTACAGGGCTGAAGCCCATGAACTACTGCTGAAAACGGCAGAAAGGAAAAAGGAAGATGAAAAAGTAAGTAGGGCTTTGGCATGAGAGATGCTATTGCCTTGATGTGCCCATGGCAGCAGAGTTGAGTGAGAGGAGCTGTTTTTATTATTTGGAGGATTCCTTTCATTTGGTTTTCTGAGAGGATTCTATATGATCCTGGCTGAATCCTACGTACCACTTCAAATGCTGTCTTCTTTTCCATTTTGCTGTTACATGGAGTGAACTTGTTCAGATAATCTTTTCAAGTGGATTCCTTGTTATGTGTTCTTCCTTGTGGCCCAGCGTTTGTAAATTCAATCTCTAACTCAAAGATTCTAAATCCACATCAGTTGTGCCCTGTATCAGTCAATATATGATGTTCAAGACAGGTCCCTCAGCAGCACCCTCTATATCCCTTCTCTCTGTTTCTCATTATGTTCCTGATTCTTAATTTAAGCGGTGTTATTTTGGGAAAACTAATGTGCATCAGGATTAGCAGCAATTCCCTTTGTAAACCAAGCCTGTTAAAAAATGCATTTCCAGGAGCTCAATATAACCTACACCAGCAAGTCAGAGCCTCTGCTTCCTGTGTGGGGAGAAGTCTAGGCTCCTATATTCAGGGATTGCTTTATTAGCCACAGAAGAAGCAGCCAAAAGTAGAGATTCCCAGAATAATTGTAAATTAATCATTGAATTTAGAATACCATTTTCAAATGATTTTCAATCAATGACCAGTCTTAGGAAGTACAAAGACAACTCAATTCTGGTGTGTATCTTAGCCACTTAAAGATATTCATAGGTTTGAAATTTAATGTTTTCCTTTCATTTACAGTGAATTTATTGTTGGCAGAAAATTCATGAGAGTCCAGCCTTGGAGAATTAAGTCTTCTGTACCTTACATAATGGATCTAGCAGAAATGGTTAGCTATTTGGGATTCACTAGTGCTGCTCTGCCAGTCTACATTAGACATGATTTGGGACCACCGCCAGACACATGTATGTATTAAACCTTTCAAACCGTGTCGAACCATCGGTGTCAAGACCTTGTTTAAGGAAGGAGAGCTAAGAATTTGGCTAAAAATCCTTACAACAATGTAAGGATTGAAGACCTCAGCACTTTACCCTAACCATAATATCTGACCTCTTTTGTCCCTTAGGTTAAGACCCATCTTCTAGCCTCATGGCTCTATATACCTCTAGTCTACGACATATTGCTGATTCTTGTAAGCAACCATAGACATATTCTCCCTGCTATGCTCCTTCCTGGAGGAGGAATCTTACAGTGTGAAAGTAGGAAAACCCCACCCCATCTGAGGTCCAGAGTGGTGCTGTTGTCTACTTAGGGTCACGTCCCTAGTTGGTGAAAAGGTAGAGACTTAAATTCAGATCTTCAGAAGAGGACGTAAGGGAAAGTTCAGCCAGAGGTTGTAATGTGTGACATACACTTGGCTTGTTGGATTCACATTAGATACTCGAAGCTTCGTTGGTTTCTTCTGGAAAAGAAGGAGGAAGTATTTATGGAGCCCATGGATTCTGAGTCACACAAACTTGGGCTCAAATTCTGTCCCTTTGCTTCACAGCTGACTGATTTGGGGGAAACCACTTAACTCAAAGCTTCGTTATCATCTTTTAAAAAGTGGGAATAATGTTAATATTAAACTTTAGAAGGATGTTCAGTGCCATTTACAAAGACGTTGCCTAATGTAGACTCTGTAAGTGCTCATCTGTAAACCTGTTCTCTCCTGACCATACATACCACTGATCTTTTCTATTGGCAACATCACTATGTTTTTCATTTTATGTTTCCCTGTCCACTCTAATGATAGTCACAAGACAATTTCTGTTGTAAGACATCAAAATTCCCAGCTGGGGGATTACTTTAGCCAATCTAGTTAGAAAGAGAAAGAAAAATGCCATTATATATTTGTAAAGGAGGATTTAAAATGAGATAATTGAAAGTCAGCTTGTTTATCTTTAGGGGACAATTGGTGATTCTTTTTTCTTCCCAGGTAATGGATTGTTATATATTTAATTGCTATTTTGAGAAAGGTATTCCTCCAAATGGGCATTAGGGAAAGAGGACAGATTTTAATTAAACCATTTAGCACATACTGAATAACCCCACCAGGAGGCATGATAAAGGTATGCTTAATTGGCTTAGAAGGATGGTAGTGATGTGAGAACTTCAAACACAAAGTTAACTGCAGAGATAATTCTACATCTATCTCCTAATCAACAGCGAGGGGAATTATTGAACATTTTAAAAGCAAGGCAAGAAGATTAAAAAAAAATAGGCTGACTTTTGTCCAATTTGTCCGCAAACAAAGTTTCTGTAGGGTGTGCATGTATGTTCCATTTTGTGGGCAAGTCCGCGTAAGGAAGGGGCTGCTTTATTTATTCCTAAGGCTGTCTGACAGCATGTTTTCCCTCCAATACTTTTGTGTAGTGTGTCTGAGAATGTTTCTCAATCTCTCATTCCTTTCATTCTTTTCTCTGTCCAATCTCCCAATTAAGGCTTTTCTAAACGTCAGTACCAGCATGTGGGCACATAAAAACAGGATGGCAAGTCTGGGTTGTAGATCTCTCATGCACCTATGTATTATCTTCAAACAGTGTATTGGGTCAGAAGATCAAGTGGACTGGTCAGAGAATGGGGCAGTCTTAGGACCAATTGCAGGACAAACAGACAGATAGCAAAATAGCTATCTGAAGTCAACTAAACCCTGAGATCTCAAAACCAGAGGGCCATAGGAGAGCAAGTAAGAGAGCA
The DNA here is from genome assembly GCF_023721935.1 of Panthera uncia. NCBI lineage: Eukaryota > Metazoa > Chordata > Mammalia > Carnivora > Felidae > Panthera > Panthera uncia. Next base: position 45,479,236 of record NC_064807.1, read on the forward strand.
ATAGAATTGAGACAGGCCGGTGAAAAACAATTCAGCTTCATTTAACCAGTGTATAGAAAATAGCCATTACGTACCAGGATTTGTGATAGATTATAATACCTTTGGGTAAACGTTAGAAGACAAAGGTGAAATATGCCTACACTTCTTCTTCCAAGAGATGTTATTGACCACCAAAGGAGACATGTACATGAACAGATTATATCAAAACATAATGGAAAGTACTATAATAGAGGTTTGTATAAGGTGTTAGGGAGGCATATATATGACCACCTATCCCACTGTTCTTTGATTTTTCGTTTTTATGATTATTGTTATTTGGGGGATAACACAAATCTTTACAACATCATTCTTTTATTTTACTTGAGCTTTTCTGGCGAATGTTCCAAAGGTGGGCCTTTCTATGGCAAAACTTCCGAGGTCTGCATATTGTCATTTTGCCTTCCATTTGGCATATGTTTTAGCTTTGATTTATAGCTTCCCTCTGTTTATTTTTTCCTTCAGTGTTCCTTCCCTTTTAATTTTCAATTCACATATTTATTCTTCAGTTGTATTATCCTCTTTTATCAGCTCTTATACTCGTCATTTCCACAAGTCTTTTTTTTTTTTTTTTAACGTTTATTTATTTTTGGGACAGAGAGAGACAGAGCATGAACGGGGGAGGGGCATATAGAGAGGGAGACACAGAATCCGAAACAGGCTCTGGGCTCTGAGCCGTCAGCCCAGAGCCTGACGCGGGGCTCGAACTCACGGACCGCGAGATCGTGACCTGAGCCGAAGTTGGGCGCTTAACCGACTGAGCCACCCAGGCGCCCCTCCACAAGTCTTTAAAAAGGGTTTTTTGTTCTTGCTTATATTGATAATCTCTTCCCTCATCTCCTAAAGCGTCATGTTTATTTTAGGTTCTCGATCCATCTATTCCGATGTTCAGATGGTTTATTCAGTTTTCTTTCTTTCTTTTTTTTTTTTTTTTTTTTTCATGAGCCTTGCAATCCTTATACATCTGGTCATTTTCCCTGGGTGCTCATTTGATCCTGATGGTAGCTATTCCATCTGGTAATATGTACTCTCTGAGACTTAAGGCCTTGCCCTCCTCTGTGAATGCCCAGGTGAATTTAGGAAGAGGAGGCGCTCCATCTCTGTGCAGAGAGTTCAGGAGTCCAAAGTCTCTCTTTGCTGACCCTCAACCAGGCAACTCTTATGATTGGGATTTATCTTTAATAACTTGGGAAGAAGTAGCACTGAGAGAAGGTCATGTATCTAGTTTGTTATCTACCATCTTGGAGCTTAAAGGAAAGGGGACAGAGAAGAGATGATTAAGTGGGGCCTGTTCTCTTCATGTGGATAGGGCTTTTTCACTGCGCTGGTACAGTGTAGATAACAATCCAATGGCCTGGCCTGGTCCAACAATGTGAGTGAATTTGGAAGCAAATTCTTACCCAGTCAAACTTGTAGAGGAGAACGTTCACTGGCTGACACCTTGACTGTGGACATGTGAGACCCTAAGCAGAGGACCCAGTAAGGTTGCATCAGCATCAGGACTCCTGACCCATACAAAATAAATGTGTGCTGTTTTTTCAGTCTCTGAGTGGGGTAGTTTGGTGCCCAGAAACAGGTAATTGATGCGGCACTCCTCCCAGGGGGGATGGTGCGTGTAAAAGCATGGCTGTCTTGTAAATGTTTAAGTAGCCTGTTATAGCTAAACCATAGAGGGCAAATTTAGGGAGTAAGAGGCCAGAATAACTGAGAACCCACTATATGGTGATCAGTGTGTCAACTGTTTTTCAGACATCTCTCTGTCTCCTTTAAAACCTTGTGAGTTTGGTACCGCTGTTGTCTTTTTACAAATTGGGAACTTGGTTTAGAGTAGATCTTACTTACTGTCCTGCTGCAGCACATGGAAACAGGCGAAGCTATGCGGAGATGCTGATTTCTCCAAGCAGGGGGAGTGGCAGGGGGAGACTTGGGAGGGGGCTGGCTGCAAACAGCTTCTTCCATCTACCCCAGTGGGCCATAAAAAACGCCGTTAATTTCCATGTGCTTTTATGTGAGAAAGTCTTAGAAGTAGGGTGGCTAGCCAATTTACCCAAGGTCACCCATCTCACAAGTGGATGAGACGTCTTTCAAACCCAGGCATTTGCTTCAAACTTTGTGTTCTTTACATTGTATTGCACCATCTCAAGCAAAACGTGAGCTTCCTAATAGGAGGAGGTCAGTTCATTTAGGAACTTTTAAGCTATTTTTGATATAAGAATTGAATTAGTGTCATAAGCTAGGTCTTGAATTCAGTGCTTTATATCTACTACCTCAGTTAATCTCCACAACAAACCTGAGAGATGAGAAATAAAATATCTCCATTTTAAGGGCAAGGTCATGAATGTAGAAGGAGATTAGCTAAGTTACATAAGGTTTCATAATTACTAAATAGTAGGAGAGTATTTAAATTCATGTCTGTCTAACCCTAAAGACAGTAAGCTTAACTGTAAAATAAAATGACCGAAAATGGCCCAACTCTGAATGAAGCATGGAAATTTACTCTTCTAGTTGTTTCTATGTGATGTATCCAATTGTACATAAAATGTTTGTAAATTAAATTTTGAAAATAACATCTCTTTTTTCATAAGGCAAAACAAAGTGAAACGAGATCCTATCCTGGCCCTCTATTATTTTTTGTGTATTTAGATGCATTTACAAAGTGATGAAGATACCGGGATTAGTTTATGGACAGAACTGCAAAAATAGCTCATGGAAGAAAACTGCTTATATGTTCCTATGTTCATAAAGACTGTAGATTACTTGATTGGGATGAGGGTGGTGAGGAACACACACTAGTAGTAATAAAGTTCATTTTAGGGGCACCTGTGTGGCTCAGTCGGTTAAATGCCTGACTTTTGATTTCTGCTCTGGTCATGATCTCAACGTTTCATGAGCTCAAGCCCCGTGTTGGGCTCTGGGCTGACAGCACAAAGCCTACTTGGGATTCTCTCTCTCCCTCTCTCTCTCTGCCCCTCCCTCACTTGCACTTTCTCTGTCTCTCTCAAAATAAATAAATAAACTTAAAAAAATAAAGTTAAATTTAACAATGGGACTGAAAATAATAAACCAAGTAAAAAGGAAAAATCAGAGCGATAAAATATCTTTTGGTTGTTTTTTTTTTTTTTTGTCTTAAACAATCTAATAAGCAATGTGATAACAATTCAGCCTCCATGACTACCAGATATGGCCTTTTGACCTTTGAGCCAATTACCTTTTTCATTTGTACTTCAGTATATTCATCAATAATATGGGAACAGTAATACTTACCTCATACAGTTTTTGTAAGGATTAAATTTTATATATACTTTTATACAAAAGTCTTTACTGTCTTTAGCACTTCTAAAATGGACATGTTCTACTCTTGAAATTTAAAAGGTGCTCCTGTTTTATTTAATTTTAAGAAACACAAAGCTGTTCTGTAGGTATGCTAAGTATTTTAGATACTTAATTCTCCCATGAATTTCCGGCATTGTGTGTCTGGAGCACAATAATTTTGAAATGTTTAGTTTTTTGAACAACTGTGCAGCACAGATGTTGAATCCTCTGCCCATCCTCCCCCTCCACCAATGCCATCCATTCTGGGGAGAGTGATATGCAGGTGATAGCATTAACTTGGTGACAAATGCACTTTCTTTTTTAAATTTTATTTTAAAGTTTATTTATTTATTTTGAGAGAGAGAGAGAGACAGGGACAGAGAGAGAATCCCAAACCAGCTCCGCACTGTCAGCACAGAGCCCAGTGTGGGGCTGAACCCTTGAACCATGAGATCATGACTTGAGCCGAGATTAAGAGTTGGATGCTTACCTGACAGAGCCACCTGGCATCCCATGACAAATGCACTTTCTAATACAACATATGTTTTTTTCATTGGTAGGGATTAAATTTTGTGATAAGTAGAAACAACTAAATGAAGAATCTTTCTCCATTCAAAAAAAAATTTACTGGCTTTCTTTAAATAAATGGTGATGCTCTAAATAGGTCCACTGTGGAAATATTCAGATCCCGATGTGGTTGGCTATAAACTTTGAGAAGACAGAAGTGCCCATTAGAGGATACTGAGTTAGGAGGAAATAGGAATAATATCTCAATTAACCAGACTACATTTGTTTCCATAGTTCCTTTGCAATACATGAAAACAAATCTTATGCTTATTTTAAAAATGACAGAGACTAATAGAGGTCACACAATTTGTTTGTTAATAAAATGAAATAGTAAAAATTCAAGAAAGAGGGATCTGAATTCTAAACCTAATGAAGAGAACGTCCTTCTTGTCCATTTTTGTGAGGAGGGTAAACATTTGACCACTTTCAGGGCCAATTGCTTGTTCTGCTTGAGCCAGAGGCAGCAAAATCAGGAAACGCTGACTTAAAAAATGAAAGAAGGTAGGCGTAATTTCACTTGTGAGTACTGTAAATACAGTAGTAAAGTGGAAACTAGAACAGAGATGTAGAAAGACTGAAGGAACCGCAGTGATAAAATAAATTATTAATAGAAAATACCTTATGCTCAACTCATTAATAGTATTCAGATCTGTGACCTACTTAGGAAGAAATATGTTTTTTCTTTTAGCGTTGAGAACTTGCTGAATAGAGTGAGATGGGCAAGTATAACTGGCAGTAGATTTCCTTTAGTAAATCATTTAGGTCGCATGTTGTGCCTGCATTTAAAAGGCAAGTGAGGGATACATTCATAATACATGCTAGTTAGGAATCCGTATAGATGCCTGATTTTCCTGCCGCTAAGTTTATATGCCTTCACCATCTGTAGTTCTCAAATTCAAGAAGCCATGTTAATGCTAACAAAGTGGCTGGCTTGGCAGATCAATCTGAGAGGGAGTCTGGAGAATTACCTACTTTGGAAAGGTAATTTAAAACTAAATCCACCTCTAAAAGTGAGTGTCCCCTTTGGGTTTACAGGTTTCACAAGAGGGGAACCCTACATATTGGAAGCATTTCCTTTTGTTTGCCAACAGCAGGGAAGACTTAGGCCAAAACCCAAAAGGATACAACTTAGACAAGCATGAGCATATGGCACTAGAAGTTTTAATCACTAAGAAAGGAAAATATAGTTGCAGCTAGTGGGTAAACAGCTCTGTTTTATAAAAACCTCAGATCAGTATGAACTTAGTTATAAGATCATCTGGTTAAAAAAAAGTCAGTGATTTAAAGGAATAAATCAGTTTTGCATGCTAAAAAAAACCCTGTAAAATTTAAAAAAAAATGCCCAAAGAGAAGTGAGACTAACGGGAAATTCAAGCAATGGAACAATTTGGTGCACTAATATCCTATAAAGTAGGTTACCTGAAGTGTTTTCGCAGCATCTGTGGTAGAGTAAAAAAGGTAGGAGTTCAGGCACCAAGTCTAAAAATGGTTTGGCACAGTCATTGCTAATAATATTAAAAGTTCTTAAGTTGCAAGGAAACAATTTCTTGCACAATCTTGGGGCATCATATGATTCACATTATAGCAGAATTTTCATGCTAAAATTGGCAACTTCTAGGTGATTTTTCCCACTTTCAACATAAGATTGCAAGTCTCTATTTTTAAATAAGGTAAAGTGCAAATTGTCCTCACAAGAAGGGATAGAATGTTTCCAATTCACATAATGTTGCCATCCTATTGCCTGACTACATGTTGCATTGAAGTCTTCAACTAATCTATTATCCCATTATAAAAAGTTAAAGGTTCACTAATAGAATATGCATTAGTCCTGAATATGCTGATCAACTAAACTTCAAAAGTTGGATATACATTTGTTCAACAAAAATTTAACTAATTAAAAAAATTTTTTTTGACATTTATTCATCTTTGAGAGAGAGAGAGAGAGAGAGAGCATGAGTAGGGGAGGAGCAGAGAGAGAGGGAGACACAGAATCCGAAGCAGGCTCCAGGCTCTGAGCTGTCAGCACAGAGCCCAATGCGGGACCTGAACTCACTGACTGCAAGATCATGACCTGAGCCGAAGTTGGACTTAACGGACTGAGCCACCCAGGCTCCCTCCCCTCCCTCCCCCCCTCCCCCAATTTAACTAATTTAGAGAGCCATTAAGCAACTATGTAAAGACCTACTCTGGACTAGCAGCCATTGTTCCATTGTGTGAATTTGTAAATTTCAGCTTTCTTCAATATTTAATATTTAGTATCACTGGTCATGTCTTAGTATCATAGCTTGCTCCTTCCTTTTTTCCCTCTCTTGCTTTCATCTTCCTTCCTTCCTTCCTTCCTTCCTTCCTTCTTCCTTCTTTCCTTATCAAATATATTTTAAGCTTATTTTGTATGCCAGGCACTAAATGGATGAAACATGAACTTGGTCATCTCAGAACTCACAGAAAGTGGCAGTTGATATGTAACCGCCAAAGTATGATACAGAAATCTGAAAATCTGACTCACAGACTAAAATATTAACCACAGACTAAAAAGGAAGAAGTAGGTCAGTTATGCTTTTTTAAATTAAATACTGTGCTAAATGTTCTAGGTTGAAAGTGAGTAAGGCAATTAAAAGAAGACGCCGTCCTCATCTCTGCAATGGCAACCACTTTTTAAAATATTTATCCAAGGGGCCCCTGGGTGGCTCAGTCGGTTAGGTGTCCAACTTAGGCTCAGGTCATGATCTCACGGTCTATGAGTTCAAGCCCTGCGTTGGGCTCTGTGCTGACAGCTCAGAGCCTGGAACCTGCCTCAGATTCTGTGTCTCCCCTTCTCTCTGCCTCTCCCATGCTCATGCTCTCTCTCTGTTTCTCAATAATAAATAAATGTTAAAAAAAATTAAAATATTTATCCAAGACAAGAGGACCTCTCTGTCCATCATATTATTCCACTCTTGCCATTTCTTCCCAGACTACAGACACTCTCAGATGTGGTCTGGGAAGAAATCCATATTTACCCTGCGAGTAAAGGGGAGGATTATTCTGGTAGGTGACAACTCTCATCTGAAATGTTTACTACCATCTTGGAAGTGAAAGCCCCATTAGGGTTTGAATGGACCAAGTGAAACAAGGATACAGGTGGAAACTGTTCTGGTAATCCCCAAACTGAGGGTAGGTTTTACTGATGGTGGATACTTATTTACTTACACATTTATTTCACATTGCCAGTGAGCAAGGCAACCAGTCCTGTCCACAAAGAATGCACATGTAGTAGAGGAGAGATGGTGTGAATGTAGATGCTGTAATAGGGAGTATTTGTAAAAATTTCTCAAGGGTGTTGTATTAGTTTCCTATTAGTGCTGTAACAAATGATCATACATGTATTGTCTCACAGCCATACACATTTATTATTTAAAGTCCCTAGTCCAGAAGTTTGGCATGGGTTTCCCAAAGATCAAGGCAATATCAGGGTTATGTTCCCTTATGGAGGCTATAGAATCTAATATTTTCTCATCTAAACCTTTTCTCATCTAGCTTCTAGACACTACCCACATTGTCTAGAAACTGATGAGAAAAGGAAACAGGTTAGACTTTATAGCCTCATTAAGGCTATAAAGACATTGCCTTGATTTTCAGGTAACCCTTTTACCATCTTCAGAGCCATCATCAGAGCCATTGCATCTCTCTGTGCCTTTCTTCAGTAGTCATATCTCTCTCTGACTTTCTTCTTCTGCTTTTCTTTTCCACTTTTAAGGATCCTTGGAATTATTTGGGGTCCATCTGGATAATCCAAAGTAATCTCCCTAATTCCTTCTGCAATCAAAATTGCTCTTTGCTAAGTAACAAAAAATATTCACAGGTTCTGGACAACTAACATATAAATACCTCTGATATCATAGTGCTGTCAAAATGTGATGGAAATTCAGTTTAAGTGAGATAATATACATAAAATACCTTGAAAAATATAAAGGGTGATGCCGATTTAAGTTGTTGAGTAGTAGCTTGCTATGCTATGGTTTGGCTGTGCAGGCATGTAAAGTTAGTCGTATTTCCCTTTTCTCCTCTGCTCCTTCTGGGTCTCTAGTTACTATGTTTGACTTGCCTATTTACCTCAGTTTTTCATTTTGATACAGAAAGATGGTACTTTGTAGTTGAAAGTCAGGCTTTTTCTCCTGTGTGAGGAAAATGGAACCATCAAATAATTTTCCTCTATGCCTGGGCACACTCTTTCTGATCTGTTGATCTGTCTACATTCTCTGATTTTATAGGTCCTGGAATCACTATGGATAGAAAATTAACCCTGTTTCCAGTTGTACTTCAGACAAACAAAGACATGGCTAATGGGCTGAGAGTGAAGATGTATGTTGGGCATTAAGAATCCAGGTTTACAGAAGGGCAATGCTTGTTCAAATTTCCTTCCCATTCTACAACTCCCAGGGACAAAATCGCCATAATTAGAAATTTTTTTTCTCATATGTTGATCCATCTTGAGAAATAAATCTGAGAAGGCATGAGAAAAGGAAGCTCCTAATTATAATGTAGACTATATTTTAACCCTTTCTGATAGGTTCTAAATTGCTTGTACAGTAGAGTGATACATGGTAAAAAGGTAAATCTTATGGGGGAGGGATGTAAAAACATTGCTAGAATACTATCACCCTTTGTACTCTCCAAGGTTGAAATAAATATATGTATTATTAATGTTTTAGGTGTATAAATTATATACATATTCCTAAAAACCCAGCAACTGCTCAGTAGATGGTAAATGAAAAATGTCACCCTTATTTAGTAAAAGGTAAGAAGCAAAGGAAACAAAGTAAAAGATGAGTTTTGGAGCTTTGGGGTGACTAGAGCTAGGCTTTCAGAAGTTGAAATTGCAACAACTCATAGGATGGGTCAGAAAATTATTAAACTGCTCCCAGTTCCATACTATTACAATAGCATGGTTGATGCCCTTTTGTATGTGACTTGTGTATGAGTGTAAGACTGATGATTCTATTCATAAATGTATGTCTTCCTTTCCACCGAGACTGGAATGGAATTTTGTATGTAATAAGTACTCCTTTAAACTTTACTCATTAACTGAACATAAGGCTGATTGCTTGAATTCTTTCAGATCAGGATAAACTCCCAGGACATCCATAATAAAACCTTTCAACCACAACAGAATCAAAATAGAACCAACCTTCAGAGATAGGGGAAGATGATCCCATTTGTCTAGTGGTTATAAAGTTAGATTAACCTTAGATAAAGCCCAATTTTGTATGTCAATTAGGGTGGAAACAGTGTAGGAGAAAGAACAATGGCTTTGGTGTCAGAAAATGTGAGTTAAATTTCCAGTTTCATTCATTCTGAGAACTATGACCTTGAACAAGTTTCTTTCTGTCTCTGAACTTTGGTTTCCTGAGTAAATGAATGGGATCTTTGGGTGCCATCAGTGAGAAAGAGCACTATAAGGGGCATGCACAACCACATCTGAGAAATCTTGGAGGTTCTTAAACCAGAAAACAAGGATTTGTGAGGTTTGAATTATTCCAGTTACGTTTGTAAGGATTATGTGCCAAAGACCACTTACTGTGATCATACTCCTTTTCTGTTTGTGGCCTTGGAGAACTTGAATCACAGCATTGAAAGAGTTTCATAATGTGGTCACCTGACTGCCTACCCAACATTTGTTCAGCCCCCTTCCAAGAGGTTATGATGTGATCGTTACCACAGACTGGAGCTGTACTGAGCTTTTACCGAGGTATCAAGTAGGTTGATACTTTTCTGTTGGAAAAGGACTTCTGGTCTAAAGACCTGAGTAGGTCATTCGAGTCGAAGTGTGCCGGACAGTGTAGGGATATTTGAACAGGTTCTGCATTCATGGTGGGCATGCGTACGCAGCTCCTAAAACGTATTAGAGATCAATTATGCTGAAATTCAACACACTTAGATAAAAAGATACTCTGAAACTGCTCGGCTGTTTCCCCTGTCTTGTTGAAAATGATCTTGGTAGAATGCAAAGCCTCTTTAACTTGTAAAATATATCATTATACTTTGCTTTGAGTAATGTGCAACTTAATGTCTCTCCCATCCCAATCATAACAATCCCTCAGCCAACTGTAAAAGATCCTTTAATGATTATTTTCTCCGCTTAATGCCTTTTTTCATCTGTGGTTAGACAAGTGGAGCCCGAGTGCCTTGCCTGTTCACTATCATTTGTTTTAGAGATTCTCGGGGAGTTAAAAGTAAAAGGCATTTGCAAAAAATGTTGAAATGTAAGTGGATATATTAACATAGCACTAACCGATAAATTAAAAGCGCAATGCAATAAAATAAAATTTCAAATTCAAAAGGTCTTATCTCATGAAAAACTTAAGCTCTTCTAAATTTTCACTATATATAAAAATGCTCAATTAATAGGGAACTCAGTGTGCTAATGGTTTTAAAATACTCATTTTTAGGCTTATAGTTTCCAGTTTGTAATTCTTTTGGAGAGCTTCAATATAAAAACACCACAACTCTTCATTTAAAATTATATTTTTAAATTTCCTAAGTGATTTGGACACCTAAGCCTTTTTTGCAAAGGAATTTCTTAGTATGGTAATTAGGCAATGGTTCAATTCATCCCAAATGTCTAGTAAAGTTCCTCCTAACTATTAATTATATCTTAATAAAAGCTTCCAAGTGAATCAAAATTTCAATGTTTCAAAGGGTTATAATTTTCTAGGTCTTTTAAAGAGAAGCTAAGTTAAAGAGGACAGACTTGCTGAGAAATGGAATTCTGTCCTCATTCTCCTTTTTACTAGGTTTATGCTAGAGAAAGCATAAGAATGACGAGCCCACCAGGGCTGGTGCCAGGCAAAGGTTTGTATTAATGGGCACCTGTTGTATTGCTCATGGTCTTTGATGCTTGTCTTTTCCTCCCAGAACCTAACATTACCAGATATCCTGGCATCATGCTGCCCTCACTCCAGCTCAGTAATCAAACTCTAAGTTCTTTAATTTCGGGGACGTTCCCTATTCTCTCAGTGTCTGCAACAGTACATGTAAGCTTATCAAGTTCTGAACTGCCTGACATTTAAGTAACTCTGTACGCTTAGTATGTATATACACACATGTATATGCGTGCATCTTGTAATTAAAGTTTTTGTCTGGCCTTTGTCCTAGACTCCTGGAACTGAGCTTCTAAACCCTTGGAGTTTCTTGAGTGATAGGAGTGTCCTTGTTGTTCATGATAGGCCCCTGGTATGACTACTGAGTTTACACTTAAGGTATGATTTAAGGTGGACTCTTGGATAGCTTATGCTACCATGCTGACTCAGGACTGGGCCAGACCATGCCAACCATGGTCCACACAGGAAGGCCAACCATGTGATTAGAGGGTTAGGGCTTTGAACTACATGCTCTCAACCCTGGGAGGAAGAGAGGGGCTAGAGATTGAGTTCAGTCTTGTGGCCCATGATTCAATCAATTGTGCCTACATAATGAAATTTCAATAAAATCTGTGGACACTGAGGCTTGGTTGGTGAACATGTTAACCTACTAGGAGGGTGATATGTCTTGATTCCCTAGGGAGCAGATCCTCAGAACCATCCTAGACCTCTCCCTACTGTCTCTTGTTTTGGCAGGTCCTTATTTATATCCTTTGTAATAAACTATTTTCATAATTACAGTACTTTCCTGAGTTCTATGTGTCGTTCTGGTAAACTATCAAACCTGAAGGAATCATGAAAGCCTCCAAATATGTAGCAAGTTGGTCAGAAGTGGGGATTGCCTAGGGACTTCTAAACTCACAGTTGGCATCTAAAAACAGTCTTGTTGGGGACTGTACCTTAACCTGAGGAATTTACACTAATTTTGAATACTTAGTGCAGGAATTGAATTGCAGTATTAAAGCTCGGGTGTGTGTGTGTGTGTGTGTGTGTGTGTGTGTGTGAAAATATATGAATATTTCTATCTTGGAGTCGTTAATTAATGGTGGCAGTAAAGTCTCTGAATTCTTAACTTTTGAAATAAATTTTAAGCCTTTTCCATGAAGGGTTTATATTGCCTTGTCTAACACCGCACAGAGTCAGTCTAGACTGGCACTTTTTTTTTTTTTTTTTGAGAAAGAGAGAGAGAGAGAGAGAGAGAGAGAGGGAGAAAGGGGGAGAGGGAGAGAGAAGGAGAGAGAATTTTAAGCAGGCTCCCATGCTCAGCACAGAGCCCCATTCCATGACACCGGGATCATGACCTGAGTCTAAATCAAGAGTCAGATGCTCAATCTACTGAGCCACCCAGGCATCCCTGGAGCTGGCAATTTTAATCCCCTCAGGGAACAGTTCTGGGCTTGGGGGAAGACTTTTAAAAGGTATTACTACTCTATATGGATGTGAGTAAAAGATAGTGCATTCACAGGCAGAAGACGATGGATAGATTTTGGGGGAAGACAAGAAGGGCTCGCTCATAATTTTTTATTCTCTTTCTAGTGTCCTGTTCCATTTCATGACTTAGATTTCTTGTTTTCCCTTATCTTTTCTCCATATCATTTCCTTTTCAAAAGAATGGACATTATGTAGTCATTTCCATTAAAAAGTAAAAGACTAATGCAGCTTCCAGTGTTTTCCTCCCTCAGGGCAAAGCCCTACTCAGTTCCCGGATCAATATGTCAAAAAGGCCCCATTTCGTATTCTGACCCCATGAAATTGGTTCTTGTGACTTAATTAAACCAAACAACCTTGCCTCCTCTGAAACTTGTCTCCTTTATTCTCTTAATAAAAATAGTAAAACAGTTTATTATTTACTCTTTTAAATACTTTGTAAGTATTAATCCTTTGTGTCTTAAACAAGCGGTAAGGTAAGTACTGTTTTATCCTCATTTTATAGATGATTATATGAGATACATGAGGTAAAAATTGTGCTCCAGACCACTCAGCTCATAAATGGTGGGGCCAAGATTCTAATCAACACAGTTTGGTTCTGGAGCCCATGCTCATAATTACTGATTTATGTTTTCTCACATGAATTGCTTCTTAATGTGTGGAGAACTGTGCTCTTGCTTTGTCCTAGGCTGAGCAGCTCATTAAATATGTAAGAACATTCCTTCTTTTCCCACAGTTTTATTTCTCACAATGTCCTCACATGTATTCTTTTTCTACCATATTGAATTCTTTGCTATTTCCCAATTACCCAGTACTTTCTCCAGCTTTCCACTTGCTTTTTGCCCTGCTTGGAAAGCCCTTGACAGGTTCTCCTGTGGTGATTCAACACGTACATGTATTACTCAGTGCTCAAAGCTTTCTCATTTTTTTTCAAAGCTGTATATTTTTTTATGACATCATTTTGACAGCTGTTATTGAGAGAGTTCTTTTTTTTTTTTTGGCTTCATCTTTGATTTGAAAATTCAGTGAAAAAGCCAAACGGAATGGATAGATCCATGATTGCAAAAGAACAATTTCACTTGCGAAAATACATTTATCTCTGCATATCTTGAGATCTCTCAGGATGTAGGACTCGATTGCAGAATGAGTCTCTGCTGTATGGTGTGAGTGAACTATTGTAATAATGAAAGAAAATCCATGCTAACATTAAATCTATGTAACTGCAGAGCAATGGTCAGGAAAAGCCAACTTGATAGATTCTGTTTCAGTGTCTATTTTGCACTGGATCTTGCCACTTTTCTTCTAAAGGTGATTGTAGCAGCTTGCTAAGTATTCTTTCTTTATATGAGTTCCTAAAGAATGCCTAAAACCAGTAACTCATACTTTGTGGAGCTCATACTATGGCAGACCTCTGTAAACTACAGTCACTCAAGTTATTCTCGCCTGACATGGCCAAAAAGAACCTGGCGTCATCCTGAGAGAGGCCCAAGTTTTCTCTGGAACATTTATTAAATAGTTAGTGATTAGCATTCGTCTGTATAGCTCTGGTTTACCATTGCTTCTATTCTCTTCTTGTATCTGCTTCATTAGGGTTCAATTCAGATTTTATGTAAATCCACATCAGTAAGGATCTTACTTACCTCCAAATACGTGTTTGGTTATAGACCAAGCACATACAGTGATGCGACTTCATTAATTTTATAAATTGTTAGTAGCCTTCTATATTTATGTAGTCCTAACATAACAGAGGTAAACAATCTAACACTGACAAAATATCAACACTGACAAAAAATATCAAGTGCCATCATTTCTTGAGGACTTGGTATTTACCAAACCTAGTGCTAAGAGCTTGAATATGGTTTTTCGTAAAATCTCCATCACAAGTTGTTTGGTGATAGGGATTATTATTGACATTTACATATGAGTTTCCTGAGACTTCATAATTTGATACCCTATCTGGGGTCACACAGCTAGTAAGTGACAAAGCCACAATTCACATTCAGGGCTTGCTGATTCCAGTGCCCGTATTCATGACTGGTGAGTAAAACTACCTTCTTTACTACAGGCATGGGAAGGTGTTGTAGTGCAAAATAGCAGATAATAGAAAATTAATGATGTCTACGCAGTACAGAGGACTTACTTTTTATTTTTTATGTTTTGTGAATTGTACTCATTCAGATAGTTGTTCCTTATTTGCCAAACAGTGTGATCTGCAAACCCATCCCTATTATTTCAAAATAAGCACAGGTTGGTTTGCAAAGGGAAGGGGACAGTCATTTCTGCAAAATACGTAGCTGGAATTTGCAGAACACGCTTTTGAAGAATACACCCTTCCTTGAATGCTAGTGTTGCCTACATCTGGGTAGTAGAAACCTAAAAATAACAGTAGCTAATGTTACAGATATTCATTTGATCAAGTGCAAATGTGAACATGAGCAAAATGATGGCAGAGACACTAAAAATTATGTATAAAAGCTGAGATAATAAGGAAGTGATGATTGGAATACAAATTGGAACCATATGGATCGTTGAAGCAGATTCATGAATAATGCAAAGCCAAGGTGATGAAAAAGTGATTTAAACAGGGTGATGATAGAGATAATTTTGTTATCCTACGTTGGCTAGGGATTAAAATTAATACCTGAATTTAACTTTCAAGTTTGTGACTTAAATATATCTACACATATGGGTTTGTGAATGAGTCTATACATCGTGTGCTACACATCTGAACTTGGTCCTTCAAGTTACACTAGCCCGACCTGAACGGTGCCCTCAAACTACCTGCAGCTTCTTCTGGAACAACTGCCAGAATTTTTTCTAGGATGCGTATTACTTTGCCAGGGATGAATTGTTGCTCCAGTGAACCCTGATTCATTGTGTATTGACTGGTAAACTGCTTAATATTCCTCCCCAAATACAGTTTCAACCACTCTCAATGAACCTTTCTGATTTGACTATAAATTCTGAAGGAAAAGGTCCTTTTCAGGTGTTGGTAACTTGGAACAGGAGGTTCCAGGTGACAAATACAGTTGAATATCTAATGCTCAGATGGAGCCAACCGGGAAAAATGAGGGAACGTACCAAGGCTCATTCCTTTCTGGGAATTAGCCTAGTTTACAAAACATCATGAATTTGGCTCCATCTATCAGCTATTGGCAACTACACGGGTCCCCAATTCATTTTACCTCATATAACCATAAAATCATTGACTAATAAACTTTTCTTGTGGCTTAGCCTTTGCCTTTCTAGTCTTCCTTCCTCCACTCCCTCCTCCCTCTCTCTTTTCCTCTCTCTCTCTCTCTCTCTGTGTCTCTGATTCTCTCAGATGGTCTTGAGCCTTAGTGTGTATCCCATCCCAATCTGACTTTCCTTTACCAGTGACTCATTTGGCTGAAGGACACATTATGAGATCCCCAGCTTTTCACACTGGGCCTCCTCAGTTTGGCTGTTGGCCCACTCACCCCTCTTTGCTGGGCCTCTTACCTATCCTCTCCTTTTCTTCAGTGCTGCTCATTTATCCCTGGGTCCTGTCCTCATCTATCCTAATAGCAAATCTCAACAGAAACCTAACTTTTTTTTTATTTGTTTAACCATATTAAACTTTTGTTTTAAGTAAAGGAAATGAAAAAAATATAAAAATAATATTTTAGAGCACTGATTGCTAGAACATACATAGAAGCCCAAAAGTAACTTGTAGGAGAAAAAGAATTTTAATGTCATTTTCTTGTAGCACTTTTGCTTTATTTTTAAGACTTCTAAAGAAATTGTCATCTAATTTAGCAATTTCAAATTGTATGCAATGATACATGAAAAAAAATGTGTGCTAAAAATGAAATTTGTCTGACTGAAGTGTGAAGGAATTTTCTGAAATGGTTCTATTAAGTACCAGTATCCTGTACAAAAAGAAAAAAGGAGACAGAACTCGCATGTAAATTGTAGACTATGTTTTAATGTGTGTTGTGCATAAAGAAGACTGAGCTTAAGCAAATACAAAACATGCATTGATCATATCACATCCTTTTCCTTTTAGTCTCTACGGAAACTTTTCTTTAGTCTTCAATCACCAAATCAAATGTCAGAATAACTGACTCACCACTTTGTCTTAATCTGATTCTTTAAAATGGTGTTCATAAAATTAAATATCCATACAATTTGCAGCCACTGTAAATGCCTGAGACAGTCAGAGTAGGCCAGTCCTTCAGGAACTCCCAGCTGTCTTAATGTCAAGGCCTTGCCAGAGGCAAAAAGCAACCTTAGTTTGACAATAGCCAGACCTTCAGGATCCTGTAAGTCTTTTTCTTTTTTTTTTTTAATATTGAAACAAATTTTTTTAATGCTTATTTATTTTCAAGAGACAGAGAGAGACAGGGGGAGAGAGAGAGAGAGAGGTGGAGTGCAAGGAGGTAAGGGCAGACAGAGAGGGAGACACAGAATCTGAAGCAGGCTCCAGACTCAACTGTCAGCACAGAGCCCGATGCGGGGGCTCAAACCCACAAACCACAAGATCATGACTAGAGCCAAAGTCAGATGCTTAACTGTCTGAACCACCCAGGCGCCCCTGTTAGGTCTTCTTTAATATATGAAAATCTTTTTGGAAACTTGCTTTGTCTCTACCCCTCAACTTAAAAGTATGTAAGACCAATAGCTCCTCACAATCCTAAGGCAGCTCTTTTTGCCCTTGGATCCTGTGTCCATGCTTTAATAAAATCACCTTTTTTTTGTACCAAAAAATAAAATAAAATAAAATAAAATAAAATAAAATAAAATAAGATAAAATAAAAAATAAAATAAGATAAGATAAAATAAATAAATAGTGTTTAGTCCAATTCCTGTTGATTAACTTTGAGTGTCTATCTGTACTATCATCTGGCAAAGACCAGTAACTGCACAATATCTGTGTTTTTGCCATTTGGATTACCAGGAGGTCAGTTCTACCCTTCTGTGAGGAGTGAACAAGATCTAATGGCCAAGTTCTAAAACTCCTTTGAGAGGTAGGGTGGGAATTGTCTACATAATTTCCATGAACTTCTTTGATGAGATCAGAGATAATTATCATTTAGGTCATTAAAGAAAAACATCAAGTAAACGTTTTAGAATAGACAGAATTATTTAGAATAGACAGAAGTGTTTAGAATAGACAGAATTGAGAGAGAGAGAGTGTGAGCATGAGTGGGTTGGGGTGTGGCAGAGAGAGACAAGAGAGAATCCCGAACAGGCTCTGTGCTGTGAGTGCAGAGCCCCATGTGGGGCTTGATCTTAGGAACCGTGAGATCATCACCTGAAGCAAAATGAAGAGTCTGATGCTTAACCGACTGAGCCACTCGGGTGCCCCCAAAGGTATATTCTTTAAAAATTGTTTTTAGTAAATTATTTACTGCAGTTTCTTTAGAAATTAAAAAAGACATCTTTTTTGTGTTTTTTATATTCATGTCTATAATGTTTCAAGATTAATATATCTCATAAAAAGATAGCCATTGTGAAACAATAACATTTTATAATTCTTATTAAGTATACATTCAGTTGGAGAAAGATTAGCCTTTTTCTGTAATTACTGTTTCTTCACAGGCAGTTATTGATGAATGATAATTATCACTTCAGTTTTCTACTTGAATTGGTATCATCACATTGGGTAGCCGCTGTTCTAAGTCAACCATCCAAGAAGCCAACTTAATGTTAGCTGCAAAACTATCTGATTGAAACGCTTGGAGTTCTAAAAGCCATTAACTTTTATGTGCAGAGTGAAAAGTTTGCTCCATTGGCACGTAATTTCATTTTTATAGTCAGGAGATAACAATAACATGAAAACATTACAACCAATGGAAATATGCCTTATGAAGAATGTAGAGTGGAAGAAAACAGAAGATTAGTTATTCTGAAAAAAGTGGCTCTGTATATGTGATAGAAATCATGGACAAAAATGAATCTACCCTAAGCATTTGGATGACTACAGCACTTGAGAATAATAAATATGATACAGTCTTCACTAAAAAGGTAAAATGGACATTCAAAGTTTTCTCAAAAACGCACCAGAAAACTTTGGCACTCGTTGATATGAAATGGGAGAAAGGAGAACCTTAAAAAGAGAACAGATTACTTCTTGAACAATTGGTGGAACGCAAATTATGTGAATCAATATTGGCAACAGTATCTAAATTAATAGTTAGCAAAGTAGTCCCTGTTCTGCATTGATCATTGGAATTATCTGCATGAGATCATTTATTCATATTACAGGTCCTTTCCATACCATTAGGGATATTTTACTTCTCAAGTTGTCTTCAGAAAATTAACTTTGTGTAGCAAAGCCCTTCACAATTATTATTTTTTTCTTTGGGTCCAGATTTTCTATGTGTGAAAAAAAATACAGCTGAAAAACATTGTTACTCCTCAACATTGTTTTTATATTGTGATTTTAACAGTCCCAAGGTTAGACAGATTTTTACCTCTTTCGTACTGTTAAACAGAACTTGGTTGTCAGAAGCTTATTATTAAGCTTATTCATAGGAGTCTCAATGTTAGAAGTCTGATATGGGTCTTGCAGGGTTAAAATCAACATGTTATCCAGGCTATGTTCCTTTCTGGAGGCACTAGGAAGGTCTCTGTTTTCTTGCTTTTCCCAGCTTCTGGAGGGCACGCAACATTTGTTGGTTCGTGACTACATTCTTCTATCTTTGAAGTCAGGAACCGTGGGTTGAGTCTCCATGTCACATTTTTTGACCTTGCTTTACTCATCATCACCTATCTTTTGATGACCACAGTTTGGAAAGTTTTTCCACTTTTAAAGTTCACGTGATTAGATTGCACTGAGCCGAATAATCCAGGAAAAATCTCCCCATTTCAAGGTCCCTAATCTTAACCGTATCTGCAAAGTCCCTTTTGTCTTGTAAGGTAATATATTCACAGGTGCTAGGGATTAGGATTTTGAGGGGAGGTATTATTCTGCCTATTGCACATGCCATTGGTAATCTTAAATTATTTCTTGTCTCAAATGGATTTAAGCAGGCTTCCTTATGTATAAGAACTAAATCATGACACCAGTGATGCCACATCTTTTGCCAATGACATGTCAGTGACGGGAGACAGGCACACATTTTTATGCCCCTATGAATATATTTCTTGTTTACTTGTTTATTTAACTAAATATCCAGGAGATATGTATATAATCTCCTTATTATACATATTCTGTAAATGAATTCATGCAAACCCATGTTATTATATGCCGATAACTAAAAAATCTTTAGCTTAGTCATTTCTCCTCGTCAGCCTGACTGTTGATGATCTGTAGGGCTCTCAAATACAACATAACACATGCTGACCTGTTATCTGTATTCTTCCCCTACTTCTACTTTCCCTCTTTCTATTCTGCTCCTCATGTTAATGGAGAGAAAAGTCAGCCAATCAATTGCCTGAACAACAATCCCAGAAGTTATCCTGTTTCATCTCATAACCCCAAACCTACCAAGTGCTAGAGGTTCTACCAACTAAATACTTACCAAATCAGGCCACATGCTTCCATACTCTGTGGCATGTCTTCAATGCATCATCTCCTTTTTTGATTATACAACGAATTACTAACTAGTTTCCTTGTCTCAAGCATTACTTTTCCCATTCAAGTATGCAGACGGCAGCTAGAGGGTTTGTTGTTGTTGTTTTCTTAAAATTTTTTTAATGTTTATTTATTTTTGAGAGAGAGGGAGAGCCAGAGCCTGAGCAGGGGAGGGGCAGAGGGAGAGGGAGTCACAGAATCAGAAGCAGGCTCCAGGCCCTGAGCTGTCAGCACAGAGCCCGATGTGGGTGGGGCTTGAACCCACAGACCGTGAGATCTTGACCTGAGCGGAAGTCAGATGCTTAACCGACCGAGCCACCCAGGCACCCCAAGGGTTTGTTTTTTAAAAAGAAAACTCACAGTATTACTGTGGTGCTTCAAAACCCTTTAATGAATGGCTTATATTATCTCAGGGTAAATAGCCACTTCTCAAATCTTTCTAAATAATTTTAAATACCCTGAGCACTCTGTACTCTTTCTCACCTCTGGGTCTTTGCTCATATTATCACTTCTTTACTCTTAGCCTCTTTTTTTCTCCTGCTCCATTTTCCCCCAGATCTTACTGTTGTTTATTATAAAAATTTAAATCACTGCCTCCTCTAAGAAGCTCTCCCTCTTCTCCGAGGCTAGATGAGGCTCTACTCTTACATCCAGTCTCACACAACAGTGCTGCTTGTATTATTGCAATAATCACACAGTACTCTAATTCAGACACTAGAGAGGGAGTAAGTGTTTTCAGATCAGAGAAGCATCCTGCTTTTTACTGAAATCTTCAACAGATGGCATTATGTCTGATACATTGAATGTACTGGTTATTTTATATTGGAAAATGAATTAGTTTTTAGATCTCTTTCAAAATCAGAAAATGTCCATTAGTTTGGATTAATTATACATATGGAGCTCATGCTTGGAATAAGAGTGATATAGAAGAAAGTGCATTGGATTAAAAATGTAATGAGAGGGAACATTTATTGAGACTTATTATATTCCAAGCCTTTGCACTGTATGTTTTAAAGATAATATATTCTTTTTTTTTTTTTTTAACGTTTATTTATTTTTGAGACAGAGAGAGACAGAGCATGAACAGGGGAGGAGCAGAGAGAGAGGAAGACACAGAATCTGAAACAGGCTCCAGGTTCTGAGCTGTCAGCACAGAGCCCGATGCGGGGCTCGAACCCACGGACCGTGAGATCATGACCTGAGCCGAAATCGGACGCTCAACCGACCAAGCCACCCAGGCGCCCCTAAAGATAATATATTCTTAATCATTCCAACAACAGTTTTTTAAAATGGTTATTAAATAAGAAAGCTATATGGTAAATGAAAATTCAGAATGGAGTCATCTGGGAAATGCTAGCAGGCTATGGAAACATAGAGATTAACCTTGAATGTTGTGTATTCACAGCCAAGGGCTTGTCTTTAACCCTTATGGGCTCAAAAAGGAATTTTCATTAAGGTTTCCAGTTTGATCAGATTCAGGGATGATGACTCATACTAGCAAAGTTCTCATGAATATAATGTATAAATTTATTAATTTTTCAAACCAAACTACTATGGGAAGCCTGTGCTACGGGATATTTTTCTAAGTACTCAGATATTCTTCTAAGTACTCAGACTACTACAAAAGTTTGTTTGGTACCTAACAGAAAAGGAGAGATTGCTTATAAAATTTAAATGCTGACATCAGGCTTTCAGGATCTAATGTGTCCATTTCTATAGCATGTGTTTTATTTGTCCAGAGGATCAAATCTTCAGCTGAACCTCACAAGGTATTCTTTTCCTGGACCTCGCATGAAATGTCATGGCCAACAATTGTTTAAGTCTCTTCTTTTTCCATGCCTTTGCACAGACCAATCCAGACCTGAAGAATTGCTCCCATCTTTAGATGTGATTGGTAACTCTGGTCAGGCCCTTTCTGGATGAGGAGATGAGTTCACTTTTCTCAGCTCTGATCCATTTTTTTTTTTCATATTGTAATTTGAGGATCCATTTTTTTTCATATTGTAATTTGATAATCTGTGGACTGGATCATCCCATTTTATCCTTGTAACTTTTGAGGTTTCAACTGTAGGTGTTAATAAATAACTCTGCGTTACAGGAAGAGGATTTATGCTCAAGAATTTAAGTGACTTTTCTCAAGGCATAGGTGGTATTTAAACAGAGTTTCATCTGGCTCCAGAGCCTTTACCCTTTCAAGTCTTAACCTTCAGTCATAGCTCTGTTTCTAAGGAAATGTTTGCCAGTAGGCAGATCACTAACTTCCCGCTCTCCCAGTTTGTTTATTGTCAGGATCAGATGTTGTTCTAGATCATTTCTAAAGTCTCTTCTAGGTCTATTTTTTATTAATAAGAAGCATTATCATTTCCCTGCTTCCCTCATAGTACCATGTAGTCATTGCTTTACAACACAGGGCAGGGATATGCTATGAACTAAATTCTCACTCTGGCTGCCTAGATCCTGGCACAAAGTTGAATAGTATTATTTTTTAGTATTATGAGCTTTCATCTCTTTTGCTTCTCTATGGTTAATTTAATGATGGTTTGCTTGGTCCCATTTCTTATAAAGGAAAGAGATTAGGGTTTGAGTACCTCATTCAGCTGCTTTTTAATTATCTCAGGTTTTACTTTTTTTTTTTTTCTTTTTATTTTTTTTTTTTTTTTTTTTTTTACAAAGAAATACCTGTAACTTATTTAAGAGGAAGAAAATTCTGTGACATACATTATAACTATAGTGGATCAAAGTACCAGTTTTTTGCCCAGTGTAGGTTTAGAATTTCTGTGTCACAGGAAGCTCCACCAGGGGTAGTGAAAAAGGGAAAACAAAATTACACTGGTTTCACACATTTGTTTTGCAACATCTGTTTAGGTAGAAGGCATTGTGCCTTCCCGTTTATTGAGGAGTTTGGTCATGACAAGCCATGTCTGTCTATTTCCTCGTTTATTCTGATAGCTTTGAGTCCAAAGGGATTGGAGTAGCCTAAATAAATTGCACTGATGCCAGTAAATAGTGACTTTGTATCAGGGGCAGAGTGAGCATCTGCTTTTTCTGGAATTCTACAGCCAAATGTGATATCTGGGGACAGAGGGTAGAATTGGACTGACAGCTTAGTTTTTCTGCCACCCTGAATTTACTAAAGTTAGCTGTGAAAATAGCCCAACTTAATCAATGTAGGCCAGTTTGTCATATCATTGTTTCCTGTGACATTGGCTTTTCTTCAACACCTGAGACCTGAGTCAGTGCTTCCTTCCCCTTACCTCCCACACACAGAGCTAATAGATTACCATCTTTATACAAAGATGTCTTTAATAAAAAGTTGGCCCCCCCCTTTTAAAGTTCTATACCGACAAAGAGACCATATGGATATTTTGCTGACAATCCTGGATATCTCTAGCATATAGCCAACATTTTTTCTCTCTCAGGGAGAGTATATGGGAAGGAAGTAGGAAGGATTTTTGTAACTGGTTAATGAAAAGCCAAATTACTATTTCACAGCAGGAACCACCATAGACTATAAACAGAAAAAGGAAAGGAAAGGAAAGGAAAGGAAAGGAAAGGAAGAAAGAAAAGAAAAGGAAAGAAAGAAAGAAAGAAAGAAAGAAAGAAAAAAAAAACTACACATCTAACCCATTATTTGGTAAATTGCTTTGAGATCAAGGTAGGTGAACCAGTTGTTATAAAGGAACCTGATCCATGGTTCCTAGATTCTAAATGATCCATCAATATCTAAAATTCATTTAAAAATAAGACATATGTGGGGCCCTGGGTGGCTCAGTTGGTTGACTGTCTGACTCTTAGTTTCAGCTCAGGTAATGATCCCAGGGTTGTGGGATTGAGCCCCATGTCAGGCTCTGTGCTGAGCATGGAACTTGCTTGAGATTCTCTCTCTTTCCCTCTCTCTCTCTCTCTCTCTCTCTCTCCCCCTCTCTCGCCCCCTCTCTAAAATAGGTAAAATGAAAAACATGAAAAAAATAGGACATGTATGTACATTTTCAGATGTAAGAACAACAGAAAATTTCAGGGTAACATTCCATTTTTTTCATGTTTGAAAATTTGAGTAGAGGGGCGCCTGGGTGGCGCAGTCGGTTAAGCGTCCGACTTCAGCCGGGTCACGATCTCACGGTCCGTGAGTTCGAGCCCCGCGTCGGGCTCTGGGCTGATGGCTCAGAGCCTGGAGCCTGTTTCCGATTCTGTGTCTCCCTCTCTCTCTGCCCCTCCCCCGTTCATGCTATGTCTCTCTCTGTCCCAAAAATAAATTAAAAAACGAAAAAAAAAAAAATAAAAAAAAATTAAAAAAAAAAGAAAATTTGAGTAGAGAGAAGTAGTGCTAATTTTATCAGTAGCAAACTTTAGCAAAACAATCATCTTAAACAAAGAGTTTGGACTTTTCCATCGTCAAAACTAATTGAAAATTTTGTTTATCGCCTGTAGATCTTCAGGAAGGAGCCTGGAAATCATGTGACTTTTTTGTAGAAATAAAATCTGACTCATTACTTCCCAACCAAGGAGTAACCAATATCTTTAACTCAATTGGAAAGCTGATTATTGTATTTTCTTAAACCAAAGGGGGCACTTGTTTCAGCTGCCTATATTATTATTATTATTATTATTGTTATTATTATTATTGTAGATTCAGTTTTCCAGATGCCTTACTGATGAAGAGGCAAAGGCATTCAATGGAGTTTACATTCTTTTCATGGGGATACTTATTTGAGTCAGTTACCAGGCATAATATGTCACACCCTGGGTCTTTGAAATTTATTATCTCAGATACTTGAGGTCAAGAACTGTTTATTCAGCTCTAAAACATAAAATTTTCTGTTTGGTGTAATAGAAACACTAAACACATCAGACAAAACAAAAAGAAAGAGTAACTGAGAATCCCTTGTCTTAAGGACAATTCTACCAATGCAGATGTAGAACATATCAAAAAGAGACGAAAGTTTTGATTAATCTAGTCACTTCCATCAACCAAAATTTTATATCTTAGATATGTATATTTTCCAATATAAGGGCCTACCTACTCTAGAGGGATTTATTTATTTATTTATTCATTTGTTCATTCAGGAAACCTTCTCTAAATTTATTGTGTATCCATGAAATGAATATAGTCACTATTGAAGAAAATTAATCCAGCTGGCTTCATTCTAAGAGCTGTAACAGTAAAAAGTGTTTGGAACAGGAGAAATTAGGAGTAGGTAAACTAGAAGAAGAATTGTAGAACCATAATACTAACAAAGAGACAGAAAGAAAATGTGAATGGGGAAAGGTTGTTTGGAAATATCCATCCTTTCATACAGTCACAAAATGTGCATTCCCTACTTTAAATAAAGTTTTGAATTTCTTGTGATTTGCGTGTTTCTGCACCTCATCTTGTCTACTGAGAGGCTAGTATCTTGTAAAGAACTTTCTTGTTGATTTTGGGCTTTTGATACACTCATCTCACATCTGCTGATTGCATGTACTGTTAAATGTCAATTTTATTGTTGTCATGGACCTGAAGAAGGATGTATTTTTAACAGGAGGTATGAAGAAAAATAGAGGAGAAGCAACAGTTTATGACATACTCCCCATTTGTAGAAGTCATTTCAAGTCGATGGAAAATATTACTGTGGACTCTTTGATTCAATGATGGGAAGATCTCCGTGATGAAGAGGTTGTGTGAGGGAGGGATTAAAATTAGCTATTTTTTAAAGCAATACCAGCATGTCACTTTGCCCAGAAACCTTTATTTTCAGCCAAGTAAATGTTCAGTGCACTAACCCTAATTCTCTCATATTTTCTTTTTTGTACACTATCTGTGTGAGTCATATGTTGGTAAAATATGGAGGGCAATAGTAGCCCTGAAGTCTTAGAACAATGGGCAAAAGACATCAGGAGGGCACAATACATTTGGTTAGTGTCTAGTGCAAACCACAGAAAATGATAGAGGCAAAAAATTTTTCATTTCCTGAGGCTGTGAAGTTACTGCATATTTCATGTCGTGGAACAGATAACATAGGAGGACAGGAGAAAATTTACTCATTTTCACAGTGTCCCTTGAAAATAACTCATTGAATTGGACTCTTTTGGAAACACGCACACATTCTGTATATGTTTTTACCAGACAAATTTAGCATCTTAATGAGATAATAAAAGCTATCATTTGGGAAATATACACATTGCTCCGACCAGAGTGCACAGAGGTGTTGGTAAGTACTGAGGGAGGAGCAGAGAGCTGTGCCCTGAGGAAGTCTCTGTCTTGTCTCCATACACATTAGGTCTTTTGCACATATGAATACAAGTACTGGAAGACGGGCACGGGGGAGGGCAGACTGGATGTGGTTGGCATCTTATAAGATTTATGAACTGCTAAATTTAGAAATGTCATTTTGTTATTGCCAGTGTACTGCTGGCGTCTTTGTATGAGTCACTAAGAAAAAAATAGCAATCACCTCCTTTGCAAGAGCTAGTATGAGTAACACAAAATGGGTTCAATTAATCATTTTAACCACTGAATTCGCTCTGGATAAACAAAGCGTGTATCAGATGATATGCCCTAGAAAGGTAGTCATCCTTACAAAATGCTCCTCTCTGCAGAGAAGCTCTTCTCATTATCATATTGCAAATAGTTTTCTGGAAGAAAAAACTGTTCAAGCAAAATATTAAACAGCATTCATTTGTCATTTTCCTGCGGGGACTAGGCAGCAACCTGCTGTGGCTGAAAATATGTGGTCATTATGAAGCTGGTATTGAATTGTTTGTTTATCTTTAGAAAGGGAGAGAGGTTTCCATGATGCTACGTTTTGATTGGTAATTTCAGGCACTTCTGCTTTCTAGAGGCGTATCCTCTGTCCAGAATTGATATTAATAGATGCATGTGTAAATGTGCTGTTTGCGTGTGTGTTTTTTAATGTTCATATAATTTTCTGTGCCACAAGCTCTTTTCAACTTGAGAAGTGATGATGAATTCCATTTTCTTGTTAGCGTATGGTGTTTTATAGCACAGTGAGTTGGGCCGCTTGCTTTTGGGGGGGGGGGACCTGAAACATTTACTATAATTGGACTGAGATGGGATAGCTAAGATGCCTTGCTCACAGAGAACAATATGGCTTCAGCCAATGGCTCAGAGAGAGGGAAAGAGTTTGATGGTTACATGTGGTTTTGCTATCTCATTGTGCCACAGGAGGAGGCAATTTTTTTAAAATGCAGAGTAATCTTGATTCGGTTTCTTCTCTTTTTTTTCCTCCTTTTGCTCCTCCACTGTTTCTTTTTTTCCCTTTCTCTTTTTCCCCCTTTTCTTCTCATGCTTAGTCTTCTCCTCCCTGATGCTGTATCCACAGGATTCAGAAGTGTCCTAAGAAGGCAATAGACTATACGCATCTGCTCAAATCCCTGAGACAGATAAGAACCTCATTCACTTACAAGTAACCATAGAACCCATTTTCTTGTTAACAAGTTTACCAAGTCCTTTATTCTGCCCTTTATACCTGTTTCCTTTTATCATGTGCCCAGAGAACTTGGGTAACTTGTCACCATTTTCTGAAATATTTCTTACTCAAAGACTGCAAAATCCTTCTTTCAACCTCTTTAATTGGAAGCAGAATTCCGGCTCCATTAACCGGACTTCTGAACTTTTATTCACTGTGTGGCACTCTCGTGGGCTTCCCTTCGCAGTTCTCCTGACCCCCTTTATGTGTGTATGACTCCAAAAGGCATTACTTGGTGCCAATAGATGGTAAACGTTAAAGTTCAAAATGAAAGGAGGCCGGTTCATATTCTCCATTCTTCTATGATCGCACGTGCCAGGTGAAGTATGTTTAATGAAGTTGAGAATTTTCTTGTCCAAAGGTCTGATAAGGGAGGTGACTTGATAAAGAATGCAACATTTACAATAGAGTAAAAACATGGCTGTCCCTGGACGCACTCTGCTTGTTTCATACTTAGAAAAGGGGGTGGGAAGCAAATTTTGATGAGGAGCAGAAAGTGAGAGAAGTGTGTTTCACCGGGATTGTTGCAAAAAACACTTGTGCCTGGAAAATATACTGAACCTGGACATGTCCTGATAATATCGATTTGCGACCCTTTCCATTAAAAAAATCCATTTAGGGAGTTAGAGGAGCACAACAAAGTTCAGAGACTTTTGAGGAGAGGACTTAGAGCTGGATCAAAATCTCACTTGTTCAATAAACTATGAAGTTGTTCTGCCAGGCAGAAAGGAGACAATTGCAGGTTTTATTACTGTCTGAATGAAGGGGATTTAATTGCTCAGATATACTGCTCTGCTTCTTTGCCTCATTAAATGTATTAACAGTCTGATCCTGCAGTGGGAGAAAACAGAAAAAAAATTAAATGGGGTAAAACCATGAGTTAAATAATTAGTATATAGCAATACATATACCAAGCAATTGATTCTGACCTGATCTTTCCCCTCGTTTTTCTTTGTACGTGTGATTTGACTTTATGAAAAAGCTCTACTTGTTGTCTCACAAAAATATTGCTGACCACCCAGCACTAGTGAAGTGTCATGATTGATACATCATGGATTTAGCAGCCACAGATTTATTCATGTCCTACTGTGTGCCAGATGCTTAATATATCTTTATATGATTCCCTAATGTAATTACTCCACTATTTGAATGTATTAGGTACTCACTATGTGTTGTGCTCTGGGATAGAGACACAAACCGTATTGTGCAGGTGTTCTTATCTTTATTTTTTTAAGCATATTTATTTATTTTGGCAGAGAGAAGGCATGCACGAGTGGGGGAATGGCAGAGAGAGAGAGCGAGAGAGTGAGAATCACAAGCAGGTGCCCCACTCAGCGCAGAGCCTGATGTGGGGCTAGATCTCACAAACCATGAGATCATGACCTGAGCAGAAATCAAGAGTCTGATGCTTAACCAGCTGACCACCCAAGCACCCATCTCTTCTCTATTTTACATATGAGGAGACAGAGAAGTGCAGAGAAGTTGAGATTTGCTGAAGTCCTACAACTATTCAGTGACAAAGCTTAGTTTTGAACTCAAATCTCAAAAGCTGGAATTCTTTCCAATGCATCTCCATTTCTCACTTCTCTGCTTTACTTGTCAGATTTATCTTGCTTCTTAAGAAAAAAATGCATGGAAGAGAACCATAGTTCCTTAGCTTTAACATTACCTCCAAGATAGACAGAGGCACTAAATTGCAATGACACAATTAAATATTTTTGGATTTTTTTTTTCTATCAGAGAAGCTGATAGAAAGTCATAAAAAAAAAAAAAAAGAAAGAAAGGCAGATAAAGCCTAGAGCTGAGGCTTCTGGAATTTAAATGACCAGTCTGTTATGAGTACAATGTCATCATGGCCTATAAGAAGTTATCACAGTCATTGTAGTATTGTTGCAATTATTGGTTTTAAAATAAAATGCAAAGTCCCAGGTCTTTAAAAAGTATGATTAATGCATTTCACTTTATTAGGCTGTTATACTATGTTCATGTGTTTCCCTCTCTCTCTTTTTTCTCTCTTTCTTTGGGCATTTTATGTGAGCCACAAAATTACAGGTCTGTGTCTTATTGTACTTTATGGTTGGGTAAGTTAGGTCAGGGTGATAACCCGAGGGAATATTAATAATCCTTGTTTTAACAAGCCTAAATTTATACCATTGTCAGAAGTTAATTGCTCTGTTATACTCCTGGTGCTCAGGATTACTGAGTATTAAGGGATAGTGGTAGGGAACAAAGGTTTTTCCATTCTTGCAAAAACTACCTCCTTAAGATTTGTGCAACTGGCAAGGAGATAATTATTCCGGAATAGTGGACTCTCTATTGAACAAAAAATGAAGGTGTTTTATATAGATACTAAGCAGTACTTCTGGGTCTAGAATCATATGGAGCATGGGCAGAAAATTGTTTGTAAACTTATCAAGTGCCTGAATCTGGATGCCTATCTGACCTGGAAAACACTGCTATTTTATCTTAAAACCATACACCAATGGTCCTTTGTGAGAACACCTCTAACCAGCTGACAAGGTTTACCTTCTGGAAAACTTTCTTTCCTCTGGGAGGGGAAGAAGCAGCAAATGCTTTCATTTTGATTCTCTCCATGATTTTCTGGAAGCTGCCTGAATTTGAACTGATTGGCCACAGGTTAGGCTGTGAGTTAGGGTCAGGAAATGGTTTGTCTATTTCTTTAATCCATCATTATGTTTTAAGAAAAGACCAAGGCTTCAATGGCTTCATTTAATTTCTTTATCTGAAAAATGGGAATAATTAAATCTACCATTCAGTATCCTCAAAAATGTTTATAGTTGCCATACAATATTATATTCATTTCAGGTGTAAAACACAGTGATTTGACAATTCTATGCATTATGCAATGTTCACCATGGTAAGTGTGAAAAATGAGAATAATTAAATCTACCTTTCAGGATATTTATGTAAATTATTTGAAGTAGCATTTGTGAAAGTCTCTAGTATATCATCCTTAATAAGAACATGGTATCCACATGGAATATGTGCTAATGTGATTCCCTGGGCCCTATTCCTCTAAATTATAGCCATAATTCTTTCCTCCCTAGGCTTTAGTGGGACTTCGGAATCCTCATCTTAGAGTTCCAGATAGTAACTGCCAAATGATTGAAGCTTTGTAACCTGTTGGCCATCACTGACCTAAATCGTCGTGGGTGCAATATAAAATATTGTTTCCTTCCCTTCCCTTTTCCTTATTCTTTCCTTCCTTCATACTATCTTTCTAAAGTACATTTCACCATGTTAAGTACATACATTTTTAATTACTCGGTAATTCAATAAAATGTGTTGCTCTTTCATCATGCATTGGGATGTATGATAAATACTATGGGTACCACTATGGTTCAAGGGGAGTGGCAGAGAGCAGGTGCCTAGGAGTTGTAACCAAGCTGCTTTGACTCATACCCTATCTTCACCATTTTCTAGCCCAGTGGGAAAATTGCTTGAAATCTCTAGGCCTTAATTTGGAATGCACAACGTACAACAAAGGGTGTACAATGTAGAATATCCATTAATGTAGAAAGTGCAGTGAAGATATTAAGAGCTCAGTCTCTAGATCTAGATTTCTGGGTTGGAATCCTGACTGCTATTTAATTGCTGTGTGAACTTTGGTATATTGTTGTGTAATCTCTCTGTGCCTCTGTTTGGTTATCTATAAAGTAGGTTACTATAAAAATTAAACAAGTTAAAACACGAATTACATTTAGCAAAATGCCTGGCACATATAAGTGCTCAATAAATGTTGTTCTTGTTGTTGTTATTATTATTATTACCTATCTTGTTTAGATTACTTAGGAAATCCATGAAAATAATAAATACTCAGTCTATGTCAGTTATTTTATTATGTGGTATGTTCTCGCCTTCAAGAAATTGACGTATACTTAAGAACAAGTCAGTAAAGGATAAATATTGCCTGCCTACTACATACAATAAACCTCGTGGGTTTAGTGGTGAAGACTATAATTTCATGGAAATGACAGCAAAATTGAAAGAAGTGTAAATGAGAATAGATAAGAAAAATGTGTGGACATTCCATAGAAGGAAATATTATATGGTAATGAAAATGATTGAGGTGCTGGTAAATTTAACAATACGGATAACTTTCAGAAACAGAGTATTGAGTAAAAGAGGCCAGATACAAAAAAGCATATGCTACAAGATTGTTTTACAAGCTATTCCGAATAGACAAAACTACTTGATGATGTAAAGATAGTGACTGTCTTTGAAGACAGTAAGTCATGACTGGGAAAGTGCATGAGAGGGGCTTCTTGCATACTGATTATGTTCTACTTATCTGGGTCATACTTTTAAAATTGTGTGACTCTGTGGAATATGATGAAACACACAGTTTATATGAGTGCATTTTTCTTTATATGTTTTACTTCAACAAAAAGTGCCTAAAATGAAAAAGATGTAAAATAGAAAAGTCATTAATTACAACAAAATGTATCCAACAATAAGGTTTGGGAAATGAAATAGGTTAGGGCATTGGTTTTCAAAGCCTGAGACATGATCTAGAATATATATCTTTAACTGGCTTCTGCTGTTTCTCAAATCGTAACATAGTTGATAAGTGCTTGGGATGTAATGTAAATGCAAGAGTTTTATTTATTTTTTTTTACAACAAAGTTGGATAATCTCTTAAACTTTTACTTAAATGGTGCAAAAGCAAAATCTGAGAAATGATATTCCATCTCCTAGTGGCATTAGGACATGTTAACGCTTGCCCTTTTTTGGGGCTGGGGAAGTACAGTGAAAAGCCTTTATTTAAATTTTTTTAATGTTTATTTATTTTTTTGAGAGAGACAGAGACAGAATGCGAGTGGGCTAGGGGCAGAGAGAGAGGGAGACACAGAATCTGAAGCAGGCTCCAGGCTGTAAGCTGTCAGCACAGAGCCCGACGCGGGGCTCGAACCCACGAGCTGTGAGGTCATGACCTGAGCCGAAGTCGGATGCTCCACTGACTGAGCCACCTAGGCGCCCTGAAAAGCCTTTTAAAAATAATTCAAAATGATAGCCATCTACATTGAAATTAAACCTACTCTGAACATATCTTAAACTTAGAAAAAAAGCACGTAAGTCCTATAAAGAGAACGTTGGTCAGCTGGTAGAATATTTTAGAAGGTTGAAGAGCTGGTCAGTGATTTGTCACCTGTTTATATATCCTGTAAAAGATTTGAGAAATACATTGGGATTCTAACCTAAACGCTATTGCCTAAATAAATTATATGTATTTTCATCAACTGGGATACTTGTGCAAATTAACTACTTTGATTGGCATGTGCACAGCTTGGAACCAAACTCTGAAACAGAGTTTAGCTTATGGGATGTTTACTAAGGAGTGCTCTTGCAATCAACACCTGTAGAATTCAGGAGGGAAAGTATGATGGAGAAATAAGCTGAGTCAGGATGCAGGCTCAGTGACAACCACAGTTGATAATATTGTTACGGAACCAGGCTGGAGCGGTGGCGGAAAAACCAAGCAGCACTCGGAGATCTTGGTGGATCGGAGATTTATTTAACACCTGCGGGCTCAGAGGAGACCGTTTCTCCAAAGATCTGAGAGCCGAATGCAAGTGGGAAGGGTAATTTATAGTTGTCAGCTTCCGTATCTGTGGGGGTTTTGGGCACTCGCGGCAAACAGGGCAAGAAGAACCCAGAAGAGGGGTCTCTAAGCTAGAGACCAGAGCTTGTTTTAGTCCCGTCAGATATTTTTGGCGGAGTACTTTATTCATTTCTCCAACGGTAGGAGAAGTTCAGGAGTTAGGATTGCCCTCAGAGTTGTTTCAAGTTAGACCAATAGCCTGACCTTTGAATTCCTCATAGATTAGTTTTGGATGCAGGCTACCTAGAGAAGGAGCAACCCCTTCACCAAGAAGGCTCTTACAGCTGAGGTAACCCCTGAAAGGGCTGACTGCTGAAGACTGACCGCTGTCAGCACTCCCAGCTGCTGGTGGGGAACAAGTTCTCCTTTGAAGGGGAGTTTGAGCAATACATCAGTGTTCACCACGGTCCATCTCTCGCCTGCTTGGATTGTCTTCATAAAAATTCTGGAAGCTGCTCTCTCAGGATTCTGCTAGATAGATCTTCATGGGAGAAACTTGAAAGAAGTGGGAGGCTACAGCTAGTACCACTGCAGCTAATCAGGAGGGTCGTGGGGGCAGTCGATGCTCATCATTTCTTACTTCCACCATCCATATTATATTCCACTTACTCTCCACTAGCATCTCTGCTGGTGCGAAGGGTTCTGAGCCCCTGGTCATCAGACTCTTCTCAGGCCAGGGTTGTTGCTCTCGCCCATTTACTCTTCAGCAAAGGAGTACGGAGGTAACCAGCTTAGGTGTCAAACACGTTCTTTCTCTTCCCATCGTGTAGCACATCCTGGTCTCCTCCTGATCGTCATGGTCCTCCTGGTTATCCCTGCCAGGGCCATGCCTGCTCTTCTCACCTACTGATTCCAGATGGTGGTCACAGTTTATAATTCAGGGGGAACTCTGCTATCTTCTGTGGCAGAAGTGTTTCCCCTTTGGGGACCAAGACTTCTGAACTTACAGAGCCCAGAATTGAATATATAGGAAATGCAAACACCCAAGTGGGTTACTGGGAATGGTTTCATGGAGACCACTTGTGCTTCCAGCTCTTGGTTCCTAGACCTGTGTATTCTTCCTTTGGGGGGCACAGCAACATATAAAATGTTATTGATTCAATGGATATACCATAGTCTAGAGGATTGTGTTTCATCCTCAGGAAGTGTTGCTTTCAAGCTCACACTTCAGTTCTGATGTTTTACCAGTTTCCGGGTGGTGCTGTATATTACATGACCAGTTCATCCCATGGTCACAAGCTTGGGTTTGTACCTGCTTTGCTGTAAACTGGGTTCTCTGCTCATTCATTATGTTATGTGGGTTCCAGAACATAACATCTCTTCAATCTTTACATAGTGGGACTGGCTGAGGCCAGGTAGGCAGAAAAGGCAAACCCTGTTAAAAGATATGTCTATTCATACCAAAAATGAATTACTTTGTCCTTCCAAATTATTTTCTATGAAGATGAAAAGAGTAATTATTTCAGAATACATGATGTTGCTAAAGGAAGAGAATGATATGGGAGGGAGGTAGCTGGATTGGAGCATTGTAGATGCTCTGAGCTACAGGAGGAAAAGGAAAGAGAGATGTGAAAGAGGAGATATAAAGTAGGTAGAAACTAGAAGCTAACTTCCCTTATTTCACAATTTTATGTAGAGCTAACCATATTTTTAATCATATATATATATATATATATATATATATATATGGAGAGAGAGAGAGAGAGAGAGAGCCTTTTAAGGCAGTTATGTAACTGGATTTCTCCTGTCCTAAATATAGTTGCTTGGTTTCAATGACAAAAGAGGTTATTACATTTTGATGATAGCTCAGCCACTATGCATTTAAATAGATCAATAACCCAGGAGGATTCAAGAGTTCAAGGGCTTAGGAAAGAAACTTCCCTCCCTTGGTTGTCTTTCAAAATCATCCCAGACCACAAATACCCATATTATGAAAAGGGTCTGGAAGAAAAAGTTGTATAGCTGTCCATAATCACCGATTGAGGGTAATTCAGGTATTTGCTATTAATTAGTGATTTCTTCATCTCTGTGCGCTTTGAAATATTTAGGATTTTAAATTACTAATATGCAAACTTTTCGTTATTTACTTAGAAGGAATGACTACTGAAAATTGCTTGTCTGAGACCTGTGGACTTCTCAAGATTGTTGAACACTACAGCACTTAAATTATTAGAGCTGGATGAATACAAAGGGCTTTTGCTAAAGAAAAAAACCACAACAACTCTGAGCAGTAGGTCATGAAACAACAATAAACAATATGGCACAAGGTGCTACTGTTGTCATTTGGACTGGAAAAAGGGGGGAAATGGGAAAAAAAGGAAGAAGATAGAAACAGAGATGAAGGTAGATCCAGTGAGTGGTCAGCACTTCAAAGAGAAAATAAAACACCTGGCTGAAAATTTGTACCTTGTGACATATATACTTGCAAACCCTCAACTTAAACTTATTTCTTAAGTTTTATACATTTATATGAAATAGATTTATGGTATTTTAAGTCAATCAGAGCTTATTTTTGTCAATTCAGTAATTATGTAGAGCCCTTTAACAATTGTATAATATTTAATATGATATAGATAGAATCTTGGTTACAAGTTTACTCTTTTTTTAAAGTTTACTTATTTATTTTGAGAGAGAGAGAGAGAGAGAATGCATGCATGTGGGGGAGGAGTAGAGAGAGAGAGAGAGGGAGAGAGAGAATCCCAAACAAGCTACACATTGACGAACTCAAGAACCCTGAGATCTTGACCTGAGCTGACATCAAGAGTTGGACTCTTAACCCACTGAGCCAGCCAGGTGCCCTGTTAGGATTTTACTCCTTGATCATCTAAAATGAAAGTGCACTGCAAAGGAAATGTCATTCTAGCAAGAGAAATTCCATTCTGATCTGTTAGTCCATAAGTTATCACGATGACAATTAGCATAATGTGCTCAAATGTCATTCATAGAACCTTTAAGTAGATTTAAATTCTTTTATCCCTGTAGAAAATATGGAGAGTTTGGAGTTAACTCCAAAAGCAATAAATTAGCTGTAAATTCATATCTATTAAAGGTCCAATGCATTCCAGTTATGTATTTTTTTCTTTCATCAACCCAATGTTTCTTAATCATATAATACGGGATATGATATTTACTTTAATACAAAACCACTTAGGCATTACAACCCTGTAAATTAGCCACTTCCTCCTTAACTCTGTTACTTCCTCTGCTTAGTAAAGCATTTAAATGGCAGATATGGCCATCAAACACTAATTCCTTTTCTTAGTACTGGGTTCACTAAGTGAAACCAATATTGAGTGAAGAAATGGCTCAACATTTAATTACTAGAAATTGCTATCAATTACTAAACATTACTACAAATTACCTGCCAAATGGACAAGTGCTGTTTCTGGCAATAACAATCTCAATGAGTAATTTTACTTAATTTATTTCTTAGACTACCCTTTGGGCACAATTGGCTCCTCTTTGGGCAGCCTCAGCAGAAAGCTAAGTGGCCAAATGAACTTGGAGGCTCATATCCTGCTTCCAATTTGGAGGAGCATAATTGAGGAAAAGGGGTGCATCCTGTAGAAATAGTTTTTGGGTTCTTCTCTCCAAGAAAACTATTGCTTTGGTTGAAATATAAAATGATAGGTATCTCTTTTCTAAATCTTTCATGGCTTTAATAAGCATAGTGCATTGTTCAATAAAGGCAGCCTGGCATAGTGGAAGAAGTTGGAAATTAGGAGCCATGCTTGTAGTCATAATTCTTTCATGACAAAGTACTGCACATAAGGAAGTGTAAGGTACTTCCCTTCTCTGAACTCTAGTTCCTCCATCTGTACAAGGAAGAGTATATTATTAACTCTTTTAATAACATCTTTAGTGGCTCTTTATTATCCTGTGTTAACTTCATTCTCAGGGAGGAACTTACCATGTGGTTCACGTAGGTTTTCATACAAGCAAGAACCCCAGCCTAAAAGTTCCCCCCGGTTCCCTGGGATTTAATTGCAGTGATCTCTTTTGCATCATATGCCCTTCCCCAAATAGATCGCTGTACTTACAGAGATGGAGCTTGCTGATGAGTTTGCACTGGATCATGTAACAGACCTTTAATCAAATGAGAAGGGGTGGGATTGTTAACTTCACCTGAAACCTGGGCTGAGAATAGAAAACCTGTAGGTCCCTTGGGAAAATAGGAGCTCTGCTATGAGATAAATGTGGACTGAATACTGGGCACACTAAGTAATAGATGTACATTGCAAGACAGTTGGTGGATTTTCATTATTTCATTCTCTCATTCTTTTAAAGAAGTGTAATACAAAAATGGTCAAGGCTGACGTGCTCCCTGTCTTCATTCAGCTTACAGTAAATGGATAAGAGATACATTAAAATGAAAAATTATACAGCTATGTAATTATATCTGAGACTCTGTCCATTATCTCCCATTCTATGACATTCAGCATGGCGTTCTTTTCACCACTTAACAACTCCCATCTCAGTTGCCTCCAGCATTATTTCTAATTTCTCATAGATCATTGGCCTGTGGGCTATGCTAATTTGTACTACTGTTTTCAAATTCTGGGTGGAGTCATTTGCCCTGAAGCTGCCCTTTATTATACATGATCCAGAATACTCAGAGAAAATGATTTCAATTCCCAAAGCTTTCAGCCTGGCACCATTTGGAACAATACAGGAGCCAAATAATTTTAAGTATCTTAGTAACTAAACAAGTAAATTCTTTCTTATTCTCAGAAGTTGACATTTGTTTACATTAGCTATTTTCTGAAATTACTAACAGAGCTTGTTGACTTTCTTTGGGAAAAGGTGAACTGTACAGATTGCCTTTTTTTTTTCCCCCTAGGAAGGACTTGGAGTCCTTTTTTAAGCATTAGCTTTGGAGTTTTTCACCCAGTGTCTTTGGTACAGTGAAGCATTGCTAATTATTTTTATAATTTTGTAATGTTTGTAATTTGTGAATTTTCATGAAGGAAAATGTTTATGTGATGAGTAATCTTGCTCTTAACCGTTTCTAACAAGATGACTAGATTATAATCTTTACTTTTCAATCAATACAAATCACCAGGCAGATTAGAATTTCTAGAAGTGGGCTGCAAAAGATTTTATAAAACAGCATCATCTTCCTGGTCAGAGTAAGATCAGGAGGATAAACATGATTATACAGTAGAATTTGGGTACCAGTATTTCCAACTTTTGATGAGGCAGTGGGAGCTTAGTAAAAGATGGAACAAAATGATAATTTGGCTGCTACAGAAAAACCTTTTAGTTGTGGCATATAAGAATTGGCAGATGTATTTGGAACTGAGCTAATGGAAATAATAAAAATTATCCAAACTTTATGAAAATCCTTCAAAGGAGAGATGTTTAATCCAAGGCTGGCATGGATTCTTTCTGTAGTAAGAGGATTCATAGTAGGCACACTTGCACCTTTTTGAAGATTTGCAGTACAGATATCTTCTGGTCAGACGGATTTCAAAAGGCATCCTTATTTTGATTAGACAAAGCACTTGAAGAATGTAAGCTCCACTCACTGTCTTCAGTTCAGTGAGTAAAATTTTGGTGGGTGGATTTTGGATCTTGGTTTCAATACTTAATTATTACCTTTAGTGATCTTGGACGAATTCGTCTCACCAGCCTCACTTTTTTTTAATCTGTAAAATGAATATAGCTCTACTTATTTCATAAATTGTACCCATTGACGAGAGAGAACATAGGCAAATTATTTAGCACATGGCTGCCACAATCTAGACCAAGCACTTAATGAATATTAACTCTAATTTTATTGTGTTGTTATTAATAATAATAGTAGTGTTACAACTTCATCTTAGTCTCTCAGATCCTATATCAAATGTGTTTTGCCTTGGTGTTGTCCCATCACCAACTTTATGATTGGATATCTTATTAGTTCTTACTGAGAAAGTAGGAGGATTAAAGTGAGGCCAAAGCTGTAGCTAATACAGAAAAAAAAAAAAAAAAAAAAAAAACAAATAACCAGCAAGGACGCATATGAGTTAGGATAAAAGACTTTGGGTCATCTCTGTTTAACGTCTACAAAGTGGTATTGGTTTTAGCTTAATCCATCATGGTCAGAGTGGCCTTGTCTTATACTGGTGTTCTGTGACATTGTTTATGTTCAACGGAATGCCAGAGCCTTGCAGTGAGTTCCAGGCCAGCTCCTGTCCACACAGAGGCCTGTCTGTAGTACCAAACCTGCCTTGGGGTGAGAGAGGTTGCTTTTCTTTTTTCTCACTGTTTTGAACACATTTTTAAGAAACATTGAAAATTAAAATCACATCCAAGCTGTGACCAGAATAGTAAAGGATTTAAAAACTGTATGTTATGAACAATATCTTAAAGAATTGAGACTATTTACCCCTGAGATTTGAGGGTTTTAGTCACAGAAAAATGGGATGGTTGAGTGTGACTGACAGCTATCTCAAAAAATGTGAAGGGTTAGTCACATATATGAGGTATGTCCAGGGCCACTATTAAGATAGATAGACGTTTCTCAAAATAAGAAAGCCCCTATTTATTTTCAAACTGTTTGACTTATAAAGCAGTGGAATGAGTGGTTATTTTCCATGGCGGGCTTTGCTGTCATTAGACATGTCCATCTACGGTCTAGATAAACTGCCAGGCCATTGTGATAAAACAGCCCCACGTCAATAACTGGACTGGATGGCACTATGTGTCTTAAATTCTCTGTCTCCAGGAATAAGTAAGGTGAAATACAAAGATCAGCTCCTGGACAAAAGAAGTCCAAACTCACTTTTTTTTTCTATTCCTTTACAACAAAAAATTGTCCACTTCTCTCAACTTCTGATCTTCTCAGTTCTCCATCTGCCTTTCTCTGAGTAGACATATATGATGAATTGTATTCAGGGGGGTTTAAATCTTCTGGAACAACAAATGCACTGACATTTCCTCTTCCAATGATGACACTGCAAACCCACGCTTGTCCAAGTTCCACTTACTTACTGAAGGGCAAGCCGGAAACAGTCCAAGGAATTAAAACTGCCATAACCATTTGGTTAAGCTGTCAATAAGCTTTCCAGGAACTTTGTGGTTGGTTCAACTGGGAAATATAGCATTTTCTCTGCTCTGCCCTTTGAGTGTCTGGAAATAGGTGCCCTTATGACTCATTTCTTTATCATCCATTATAAGACTTCCGAGATGTCAGCAAATAGCAGTGAGGAGCTTAAAGGGAAAATTTGAAAGTCATCTTCTCAACAGATAATATTAAATAACTGTGGGATTTAAATATCTCTCTTTCTTAACTTTAAGCCTTAAAATAAACATTAGTTCAAGTATTTAGAGGATGCTACTGAGTTCTGTTGTCAAAAGTCTATCCCTAGTGTTGAACAAGGATTTGACTCCGGAAGAGCTGGTTAATGGAGGACGTCATGAATCTGACCTTCTTTATATCGTACTATTTGCTTTGGCCACCATAGAAGTTTCCATTTGCATTTAACTGCTTTCTTTCATATTCTATTCATATTTGTGTTTCTTCCATGTCTGTGTGTGAGACCACTGAGATAAGAATTGACATTTATGAGGTATCGTGTTCTATTATTAAATGACACCCATAATGATTCTTTGAGTTCTCTTTGTCATCAACCATACCCCTGAGAGAGCATTGAGCATGACCGGTTATATACACAAGTGACGCTCATAAATCCCTCTATCTGAAAGGAGTCCCTTTCGTATTGATGCCACTTTCCCTATTGTACCTTGCTCAATGCTCAGCAAATAGTAGGTGCTTTAGAAGTGCTACTTACATACATTGGGGATTTTCTGCATAAAGAATGTTTGCACTCTTCTGTTTTTATTTGCAGTTATTTGTGAGTTTGTAAAATGTACTTGAATAGCTACATGCAGTTTTCCTTAGACCTCTCTAATTTTTGCTTTTTCTTAATCTGAAATTTAAAAATACTGCATTAATAATGATGCCATGACTATTCTTCTAATAATAAAATCCAAATGCCTCATGCTATCTGGGGAAGTAAAATGCTTGCTGGTCTGTAAAGCAGCAGACTGGGAATCATTACTGGGGAACATCAAGAAACCTAAAATCAAACTGCTTAATTTTCACCAGCCATAAAATTAAATGACAATATTTTCTGTATTCCTCAGGGCCGATAAGAAGGGCAACTAACCAAATAATAAAGCACTTGGCACTTGCTGTTTAAATGTGAAATTCCCCAAATCAAGCTCATCGTGATTATCCAAGCAGGCAGCTGTGGAGTAATTATTAAGAGTGAGGACTTGGGGTTAGACCACGAGGGTTTAGATGGCATGTGACCGCAGACTTCTCTCTCTGCCTCCACTTCCGCGGATGTATAATGTGGACAATTTTACCAATTGCACAGAGTCTCTGTGGGGATTAAATGATAATCACATTGTGAAGTACGTAGAACAACACCCAGTACATGATAGATGTTCAGTTAACGTTAGTGACAATATATAAGAAAATATTTAAAATTAAAAAAAAAAACACTTCTAACCATACAACTAAAATCAACCACTCTTTAGAATGGCCACAGAAATATGGCAATAAAATCACAGGACTGAGCTGGGAATTCAGTTCTCTCTGAAGACGCCTAGAAACATCATATATCATGCTCAAAACTAACATATCTATTAGAGAAGTTGTGACTACCATAATTAGATCCCTAGTGTCTATTCTTGCAGGAGAAAAAAATAGATTTGGCTTACCCAGAAAACATTACTCAGCATGGAAACTGTGAAGGGAAAGGAAGAGAGACCAACTGTGGTAAGTGGAAGTAAGTATATTGCGACTTTGACAAGAGAGAGCATAAACAGTGGCCAAAGACAGCATTGGGTAGAGAGAAGTTATTCTGGGCTCTAGGAAGACTCGAACTCTGACCCAGGAGGACACGTATCAATTAGAAGTGAAATAAATGCATGTGCTTTAGAACAAAACTTGAAAAGATCAAATTCAAGCGCCTAAGGAAATTACATTTTACAACAACCGAAGCTGAGATTTATCCTCTTTTCTCCTTCAGCCTGACAACAGGAAGCAAGATTTAGAAGAACATCTTACTCGTATATCCTCTCCCCGAGTCAATTATATTGAACCTTGATAAGGGAAAGAGGCGAGAAGTTCGATACTAACACTGAACAACTGTAGAGAATAGCAGAGAAGGAAAAGGAGAAAGACAGAAAGAAATATGTGTTTTGGAAGTAAGGAGAGAGGGACAAGGAAAGAGGTAGAAGGGAAGGAGATATAAGAATGAAGGGAATGAAATAGGAGATTTAAAAACAAAATTTCTCTTAGTAGCACGGAGGATGAGTCTGACGATGAGGGGGAGAGTGGCAGAGGGAACATGAAAAAAAGAACTTAAGCCTGTGTGCAATGTTCCACCTGTGCAATTCTACACAATTGATCTGTCAGATTTAAAAAGCTAAGGAAAGTGTGTGTGAGGGATTCACCAGGGGGTATGTGTCTGAGTCACTGGTGATTCACAGCCTCAGTGGGATATTAGGGAACTGATATCCCTTAGGAGGCCTCATCTCTTAGATTAGACATAAAGAAGCATGGTCATTAAAAGTCCCATGGTATTTAGGTTAACACAAGAAGTTAAGTTTCTCCTTTGAGCAGATTCCAACAAAGAAATTATGTCTATGTCCTGCATGAAGTGTGCGCGTGTGTGTGTGTGTGTGTGTGTGTGTGTGTGTGTATGTGTGTGTATGTTAAATAAGCTTTGTGCTGAAGCTGTGTAAAAGTATCTCTTTGTGTTTTCCTTCTTGACTGGCCAGGGTTGTTTCTTGTTTTTTGTTTTAATATTTATTTATTTTTGGGAGAAAGAGACAGAGCACGAGCAGGGGAGGGGGCAGAGAGATAGGGAGACACAGAATATGAAGCAGGCTCCAGGCTCTGAACTGGCAGCACAGAGCCCCACACGGGGCTCAAACCCATGAACCGTGATATCATGACCTAAGCTGAAGTCAGATGCTTAACTGACTGAGCCACCCAGGCACCCCTGATGTTTTATTATTGATAAAGGCAAAAATTTGCAACTAAAGTTGCACTTGTAAAGAATAATCTTCAAAAACTCTTTTTGTAAAACAAAAACAAAACAACACCAAAATTTCTTTTGTGATATTTGACTCTGGTCCCTTCAGAAAGCAACTAAAACAAGAGTGACTATTGCCCTCTTCAAGGCTGTTTTAAGAAATTAGAGAGGCTTGCTTTTTCACTAGGTAAAAATAATTTTCAATAGAATCTGATTCTAGAATTTTAAAATGATAGAAAATTTAGATCATTTGTTCATATTAGAAAGTAGGTGAGCTGTCGTTGATATTCTGTAGATTTTCTTAAATTGATTTCTAATTACTCACCAAGCTCTTCCAAACAGAAACACATTCATTCGTTTATTCACAATTCAATATATAGTACACTGTGTTAGGTCTTCAAGCTGAAGAAAAAGAACATTGAGGAGCAACCTCTGCTCTCTACAAGTGCAGAGTATCACAGATATTTATAGGAGTAACTGCTATACTTTTATTTTTAGTAATAGTATAGAAACTTCAGAAAAAGGACCTATGCATAAAGTAATATATTTTCAACTGTGTGGCAGGATGCGATGGAATTCCTGGGGCGCCTGAGTGGCTCAGTTGATTAAAAGTTGACTTCAGCTCAGGTCATGATCTCGCGGTTCATGAGTTTGAGTTCTGCATCAGTCTCTGTGCTGATGGCTCAGAACCTGGAGCCTGCTTCAGATTCTGTGTCTCCGTCTCTCTCTGTCCCTCCCCTGCTCACTCTCTCTTTCTCTCAAAAATAAATAAAACATTAAAAAATTAAAAAAAAAGAATGCAACAGAATTCCTTAAAGAATACAAGTAACAAGAAATAATATGCAGAGTTAAGAGATGCTGGAGTCAGTTTCATCTTTGGAGATATCAATAATCAGTGGGGTCCTGATTTTTATTGGCTCACATGCTGATCACAGGGGGGAAAATGTCTGGAGCTGCAGCAAGTCCAAATAAGTACTCATAATGGAAAATTAATGATAGTTAAAATAATAGTTATAAAAACTTTGAGAAGGAGATAAAGTGCTTTTTTGAGGGCAATTTGTAGCCTTAAAATGAAAGAAAGGCTAAGAATTAATGAGTCTATTGAACTTAAGATATTTAAAAAATGATTAAGAATAAAGACAAAGAAAGTATGAGAAATGAAACAATAAAAGTAAAGAGCCAAAATTAGTGGAGACGATATATTTGGCTTTTATCAAAGGTAAAAGTGATTCTTTTTGCAAAGACTAATAAAAACCATAATCCTTGGGCAAGACCTATAAAGTGTAAAAGAAAGAGGAAGCCCAAATGAATGATATTAGGAATTAAAAAGAAGATGAAACTAAATATTCAGCAAATATTAAAATATATAAGATTAGTACAGCTGACTTTGTGCCAATAAATTTGAAAACTTAAGTGAAACAGACACATTTCCGGAAAAGTATAAACTCCACAAATGGACTCAACTTTTACAGCTATGCTATATATGTATTATTAGAGCACATAGATGATTATATATTAGATTCTTTCAATTCTCATTTAATTT
This sequence comes from Panthera uncia, assembly GCF_023721935.1. Classification (NCBI taxonomy): domain Eukaryota; kingdom Metazoa; phylum Chordata; class Mammalia; order Carnivora; family Felidae; genus Panthera; species Panthera uncia. The sequence continues at coordinate 45,523,687 of NC_064807.1, forward strand.
TAGTCCTATGGTAAGTATATTTTTCTAATGAATTTCTAAATCATCAGATTGTGTGTTGATATCTTTTTTTAAAATTTTTTCTGTTGTCTGAAGCTTACTCTGTGGTAAAGTACTCAGGGAGTTTCATAGGAACAGTATTCCTATGCAATTTCCGTGCAATTCCGATGTGCGATTCCTATGTGCAGTTTCAGTTTTTTTGAGATAAAATTCAGTTACCGTAAAATTCATTAGTTAGGCCATTTTAAGCCTAGGGCCCAGTGATTTTTTGGAAAATTCACAAAGTTGTATAATCATCTCCTCTAATTATGGAATATTTTTATTGTCTCCAAAATAAAACTGATATTTATTAAGCAGTCACTTCTCTTTCCCACTAGCCCCTGTTACCCATCTCTATGGATTTGATTAATCTGCACATTTCATATAAATGGAATCATTCAATATGTGGACGTTTATGTCTGGCTTCTTTCATTAAGTAGACTGTTTCAAGGTGTAGCATATATCAGTACTTCTTTCCTTTTTATGGCTGAATCATCTTCCATTACTTGTATACACCATGTTTTATATAGTCATTTATTCAGTTGATAAACATTTGGGTCATCTCTACTTTGGGATATTTAAAATAATGCTGTTATCAATATTTTTTGTACACGTCTTTGTTTCAACCCCTGTTTTCGCTTCTCTTAGGTATATACCTAGGAGTGGAATGGTGGATCATATATTCTATGTTAAATTTTGAACGATTTCCAAAATGTTTTCCATAGCAATAGTAGTATTTTCCATTCCTACTAACAATGCATGAGGGTTTCAGTTTCTCCACATTCTCGTCATCACTTTCTTTCTTTCTTTTTTATTATTATAGCATTCTAGTGGGTGTGAAGTGATGTCTTACTGTGGTTTTAATTTCTTTTCCCTGATTGCTGATGGTGTTGAAATTCTTTTCTTATTCTTAATGACCATTTGTATACCTTCTTTGAAAAAATGTCTAGATTTTTTGTCCGTTTTAAAATCTGGTTGTTTTCCTTTTTTTCTTATTGAATTGTAAGAATTCTTACCCCCATTCTGAGGGTTGAGTTTCATCATCTTGATAGTGTCCTTTGATGCATGAAAGTTTTTGGTTTCATTAAAGTCCAATATTCTGTTTTTTAATTTAGTGCTTTGTGTCCTTAGTGTCATATCTAAGAATACATTACCAAATCCAAAGTCATGAATATTTACCCTGCGTTTTTTTCTGAGAGTTTTGTAATTTTAGCTCTTACATTGAGTTTATTTTTGCATAAGGTGTGAGGTAGGTATCCAGATTTATTCTACTGCATGTGGAATTATTTGTTGAAAATTTCCCAGAATTATTTGTTGAAAATTTTACTCTTTCTAAATGGAATAGTCTTGGCACCTTTATCAAAAATTAGTTAACCATAGATGCCGATTTTGAATTTTATTCCATCGACCTATATTTCTCTCTTTATGCTAATAGCACACTTTTGATCACTGTTGATGTATAGTAAGTTCTGAATTTATAAAATGTGAATATTCCAGCTTGGTTCTTTTTCAAGAGTATTTTGCTATTATGTGTCTATTGCAGTTCTGTATGATTTGAGGATCAGCTTGTTCATTTCAGCAAAAGAGGCTATTGCAATTTTGATGTCAATGCATTGAATTGGTCTATTAGTTTGCAGAGAAAGCTATCTTAACAATATTAACAATATTAAGTGTTCCAATCCACAACCACATGTAATGCCTTTCTATTTATTTACACATTTTAAAATGTATTTCAATGATTTTTTGTGGTTCTCAGTCTACAAATCTTGCAACTTCTTGATTAAATATATTCCTAAGCATTTTACTATCTCTAATGACATTGTGTGTGTATGTATACATATATATGTATATATATGTGTGTGTGTGTGTGTGTGTGTGTGTGTGTGTAACCATTGGCTTCATGAATGTGTTAGAAAGTTTTTGATTCTCTTCTACTTATTGAAAGAAGTTGAGAAATATTGGTATTAATTCTTTACACATTTGGTAGATTTCACCATTGAAAGAAAGCACCTTTCATGGGCTTTTCTTTTTTGGAAGATTTTTGATTATTGATTTAATCTCTTCACTATTTACCAGGTCTGTTCAGATTTTCTATATCTTATTAAGTCAGTTTTGATAGTTTGTGTGTTTCTACAAATTTTGCTCATTTTATTTAGGTAGTCTAATTTGCTCAAATACTAATTCATAGTATTCTCTTATAATCTATTTTATTTCTGTACAGTTGGTAGTAATAGCTGATAAAAGAATCAACTTTTAGTTTTATTTTATTATGTTTTTTTCTTCTTTCTTTCATTTATCTCTGCTCTAATTTTTATTGTTTCCTTCTTTCTGCTTGTGTTGGGTTTAGTTGGCTCTTTTTTTTTTAATTTTAGAAAGTGAGAGAGAGAGAGAGAGCACAGAGGAGAGGGATAGAAGGAAGGAAAGAGAGAGAGAAAGAGAGAGAGGGAGAGAGAGAGAGAGAGAGAGAGAGAGAGAGAGAGAGAGAGAGAATCTTAACTAGGTTCCTTGCTCAGGGTGTAGCCCAATGCAGGACTCAATCCCAAGACCTGCAGAAGTGAAGCATTGGATGCTCAATTGACTGAACCACCCAAGTGTCCCTAGTTTGCTTTTTTTTATTCAGTTAAGATAGAAGTTTAAGTTAATGATTTCTGACCTTTTTTTATTTTAATTTGTGTTTTCAGATATAGATAGATTTCCCCTGTGTACTGCTTTCACTCCATATTATAAGTTTGATATGTTGAGTTTTCATTTTAATTCATCTCAAAGTATTTTATGATTTTCATTTTGATATCCTCCTTGCCCCTTTGGTTGTTTGTGAATGAGTTGTTTAATTTCCACATATTTGTAAGTTTCCAAAATTTCCTTCTGTTATGGATTACTGTAATCTAATTTGTTATTAAAGAAGGTACTTTGTATGATTTCATATTTGTTAAATTTATTGGAACTTGTTTTGTGGACTAACTTATGGTCCATCCTGGAGAATATTCTATGTGCAGTTAAGAAGAATGTGTATTATACTGTTGAGTGTTCTACAGATGTGTGTTAGGTCTAATTGTTTTGTAGCTGTCACATCCAAATTCCCTTTTTTATCTTTTGTCTAGTTGTTTTGTCCTATAACTCTTAATATTGAACTGTCTACATCCCCCTTCAACTCTGTCAATTTTTGCTTCATATATTTTGAAGCTCTGTTATTACATGTGTGTTTATAATTATTGTATATTCTTGATAGATTGGTACTTTTGTCATAATACAATATCCTTCGTTGTCTCCTGTAACATTTTATTTTAGTTTTTCTTTAAATTCTAGTTAACGTATAATGTAATACTGGTTTCAGGAGTAGAATTTAGTGATTCATCCCTTACATGTAACACTCAGAGCTCATAACAGCAAGTGCCCTTCTTAATACACATTACCCATTAAGCTGATCCCCACCCATCTCCCCTCCTCTCAGTTTATTCTGTAACACTTTTTTACTTAAAGTCTAGATCGATTTAAAGTTTGATATATGGGTAGCTACTCCAGCTTAGTATAGCCACTACAGCACACTTTTGGTTATTTGCATGAAATGTGTTTTTTTATCCTTTAACATTCAACAGATTTGTCACTGAATTTGAAGTGAGTCTCTTATAGGCAGCATATAGTTGGGTTTTTAAAAATTCTTTGTATTAATCTTTACCTTTTAATTATAGAGTCAACCTATTTAAATTTAGTATAATTTCTGGTAAGGAAGAACTTTTGCAATTTTGCTCTTTGCTTTCTATATTCTCATATTTTTTTGTCCCACAATTCCTCATTTACTTCCTTCTTTTGTGTTAGATAATTATTTTCTAGCTGGCATTTTGATTCTTTTTCTTATCTTGTACTAAATGATTGTTAGTTAATTTCTTAGTGATTTCTGTGGAGATTACAAATATCTTCTAACGGATAGCAATGTTATTTGAATTAGTAACATCTTACTCCAATAGTGTACATTAATTCTGTTCCTATCCAGCCACCCCTTTTTATGTTGTTATGTCACAGATTACATCTTTATACTTTTTCTGCCCATCAATATAGACTTATGAATATTGTTTAATTTAATTTTATAAATCATGAAGGAAGAAAGGTTGATTAAAAACCAAAATAACATTAATATTAACATTTTAGATTTACCCATGTAATTACCTTTACTGATGTTCTTATTTCTTTGTGTGGATTCAAGATACTGCCTAGTGTACTTTTATTTCAGCCTGAACAGCTCCTTTTACCATTTCTTCTTGGGCATCTCTACATATCTAATAACTAACTTTCAGTTTCTGTTTATGTGGAAATATCTTACGTTCCTCTTCATTCTTGAAGTATAATTTTGTCAGATATATAATTCTTGGTTGACAGTCTTTCCCCCCAACACTTTGAATATGCTTTCTCATAGTCCTCTAGCCTTTGTAGTTTTAATGAGAAATCAGCTGTTAATATTATAGAAGATTGGTGCTATTTTCAAGATTCTCCCTTGTGTTTGCTTTCAACAGTTTATCAGACTGTGTCTTAATGTTGATCTCTGAGTTTATCCCACTTGAAAGTCATTGATATGCATATTCATGCCTTTCATTATATTTGGGATGTTTGATCATTATTTCTTCAAATATTCTTTCTGTTCCTTTCTCTCTCCTCTTTCAGGAACTCACATTATGAGTGTGTTGACTTATTTGATGGTATCCCACAGTTCATCGTTTTACATTATTCTATTTCCTTTCTGTTCCTCTGATTTCCTAATTTCATTTGATTTATCTTCAAGTTAGCTGGCATTTTCTTATGCCTTCTCAAATATGCTGTGGAACCCATCTAAGGAATGTTTTATTATTGTTGTTATACTCCTTAATTCCAGAATTTTTATTTGGTTCCTTTTTATAATTTTTATCTCTTCATTGATATTCTTTTTTGGTGAGACAATGTTTTCATTATTTCCTTTAGTTTTTTGTCCATATTTTTCTTGAGCATTGTGAATATATCTAAAATTGTTGACTTAGAATCTTTGTCTAGTAAGGTCAATGTCTGGGCTTCTTCAGGGAGAATTTCTGTTAATTTTTTTCCTGTGAATGGGTCATACATTCTTGTTTCTTTCCATGTCTCATACTTTTATATTGAAATTTGGACATTCTGAATATTTTAATGTATACCTTTCAGTATTAGATTCTTCTCCTCCCCAGGGAATTTGTTTTGCTTGTTGTAGTTTTTCATTTATTGTTTAGTGACTTCTCCACATTAATTTTGTAAAGTCTATATTCTTTGTTGTGTGTGGCCCCTGAAGTCTCTATTTTGTTATTATAGTATTTAACTTATAATTTGACAGTGCTTTTCAGTAAAAACCTAGGAAGAAAGAAAAAATCAAATTTTTGCAAAAATATTTGCAGTTGTGCTCTGATTTTGTGTTGGGGCACCTTCCACACTTAGGCAGTTAGTTTTCAACTTTGCCTCATGCTTCATTTCTGCTTTTGCAGAGCCTGAAAGTCAGGCAGGGAAAAGAACCTGGGGTCTTCATGGCCCTTTTCTGAGTATGTGGCCAATACTGGGCAAATTGTGGTCTTCTAGATTCCAAAGAATATGTGGGAGCTTTCCAAAGCCCTTAGTTCCAAAAGTATATCATTCCCTAGCCGTTCTCCCTAGCTTTTAGATTAGTCTATTATTCGCCCCAACTATTATCTCCTGCCCCAAGTGGGCACACGGCTAATGAATTTGACTTTAAATATTTTTGACAAATACACTCCCAAGTAGCCACTTCAGTTCTCAGAGAATTCAGAGTTAAATGAAATAAAGGCAAAGCCTTTGAGCTGACCCTTGAGGTAAAAACAAGACATTTCAAAACAAAGAGTCAAAATTCTTTGAGGGTAAGTTTTATTTATAAGGTTTATTCTGCTCCCTCTAGTACTAGGAAACTATGATCTCTACTGAGAATGGTGGCTGCTGTCTTCAAGGCTGCTGCACAGCTGGGGAGAGGGTGTTGGGGCCAGTGTAAATTAAAACTCCACTAATCTTTTTTCTGAGACTCAGCTGTTTCCTTTTTTTGTTGATTAAATATTTGCCTGGTTGCTGGAAACCCTTGATTAGTTTCCAGAGTTCCAATAAAGATGCTTCTGACAATCCTAACCAATTTATTTACTTCTTTTGAGGAAGGACAGGTCTTTGGAGTTCCCTGCCCAGTCATTTTCACTGATGTCACCTCAATTTTTTTTTTCTAATTGTTCGAGAAAGTTACTTGAATTATAGTTGAGCCGGTATTTATTCTGTTCTGTCGTTTTGCTCTTTGTCCTCAGAGACTGCCATGACCCATTTTGGATTTTCTGTTTTACTGTTTTAAGCAGCTATCACTTATCTCAGATCCTTTCCTTTCCTTTTTCTTAATTATTTTTATTTTTAAGATTTTTTTCCACTTTCTATTTCTCTTACAGCTGTAATGTGTTGTATTTGTTCTTGCTTTCCCTCCAGTTTGGTTTTCATATGTGAAATGTTTCTTTGTTTTCTGTCATCTCATTTTAGAATTTTTATAATCCTGATTTATTATCTTTCATGTTTTGTACCATTTTCTTAATGTCCTTTTGCTATTCTGCAATGAGCTCTGAATGTTTACTTTTGAGAGGCTGCTCCAAACTCTTCACATCTTCTCACAAACCCCTGCACTTACCCAATTTTAAAGTTGGTAAACTTCCCAGTTTTACTTGCTGCATGTGAGTGATCTGTTGTGATTTTAATAAATACATGTTGGCTATGTGTATTTCTGTTGTTCTCAGATCTATCAGATTCCCTATAGCTTTCTTTGTTTTCTCCCCCAAAGACACTGATATGAGGTAGGACTTCTGTCTGTTGTTGTTGCTTTTTTTCCCATTCACTATATCTTGGAATTCGTGCGGATACCTTACTACCTGATTTCACTGTAAAGGTTGTTCATGGGATTCTGGCTTTCCTATTTAGTTGCTGGGTCTATATTTATCTATCGATGCAGGGATATTTAAAAACTGTGACAGGGCTGCATCAGTTTCCCAGTTTCCCTTTTTATTCTTGAGCCTTATGTTTACCCTTATACTTTAAGGAACTCATCTTCACTGTTATTGATAAACTAAAAAATAGGAAAGTTGTTGACATGTTCATTAATGTGGATATAATTATTTTCATACCATTAACACCAAGGTTTATATGCAATACTTATTTCTGTGTTCTGTGACAAATCAAATACTTGTTATTTATTTTTCCTTATGTATTGAAACTAGCTTCCTCAAGGGGGAGGAAAACTTTAAAATATTTTGAGGATTACAGTTTTCTATGTGTTGATTCTGATTATTACACTAAGGCTTTTAAAATATGAGAATAAAATTCCTTGCTTTAAGTAGTAGCTTCCTATACAAAGTTGTGAATGGTGACATATTTTTAAATTACTAGATATTCATACATATTAATATGCACCTGCACAAAAAATTTTAGGGTTCAAAAGGAATCTTTTTAAAAGTTCACTTTCTTAGAGAGAATGTTATGGCTTGACTGTCTAGTTTTTCTGCTACCTCCTTGAACTTCTCCCTTTAGTTATATAACCCATTTTATGGAAGAGCTCCTCTAGACTCAGGAAAGTTAGTAAGCATTGACAGAAAAAATTGCATGGTTTCCACTTCACTAAACTCAGAGATGAAAGTTAAATATTGTTTTTGTGTTCTAGTCATGTATAAACTTACTATCACGGAACACACTCTGCCCAAATATTTCTATGCTTTTCTGGTAATGGCACTAGAAATGTTCTCTCTTGAATAGTAAAATATGTTAGAGTCTCTGTAGAAGTAAGGCTCCGAACCTCTAGGAGCCGTTTTAGAGGAAAAAGAAAGAACTTTAAACAGTTTTACTTAATACCAGGAAACGAATAGGTTTTGAACTTTATGATTTAAGTGCCTGAGAAAATGTTTCTTGAGATAATTAACTATTTTAAATACATACATCCCTGTTTTGATCAGGTATTTATAAATCCTTGGAAGCATATAACTATGCTTCTTTGGGTAGTGGATTAACAGGCAAGCAAATTACTTGATATATTTTTATGTGTTGTAGAGACCACTGTAGTGTCTCTGGGGCAGTACTACTAAAAACAGAGAATATGCAGAAATAGAGATTTGTTAGAAACCCATATATGCTTCTTGCATTATCCGGTTTTGAAATGGCGATCTAGGCATACTATTTTCTGTACTCTGCAGTATGCAATCTGTGATGTCTTTTGCTACATTTTTGTTGTTATTTTTATTGTGAAAAATAAGTATGTATTCATTTATTCTTCTTTTTATTGTTATGTGTGAGACATGAGAGGCTTTAGAATTAGACTGACTATTGCTACCTATGCTGTTTTATGCTCACTGAATCTCATTTTTCTGTCCTAAAAAATGGGATTAAAATAAAGAGAAGTAAGGAAAAAAAATACACAACACAAGGTCAAGAATGAACTATATGTTTAAAAACATTAGTTTATCCTATATTTCTCCTACATGATAAAATATTTATAGCCAACCAATTTCTGCATTGTAATGTTTCTGCACTATAATCTACACTATCTCCCCAAAGAGCAGTCAAGTCTTAGTTTTTCTGAAGACAGACATTTACAATTTTTAGACACCACATCATAACCATAACGCTCCTTTTTCTTACAATATATCATTTAGTGCTTTCCTAGATATGTTGACTTTCTCTCAAGTTAATCAAGGAAGGGACAATTTTGTCAAACACCTTAGTAGGACACAATACAGCCTAATTATCTGATTTCTATGTTACGAATTAATCCATCAAAGACAAATTTCATATTTTGGTAAGCTAGAAGAAGGAATTATTTTTATAGATGTCAAAAAGTATTTCAGAATATACTGTTCTGTGCTAAGGAACATGTAAACATTGTGAATCTGTAAGTATATCTTTCACCAAACTCTTGACATTTTTAGTTACTATTTATTCAAATATCTTCTCCCTCACTCTCTCTCCTCTTTCTTAGTAATTACAATTACATGCATATTATAGCTTTTGTTATTATTCCACATGACTCTGCAACTCTGACACTTTTTTCCATTCTATCTTCTATTTGTTCTTCAGATTCAATTATTTCTGCTCATTTATCTCCAAGTTCTATATTGCTTCTGTAATCTTCATTCTTCTACAGATTCCATCAAGTGAATCTTTAATTTATGTTCTGAATTAAATTAAATTAAATTAAATCTTTTTTTGGTTCTAAAGCTTCTATTTGATTCTGTTTTATGATTCTCATTGTGTGATTAGATTTTTCTAACTTTTCATTTACAGAAGTATATTTCACTTTATTTTCACTGAGTAATACAATATCTGCTTGAAAATGTTTACCTACTAATTCCAACATCTGAGTTATCTCAGTGACAGTCTAGGTTTTTGATTTTTGGTTTTGAGACTGGATTTCATTTTTCTGATTCTTTGTGTTTTGATTAATTTTGGATTGTGTCCCAAACAGTGTGAATATTATGCTATGGAGATTCCAGATTGTGTTAAATTCCTCAGAAGTATATTAATTTTTCCCCTCCCCTGCAGTGGGTGGCAACTCAAACCTCAGTTCAGTGCTTCTGTCCTTGAGTTGCTCTGAGTCTGCTCCATGCATACATAATTTGGGGGTCAGCCAGAATTTTGTGCACTAGTTGCCTAGAGAATTTGCCACTTTCCCTAGCTCTCCTTGTTTCTAAGATTCTCTAATTTCCAAAGGCCAAAGTTACAACTAACTCTGTTTTCTGGTCCCTCAGTTCAGAAATCTGTGGACTTTCTATTAGTACATATATGCCTTTTACTGTGCTGACTTTGGCCTGTTCTATCAGGGTAGAATCTGGAGGACAATATGCTAAGTGAAATAAGCCAGGCACAAAAGGTTAAATACTACATGATTCAATTTATGTAAGATATCTACGTTAGTCAAATTCATGGAAGTAAGGACTAGAACTGTGGTTGTGAGGGGCTAAAGGAAGGGGAAGATGAGGCAATCCTAATCAGTGGGTTTAAATTTCAGTTACACAAGATGGAAAAACTTCTAGAGATCTACTGTACAACATTGTGACTATAGATAACAATACTGTATCATATACGTAAAAACCTGCTAGGAGGGTATAATTCATTTTAAATGTTCTTACCAAGTAAAATTTTTAAAATAAAATTTTAGAAGCAACTATGTACAGACATTATAGTAAGACCACATGATTGCTTACCATTGAGGATAAGATCACAGTGGGGAGATCTGAACAGACCCTTACTGAAAAGTAAAATAAAATGTAAGCCAGATATTTAACCAAACTAGGTACCACTAGGATATTGCAAAATTATAGATGTTGTTATAAAGCTAGGAAACAAAAACAATCTGCTGGGGAAGCTGCAAGAATAGATATTTCAGAAAAACAATTTCTGAATACCATCCTGTCCCTGTGCTTCTTTGTGTCAGTGAACCTGAGTCTGTTCTGTAAGGATTGCCAGGATTGCCAGCTCTAAGTTATGGTCAATGAATCTAGTGCCAAGTGTATGTGGAATTGAAAGGGTTAACTGGGGGTGCCTGGCTGGCTCATTCGGTAGAGTGTGACTCTGGATCTCATGATTATGAGTTCAAGCCCCATGTTGGGCATTGAGCCTTTCTTAAAACAACAAAAACAAAACAAAACAAAAAAACAGGTTAACTTGCTTACCCTGCACCACCTATATAGGCTGCCATAAAAACTTAGTTTTCGTGTTTAAGAAAGTGTCAAGATCCTATAACTTCCTTCTGTATTTTCTAAACATATGGAAAAAAGTAAGCGGAAACAAACTATATATATATATGTATATACATATATATATACACATATATACATACACACTAAGTATTTTTTTATATTTTTAGATGGTTGATAAATCAAAAGAAGAATAATATTCAGAGACTCATAAATTTATCTGAAATTCAAGTTTCTGTGTCTATAAATAAACTTCTATTAGAATATAGCCACAGTCATTAATTTATATGTTGTCTATGGATGCTTTCGTGCTGTGTATATCAGCAAAGTTGAGTAATTGTGATAGAGACTGTATAGCCCACAAAATATATACTCTGGATCTTTACAGAAATAGTTTGCCTATTATGTGTTGTAAAGCTATGTCAGCCTAGTAAAGCTATGTCACTGGGAAGCACTTGAAATGCATATCCTAAGTAAGTATAGCTAGTACCTGAAAATAAGCAAGCAAAATAAATAGACAAGTAAAAAGAAACCAAACTGATCTACAGACAGATAACTGAGAATTAGCAATTTAGCAACATTGAATCTTTAATTCATGAAGATATAGAATGTCTTTCCATTTATTTAGATCATTTTTTCCTTAGCAAAGGTTTAAAATTTTTGCATGTGTATTTCTTGCATTTTTTGGTTAAATGTATTCCTAAGTGTTTTATTCCTTTTGATGCTGTCACGAATGGAATTCTTTTCTTAATTTAATTTACAGATTCTTCATTGCTAGTGAATGGGAATACAGTTGATTTTTAAAATATGATTTTGTATCCTGCAAATTTGCTGTACTTGTCTATTTTTTAAATTTTTTTAATGTTTATTTATTCTTAAGAGAGAGAAAGAGAGAGAATGCCAAGTGGGGGGCTGGGTGAGAGGCAGAGAGAGAGGAAGACAGAGAAATCAAAGAAGGCTCCAGGCTCTGAGCTGTCAGCACAGAGCCTGATGCAGAGCTCGAACTCACGAGCCATGAAATCATGACCTGAGCCGAAGTCGGACGCTTAACCAACTGAGCCACCTAGGTGCCCCTGTACTTGTTTATTAATATTTTGTGTGTGTTGATTCCTTAGAATTTTCTACACGTACATGATATCTGTGAATAAAAACAGTTTTACTTTTTCCTTTCCAGTTTTGGTGCCTCTTATCTTTTCTTGCCTAATTGTCCCAGTTAGAAACTCCAGTATTATATTCAATAGAAGAGTTGAGAACAGATATCTTTACCCTGTACCTGAATTTAAGGCAAAACATTTAGTCTTCACCATTAAATATTATGATTCCTGTAGGTTTTTTGTAGAAGCCCTTTATCAAGTTCTAAAAACTACCCTCTGGTCCACATTTTGTAATAGGTTTGTTGTTGGTGGTTGTTGGTTTGTTTAATCCTGAATAGGATGGATTGTCAAATGCTTTTTGCTGTATCTATTAAGATAATCACGTGTTTTTAAATCATATATATTATGATATATTAGGTTAATTGATTTGGAGATGTTAAATCAAACTTGCATTTCTGAAATGAAGCCCACTCACTTGGTCCTAAATTATACTTTAAGAAATATACATATTTTGGATTCAGTTGTCTAATACTCTTTTGAAAGTTTTTGAATCTGTTCATGAGAGATATTGGTGTGTAATTTTCTTTTTTTGTGATGTCTTTGCTTGGCTTTGGTAACAGGGTGACATTGGTCTTATAGAATAAGTTGGGATTGTGTGAGTGCATTTTGATGAGGTTTGATTATGGGAGCTGAACCACTATCAGGAAAATTTTATTGACCAGGGGAAACTCTCAGGATATAGGATTTTCTTCCTTCTTTCCTTCCTTCCTTCCTTCGTTCGTTCCTTCTTTCCTTCCTTATAACCTTCCAACACAAATTATGAAATTTGCACAAATAAACATCTAAGACACAGATGTTGCTTATTGGATCCAAGTAGGTCACCTACAATTACAATTTCTTTCTTCCTTCTTTCCTCACTTCCTTTTATTATCCTTTATTCCTTCCCTCATTTCTTCCTTCTTTCTCTCCTTCCTTCTTTTCTGTATTGAGGTATATATTAGCAATCATAAAATAGGATATTTATAGATAGGATATATATAGATACACTATTATTCCTTGTATTTGAAAGCAAAACTACATAAGCTCTTGTCATTATCCTCATATACCTTAGGCCGAAGTTCTACCGTTACTCCAAACATACTCTTTTACATATCTCTACCTTTTGCTGAAATACTCACCTCCCTACTCCTCATTTTTTAACTCTTAGTCATCCTTTGTGACTAAGCCATGGAAGTTTGCAAACTGCTCTATAATCTTATCAAGATCAGAGCAACCTCTGGATGTAGTTGGAAGGAAGAGTGACTGAGCTCACTCTGGAAAAAGCAGCTAAAGAGAGACGGTTGAAAAATCTAAATAAGTGGATTATGGCAGTACTCCAGGGATGGAATTAAGATAAAAAATAAAATAAAATATAAAATCAGCTTTGATTGCTTCTGTATTTTTTTAGGGGAGAGTTTATGCTAAATTCATCATGTGCTATGACAGTGAATTCATGCGGTGATGCTAGAAGATATCAAAAGGTAAAGAATACTACAAATATGTTTAAAATAAATACAGAATCACTTGACATATAGATATTAACCAGCTACTATAACCAACTTTTCATGCCTAACTGTTAGTTGATATAGAATTATAACACAAATTATAAAATGAGGACAAATAAATACCTAAGACATAAATGTTGCTAATTGAATCCAAATGGAGTCATCACAGTGTGCAATAAGTAAAGCCTTAATTCCTTAAAGTGAATTATAATGGACAAAAGAGAGAAATGAATGTTGCTTGGAAAAAAAGTAGTTATGAAATCCAGAAAGTAAGTTTATTAAAGATTTATTTGCTTATAAAGATAACTTAATTGTTAATTACTAGCCTTAAATAGACGAAGCTAATATCAAAGGCCAAATATGTATCACATATATGAGAAAGTTTTATTTTGACAACTTCCATTCTATACAAAGCAACACAGAATTTATTATTAAGATGATGTCAAATTTCTAAATTGCATATTCATAAAATGCATTTAACACAAAATGTCATAAAACTAAATTGCATCATTTCTTAAGTAAAGATAGATGATTACAAATTGCTCCAGAAGGGATATGAAGGCAAACAAAGGTAATGTAATCCAGTTTTTAATTAATTTAATTTGTTTTAAAAATGCCATATATGTACTGCTATTAACATACGTCCTTTTATTTGTTTTTGCTAAAGTTTTACTCTTATACAACTGATCTCTAAAAGTGAGAGTAAAGTAATTATCTTTGATGAATTTCATTTCTATCTACTCTCCTAAAGATATTGATAAAAGCAAGTGACATTTTGGCCACTCTTGTGTAAATATGTTTGGGTTTTGCAGAATTCTGGTGAGCTGTTTGTGAATTACAGATACAGAGTATGGGATGACGTCCTGATTAGAATAGCAAATATTCTCATTGTATATTATTTATGAAAAAAGTATTCTAGTTCTTTTTCAAACTCAGAATATTGCTACTAATAGCCATAATTGTAGATATGGATTGAAGTAAATTTGGTTAGAGGAGAAAGTGTAGAGGTGAATAATATTAACAGGGATCTAAGAGAAGATTGATTGCAGTGCTTAGAGATGAGACCACTACGATCCTTATACCTCAACCTATCAATTGGCAGAGAGAAAACCATTGCTGTTAGGATGTTAACTTTTGACTTCTGAACACTGAGGCCTTAATTCAGTAAGTCTTTTTGAGTTCCATTAATTGTATGCAGTGCAGCATTAGATGGTATTTACTGGTGAATTTAGCATAGAGCTAAACATGGAAGTTTAAAGAATGTGTTTTCCATCTTCTATTTCATTAGAATCAGTAAAGGTTTGGCTTTCATGGATATTATTGCATATTATTGCATTTATCTAAAAAATGCAGATGGTAAATGTCTTTGGCACCAGTTTTAGGGTCCGATAACACTAAGGATGAAAATTAGTTTCATGTCTTACAAATATTCTTTAAAACAAACAAACAAAAGAACAAACAAATTTTAAATCTTACAGATTGTCTTAAAAAGGTCAGGTGTAACACGTTCATTTTTATCCACCATTTTAGTACCTAAAGGGGGTTAACGCGTTCATGAAAAATAAGACAGAGTGAAACTTTGATTAAGCAACCCTAGATATGCTATTGTTTGGAAATATCACCAAGAGTGTAAAGCTGATGTAATAACTATCAAATATCTATAAAAGGAAACTCTATACCTGTTTAAAAATCAGAATGCCATTGAGACGTCTCTAAGTGCATAAACTGTTCCATTTTTCAGTCGACAAAACACAGATAATATTTGCCACCTACATATCTCTGAGGAGTGACACGAGGAAAGTCTTTGTACTTTCCTCATATTTAGCCTTCATTCTAATCATCTTATTAACCTGCTTCTTAGTCATTACAAAGACATCCCTGACGAAACGACATATCATTTAAAAACACGATCCTTTAGCTGTCATTCTGCATTCCTTTGCTCCCAGAAAGAATTTATGCCCAGGTCTGGCGCTTGGCATTTGATTTAAATGGACTTTTATTTAGTTTTTTTTGCTACCAAGCATTAGAGTTATTTTAGCTATTTTATTCACATACTCTCTGGGTCAGGGAACTCCAGCAATGAAACAGTTTTTCTTTAAGAACTTATACTCACTATAAAAGTCACTTCTAAAATGCATATATTCAGAACCTTTACTTTGAGCTAAAAGAGAAACAACAATCAGAAACCATAGCTATAATACATAAATTATATATACTAAATTTACCATTCATGCGCTAAGCAGAAATTTAAGTACAATGAAGAACACTTACTCTTTACCCTACTCTATTTTCGTAATGATTAAGTGCATTATACACCAATTTTAATTTGGACTATATAGAAAAGAGGTTTAGTGCTATTTCAGATATCTGAGTAAAAGAAAATTTTGCTTTGACTCTAGATACTATTACCTGTTGTTGGTTTGGCAGAAAATACCGTATGTTCCAAAAGATACAATTTCTTTTCTTTTGAGGTACACAGGCTAAAATTCCCAAATTCCTTTGCAGTTGGGTTTCACCATATCATTGGATTCTAAACAAAGAAATATGACTAAAAGTTATCTGCACCATTTTGGCCCTAAGTCCTTGTGGTTACCATAAGAAATATATATTTGGCCCACCATTTCTGACAGAGGTCCTAAATCCCTTGGAATTTTCTAAGGGGGAGGATGATAAGAGCCTCTTTTGTTCTAGTGACGCAACTCTTGGTGGGCCTCTAGGTAGCTTGAGGGTGGGGATGGTTTTCAGAAAGACCAAGGCATGATTAGAACTTGGAACTTTTCAGCCCCACCTACTGAGAGGGCCTAGAGGTTGACCTAATCACCAATGGTCAATGATTCAATCAGCCATGCCATAAAAACCTTTATATGACAGGGTGCAGTGAGCTTCCTGGTTGGTGAACACATCAAGTGCTGATGGGTTACTTCCCCAACCAAATCTTGCTCTATGCGTGTCTTCTATCTGGCTGTTTCTGGGTTGTGTCCTTTGTAGTAAACTGGTAATGATAAAGTGTTTTTCTGGGTTCTGTGAGTCATTCTACCAGATTATCATACCTGAGGAGAGTAACATGGGAACCCCTCATTTATAGCTGGTTGATCAGAAGTGCTGTTGACACCCTGGGACTTGCAGCTGGCATCAGAAGTGGGAGGAGTCTTGTGGGAATAAACCTTTAATAAGCATTGTGAGATATATGCTAACTCTGCATAGTTAGTGTCAAAATTGAATTGAATTGTAGGGTACTAAGACTGAGTGTCTGGAGAATTAGAGAATTCTCTGCACTGGGAAAAACACCACACATTTGGTATCAGAGTGTTGTGAGTAAAACAGTTCAGAGACTAAGAAGGAGGGGTGCCATCTTTTCTACCTTCTTCAATATAAACAAGCCTTAAAGAGATGCTGAATCCACAAGATAGAAAGGGTCTGACTCCCTGGATCACCACATGGAGGAAAGTTACCTTCCAGTTAGGGAAACTCATGTTAGATGGTAATGTGATTACGACATAAACTTCTGTTTTGTTTGAATCACCAAACATACTTGGTTCTAATTGTACTGCAGCCTAGTCTATGCTAATAAAAGTGTAACATTTGTTCTTTTTTTTAACTGAACACTAAAACATTGAATAACGACTGTAAACTTGGCCATGATATTTACTTGTTAATATTACCACTATTTCAATAAACATAGGACTTACCATAACAATTGTCGCTACTGATAACCTAACAAAAGCATGAGTCAACACGATACTCAACATAAAGTTAATCAATTTAAGTGTTGTTAGCAACATTCTTATCATGTGAGCAGAAGAATACTCATAATTTGATTCTCCTTGCTTTGAAAACATAAGCCAGGGTGCCTGGGTGGCTTAGTTGGGTGAGCATCCCACTCTTGATTTCTGCTCAGGTTATGATCTCACGGTTTGTCAGATTGAGCCCCACATCAGGCTCTGCGCTGACAGTGCAGACACCTACTTAGGATTCTTTCTCTCCCTCTCTCTGCCCCTCCCCCACTTGTGTGTGTGCACGCTCTCTCTCTCTTACAAAATAAATAAATAAACTTAAAAAGGAACAGAAATTAAGTATAAAGTGTATGATTGCATGTAAGTGTTTGAAAGAAGCAAGATTTTTATCGAAATTCCCTGAAATATGCAAAGGGCAACTCACTTTATTCTTTGAAGCTTTCCTACATGATAAAAATTCCAATACTTTTTTGTTGCAAAGCTCTGGAACTTTTTATTGGGTCATACTCTCTCCTTCAATTAAAATGCAAACATATAACAGCACTATAAGTTTCCTTTTTCTTTTTTTTTTTCTTTCTTTCTTTCTTTCTTTCTTTCTTTTGAAAGAGAGAGTGAGCAGGGGAGTGGCAGAGGGAGAGTGAGAGAGAAAATCTTACAGGCTCCACCCCCAACATGGAGCCCAACCTGGGGCTGGATCACATGACCATAAGATAATGACCTGAGCCCAATCAAGAGTTGGACGCTTAACTGACTGAGCCAGTCAGTCACCCCTATGATATAAATTTTCACATTCATTATCTCATTTTATAGTTTAACCCATTTTACTCCCATTTTGAAGAGATAGATAGTGTAAATAAAATAATTATATAAATTGCCTTAAGTCACAGAACTAAAAAGCTAAAAAAGATTTGGTGGGAGATTTCAGTCCATGCCAACAACTCTTTCCACTTTAAAAATTTAGCCCTAGCTTGGAATTATAAACCCTCTGGAAAAGAGGAGCCATGTTTCTACTATATTGAGTACATCTCCCGAGGAAAACAAATAAGAAAGCTAAACTTTTTTATTTTAATCTTTTTTAACATAAGTTTCTTATCTTATATTTAGTAAAACATCTACAAAGAAAAAAAAAAAACAGAAGCAACAATGGGAATCTTGGAATAGAAACAAGTACCAAAGTCAGAATGATTCTTGAGGGAATCTTCCAAAACTGATAAACTTGAGATTAAATTTTGATAGATATCCAATTATGCAGAGTGTGGGACATAATAAATCCCTTGGCTAAGCCAGGAAAAATAGTAGACTCTCAAATAAATCAGGGCCCCTCAAAGTGCTATACCTTCTAAGCAAATGTAAATTAACAAAAGGAAAGTTGAATTTCCCAACCTGATTCATCATAGAATGAAAAAAAAAGTTTATAGTGAATCTTTAAACATAAATAGCTATTCACAAAGTTGTATGATTTAAATTGATTCAAACTGTTTGGTTATGAAACCTTAAGCAGATAGCTTTATTTAAAGCCTTGCTATCAGGAAACTAATTGGCAGAAGAAAATACAAACCATTTTTGGAGAAATATAACTTTTCCGTGGACTAATTCAACAGGTAAAGTCCAATGAATATGAACCCATAGCAAAATAAAAACACATAAATACATACAATAGATTTTCATTATTCATGGCACTTATGTTGTATGGAGTTGCTACAAACACTGATTTAGCAAATACTGAACTATTGTTTTTAAGGGACATTTGTATTAGGTTCCTATTTTCTAGTTACAATATTTGCATCAACCAGTCAGTATATCAGCTTTTATTATATTTGTTTCTATTCAAAGACACCATGGTATATATTGTTGATTCATTAGCATTGAACTCATGGCCAACCAGATCCTAAATCATGGCTGAATGAAACTAATCTTTTTTTTTAATGTTTATTTATTTGAGAGAGAGAGAGAGAAAGAGACAGAGAGAGTTGGGGGTGTGCAGAAAGAGGAGGGGACAGAGTATCCAAAGTGGGCTCTGCTAACAGCAGAGAGCCTCATGTGGGGCTCGAACTCATGAACTGTGAAATCATGACTTGAGCTGAAGTCAGACGCTTAGCCAGCTGAGCCACCCAGGTGCCCCTGAATGAAGCTAATCTAATGCACATATTCTTTCCATTGGCACACTGAAGTCTTCTTGTGTTTAAGAATGCTAGACAGCACTTCAGTATTCTACTTGGGAGCCATTTTAAACTGTGAAATCACACATAGACACACACACACCACACACACGCACACACACACACACACACAACAGCATAAAAATGTGAAAAACTTGGCACTAAACAGATTGAAAAATGGATACTTGTTTACAGTAGGAGAGCTGAAATAAGAAGGCAGAGCATCACCTCGTTTGACCTCGATTGGGAATGTGCTTGTCAGATGACTCACAATTTTGTGGACTGTGCACATGTACACATATAAGCACAAGAGTGTCATGAGTATTGATTTTAAGGTTACAAATACATTTTAGTGAGTAAACAAATCCACAATTATGGATCAGTGAATGATGAGAACCAACTATACCACAGAAGGAAACAAAGGCTCATGAAGCCAAGCCAATGGGAAAACAGAGCAGAGTCAGACATGCAGATGGTTCTTGCATTGCAATTATTGAAAGAATACACGATGATTTTTTATAATAAAAAAATAAAAGAGCCACTTAATGAGCATGAGCTAAGAAGCTATAAATGTGACCAAGCACATTTACTAAAGAACCAAATGGTTCTTATTAGAAATAGAGAATAGAAATGATAGAAATGAAACATATAAAGATGAGAAAATACAGGAGAGGGGCACCTGGGTGACACAGTTGGTTGAGTGTCTGATTCTTGATTTCAACTCAGGTCATGATCTCATGGTTCCTGGGATGAAGCCGCACATAAGGCTCTGTTCTGATAGTGTGGAGCCTGCTTGGGATTCTCTTTCTCCATATCTCTCTGCTTCTCTCTCTCTCTCTCTCTCTCTCTCTCTCTCTTAAAAAAAATAAATAAAGGACATATTACATGGAGTAATAGTCAACATTGAAAAGAATAGTCAACGTTAAAAAGAGCATTCAGTAAACTGGAATTGGGATCTGAGGCGATTATCCAAAATATAGCCAGAGAAAAAGAGAAGAAAAAAAAATGAAAGAGGAGTTAAAACTCCTTGATTATAGAGTGAGAAACATGAACATTTATCTAATCAGAGTCCACAAGAATAGAGAGAGAACAGAAACGAGATTTGAGGAGATAATGACTGCAGTTTTTTCCAGGATTGAGAGAAGATACCAACCTCAGGCCCAGAAAACCCAATATATTCATAGTAAATAGAAATCCACATCTAGACAAATAACAGTGAGCTAGTAGAAATTGAAAGACAAAGAGAAGGTCCTAACACCAACCTAATGGAAAAAAAAGAGAGAACTGACATAGAAGACCTATTTTAGGTTTAGTCTAATAAAATAGTATCTTTATTTTTAAGTTTATTTATTTATTTTGAGAGAGACAGAGAGACAGAGAGAGACAGAGAGAGAAGAGAAAGAATTCCAAGTAGGCTTTGCACTATCAGCATGGAGCCCAGTGTAGGGTTTAAACCCACAAACCATGAGATCTTGACCTGAGCTGAAGTCAAGTGTCAGATGGTTAACTAACTGAGCCATCCAGGCGCCCCTAATAATATACTATCTTAAATGTGTTGCATAATGATTACTTTCAAATTTAGAATTATATACCTACTAATACATTTTTTAAAAATGAGAACAAGATGAAGACTTTTTTTTAGAATACAAAAACTCATGGGTTCTAATAGATCTTTAGTAACAAAAATTGTGAGAAATAAGTTTAGGACAGTAGAAAAATGATCTCAAATTAAATTTCTAAGACTCAAAGAAAAAGAATGAGCAGCAATATTGATAAATACCTTGGTAAACTAAATAAACATTGACTACATAAGATCACAATAGCAATATTGACATAATTATTGTTTAATTATGTTCAAATGGCAAATTAAAAGACTTAACAGTGGTCAAAGTAAAATAAAATTTGATGTAGCTGTATTGTTTTAGACAAAGAGAATTTAGGTTAAAACTCATTACTAGATAAGCATAGAACTAATTTCACTAGTTGAATTCATGTTCTAACATAGCTTTAAAATATATGGAGAATTACTATAAAATAAATGGACAATTTCCACCATTTTAAGCAGAGATTTTAATATCTCATATTCAGTAGTTGATGGATCAATCGACAAATGTGTGATAGGTCTGTGGCAGTTCATTTAACAACTTATTGCAAGCACAACTTTAAAATGTATTTACTAAAATTATCTATGAAATATTGGCATATGTACCTCACTGCATTAAAAAGCAGGTTACAAACTTAATGCAGATACAGTGATAGTTTGAGGTCATAATCTTCCTTCTACTTAGAACACTACCTGTTCCCTTTCGCCGAGTTAAATTATTCTCACGTCTGAGTTCTTGGTTTCCACAGGAAGGCCTTTTTGGCCCTTTGGCCCTTGGACTTGGGCCCATGTACTTGCTTTCATTGTACCCTATAATTCTTTAATGATAACACTACTTGTGATTATTTTATATTTTTACCTTGATAGCTCAAATGCATAAGGCCATGGCCATAACATTCTTGTTAATTATTCTATTTCTGTTCTTAGCACGGTGCTAGCCTTATAGTAGTGATGGGTTGGTAATTGCAGATAGAAATGAAGGAAGAAAGGAGGAAATGAGAGAGAGATTCTTTAGGTAGACAGTTTGATTTTTGGTGCCTTGGGACTCGAGATAATATACTGGCCTTACTTTGAGACCTGTGGGGATTCTAGCACATCAGAAGGTGGAGTTGTACCAAAGAGAAGGATGCCTGATGCTCCTGAGGAGGCCAACACAAGAGAGAAAAGAAATGAGGCATGCTGTATAATAAGAGGACTTATTCAAGAAAACTATGAGACACCACTTGGAGAGTCCCCAGAATGACTGGATCAAAGAAAGCTGCTTTGCAAGAGCTGGAGGCCCTGAAACATACACCAGGAAAGTATACAAATAGTAAAAATAAGGGCTATTATGGTCTTTGGGATCTAAATTTTAAAACCCAGGCTGGTGTGGCAATAGCAAACATACACTGCTGTATAAACAATAGTGGTTTGTGATGCTCAGGACCAAAGCTATCTGACATCAAGTATACCATGAATATTTTTCATTAGGGACAAGAGAAGAGACATCAGATATACAGAAACTAACTTCAAAATTGGCTATGTCATCAGCAGTTGGAAAATAAGCCCACAAACAACAACAGAAAATGCTAAACTTAATCTGAAACACAGAAACTGCAGAAGATGGGGAGAGACACATCTGCTCCAGAAGGGCTTTTCAATGAGCGGCAAGAAAAAGAAAAAAAAAAAAAAAAAGCTTTACCCTGAAGACTTTTAAGTCTGGCAGAGAATAAACACAACCATTACCCAAGTTCACAGCTGTAACCTTGGGGAGCTGAACTGGAACACGGAACAGTTGCCACCTGCACAGCTGAAGAAAGACTAATAGCAGGAACTTAACATCAGATCGGTGATTTCTTGG
Source organism: Panthera uncia (assembly GCF_023721935.1). NCBI lineage: Eukaryota > Metazoa > Chordata > Mammalia > Carnivora > Felidae > Panthera > Panthera uncia. Next base: position 45,546,403 of record NC_064807.1, read on the forward strand.
CTGCAGAAAAGGTAGCATCTTTCATAAAGCAAGCTGTTTTCCTGCTTTTAGTGACTCCAATTCTACGGAAGATTGTTGTTTTATAATGGAGAAAAACCCTTGCTGGCAACATTGCCTATATACTGATCTGTCATAAAAGACTCTAACAGATGCTCCTGCCCAGTCCCCCCTGTGACAGAACATTCATTGTGGATAATGTTTGCCGTGCATTCTGCCCACGAGAAGCTACCAGGGATGCATTTCCTCCAAACAACAAGTATTGTGTGCCAAACACCCAGCATATCTCTGAAGATTTTTAACCCAATACCTTTCACAAAATGAAATTCACATTCAAGAGTTGACTGAACAAGGAACAAAAAGGGGAAAGCAAATTGTATGGCCCCTTTTCTTGGCAAACAGCCAATTACAATACAGAGATTAGATTTTTTCCTGATGTTATTATTCTTTTTTTTTTTTTCATTCTGAACTTCAAAGATTATTTCCTCACAATTAGGTTTTGATGATATATTTTTGGCAACAAAACTACTATGCTAACTGTTTTTTATTGCATTGCATTATGACGTTATCTCACTATTGCTGATGCTACCCTGTTGTCATTTGGTTTAGGTGGTGACTGCAAGATACATTTCTGTTTGTATTAGTAAGCAAGAGTCAGGGTGACAGGAAAGGGTTTAAGGCCTCTTGCAAGTTTAAAGAACTGAGTGTATGGATGGTGAGACTGTCAATTAGGAAACTGTTATAATAAACCTCTCAAGAAATTATCAGGGTTTGAAAGAGTAGTGGCAAGGTGGGATGAGGTAGAGAAAAAAGATTCCAGAAATGTGAAATTGGATGAATCACCAGAACCTGGAAGCTGATTAGATACATGACGTGGAGAGATTTAAGGAATATGCACAAGAGTCTTAGATGAATCCTAGGTTTAGGGTTGCAAGAGTAAGATAGCAGATTTCTCTTTGGGCCTGCTAAGTATGAGATTGGCCAGGGACTTCGAGTGTAGATATCAGATAGACATTTGGAAATAAAAGAAGGTCAATTTTAAGAGGTGTGATTGTATATAAAGCATTTGTTCTGCTCCCTTCTCTCTATATGGATCCCATCTCTTGCTAATTAGTATTTTGAGAAAAATAATTAGTAATACATAAAAGTGATTTAATCTATGTTTGCAGTTCATGTTTGTATATCCTTTATTTTTTTTAATGTTTATTATTTTTGAGGGGAGGGAGGGGCAGAGAGAGAGGGGACAGAGGATCCAAAGCCGGCTCTGTACTGATAGCGGTGAGCCCGATGTGGAGTTTGAACTCACAGACTGTGAGATCATGACCTGAGCAGAAATCAAGAGTCAGACATTCAACCAACTGAGCCACTCAGGTGCCCCATGTTTGCATATCCTTTAAAAAATCCATATTAAGTAACCACAAAGGGAGATTTTACTTCTATCTCTTGATGGCGCATTGAAACAGATTTGATTATCATAAAGTTCCTATTATAATGGGAACAAACTTTTAGTACCTGATAGTTTGAGTGTTGGGTCATGTTTCTACCACTTGAGTAATTATCTTCTTAGATAAATTTGTTCTCTACATGTCCAGTACACCTCACATATGTGGAAGATGGAAGAATATGCTGTTCTTACTGGTATCTGTATTTCAAGAGTAAAAAAAAACATTATGTCTATTGTCTTATGTCTGTTATTCCATGGATTTTTCACATGGTTAATACTAATGAAATGGCAAAACTTCCAAAACATATGGATGATTTTATTTAAGCAAAGCTTGGAAAACACAGTTAAGCAAAAGTGTTTTTTTTTTTTCTCATGACAATGACAGTATCAGTTCAAATTATTGTAAACTCTAGGAATTAAACTGTAACCTGATCCATACTGAGTGCTCAGTCACAGGAAATTGAAATTGAGCCCTTATGTCCTATTTGTACTATTTGCATACTAACTGTATTGTTGCAGTGTCCAATGATTTAATATTCAGCTGATTTTGGGATTAGGTGTTCTGTGGTCTTCAATGAATTTGTCATCTTATTGAAGAACAGATTCAGGAATTCTATTTCTAAGTTGCCTTTCGTATATTGCTGAACACTTGATCAATGGTCCTTTGCAGGGAGGCATAAAAGAAGCAAAGTTAAGAAGAGAAGACTTCATCACAAGGTCATTTTTTTGAGTGAAAATCTTCCAGAAAGCTTTGATTAAATGCTAGCTAACCATCCCTGAAATGTATTTTCCTGATTAGGATATCTAACTGTCTCGAAGATACGGGTTAAACTAATACAGAAACAGTTTTATCACGCTATATATGTTGAAGTATTTTAGAGTAACTTATAGACCACTTAACACTATCTTATTCAATTATCATTACAATTTCTTGAAGGAGGAAGGATATTCATATTTTAAAGATAAAGAAACTGAGGCTCAGAAAGTCTGAAAAATCTAACTGAAGCCATGCAACCAGTAAGTCAAAGAAAAAATTTAAACCTAGATCTGTCTCATACCAAAGTCTGGACTCTTCTAACTCTACCAAGTGTCTTCAGTGCTCTGTCTTGAGGAATTAATTTAACTGGAAATCAAATGGATGCTGGTCTGTTTTTGGAAACATACTTAATAGTCAACTCTCCTCAGACAGCTCCAAGAAGACTTTTCTACTGGCAGAGGAATAATGCCATGTTTAGTTCTCCATCAGCAGTTAATTTCTTAGTCTTGTGCTGTCTCATAAATGTTTGCTTCAATTTCATGTTCTACAGTAGACTGTGCATTAAAATCATAGGTGGAGCTTCAAAAAATAGACACCTCTGACTCGCCTCTGATATTCTATTTCAATAAGACCTTTTTTCCTCATGCTAAAGCATATCACACTTGTTTTAATATACAAATGTCTTAACGTCTTCCGTAATGAAATTATTTAATTTTCCAAATTTGAGCCATAATTCCTTAAACTTGAGCAATATCTGTTCTTCAAGAAGATAAACCATATTTGGCTCACTACTTAGTCTATATCTTTATATTGCCATGTTTTTAGCTGTAAGATCTCCAGTGGTAGGGATTATGCTTACTTCTTGTAACCCCCTGTGCGTGATACTACCTTAGAGCCTATTATGTGTCCAATACTGGTTAAGTCAAAGGTATATTAAGGCTGAATGATAGAGGGCTTGAAACTAATCGGCTAACAATATGGGTTTTATAATTTGCTTCCAAGTTCAAGCAGCTATTGTATAGCTATTGCCTTATGCTAGAGTCCACGGATGTATTATACAACATATTTATGCATATTTATTATTGCTGTGAGGAGGAAAGAATGAAAAGGAAAAGGAAAAGGAGATCGCAGCTATCAAAAATTTCGTGTTTATATCAACTGAAGTTGACAAAAAAACACCATCTGGTAGGAGGAGACGTAGGTTGGTTAGTAAATTCAGAGAAACACAGTGGCCTGTGTAACATGATTGTGAAGGCGTGATTCCTTTTGGCAAGAACGTGATTTATAAGTGCCAGTTTCATTCATCAGTATTATCAGAGCATAATTAATATTTTTATTAATATTCACTCTAGTAGCACCTTGTTCCTCAGCAAAGTTAAAAAAGTAACTTCTCTCTCCCATAATCCCAGCATAGTTTCAGTCTATAGGAATTAGTAGCTAGCAAACTAGGTCCTTGCCATAAAATAATAATAATAAACGAGAGACATGTGTGAGGAAAAAAAGGAGGAAGAAGGAAGCCAAGGTAAGAGTTTGGCTTAACTAAATTCTCATCATTTTGGTTTAGAATGTAAAAATAAATGCACGAAAATCTGACAGCTTCTCTCAGCTCTGCTATTAGCTGCTCCATTTCCCTGCCAGACTGTGTTTCTAAGCTGCCAGATGCTGTGTCTCAGACACAAGGTTCCTACCGCATGAAGTACCAGAAGAGACAAAACCAGGTAGCTTATGTCTCCTGGCTGAACAAGACTTTCATTTTGCTTGCTCCCAGAGGTAGGCGAACTGGGCAGAATCTATAATACATTAGATATAGGGGAGCACATTAGTGGTCTATAAATCACTTCTCTTACGAACACCAATATGCTACATAGAAATGAACTATGGACAGGGGTCATGTAGGAAACCCTTTTCAAATTACCCCCAGTAAGAGAGCCATGCCGTTCATCTTTCTCAATGGACTGTAATTCTGGCTGAAAGAAACGAGGACCACTTCTGGCCTCAATGTTTCTGTGCTAAGCAGAAAGACATCATCCCAGTTTGGTGGAGGATGCAAAATGAAATTGGTAAGAGTTACTTCTTGGGCTCTGCTTCCATTTTATCTGCCACTGAATCATTTAATTGTAGAAAGTTTATTTTGTACTTAATCAGATTTTAGTTCCTAGATTATTGGGCTTTAAACTTTTAAGAGTTCTTATTTTCTGTCCTTATTAAAAACCTTGGCATGATACCAGTACACTACATAAAAGAGGGCCACAGCAGAGCTCACTGGCAAGTTTTATTTGAAGCAAGTGTTAGGCATAATAAAATGCTCCCACAAGCTTAGAAAAGTTCAGACAACACACAGAACAAGTTTATTGTAGCAGGCTTCCTAGATTCAAGTTATGGTAACCAGCCAGCTAAAGGCATTCTCGCCACCTTTATAGCGTCATAAATTGGGGGGGGGGGACATATATTTCATTGACACCAGTTCAGTCACCAGAGGAATAGAGAAGATGGGTGTTTCCTCTTTCCCATCTGCCATCATGGAATGATTTGGTGAATGCTCTAATACATAACATTAAGCACATTTGAAGGGTTTTATAAATGTTTATTGACAGTTCCCCGTTTCCACTCCAGGTCGACTACACTCTGTTACGTGTCTTTTAATCCTACTTACTTTGACAAGTGGGTTTCTGGCTGGCTATTATCCTGGATGATGTTGCCCCTCCCATCATTACCATAATGCAAAGCCTGTGGCTAGATGGTAGAGGTGCTGCCTGTGAAATGTAACTCAATACAGTACATTTTGATTTGTTAGATGGCTGTTTTGGTCTTTTGACAGTTGTTCCGGGAGTAAATAACATCTGCCGTACAATTGACTGGCAAAACTCATTTGTGGTATAATTAAACAGCCATCATTTTCTTGGAGCGTAAACACCAAGATAAATAGTCCATGAATTAGCAAGTGTGACATCATTTGACAGCTCACAGCGAGGCACCAATATAGATTTTGTATATATGCAGAGTGCCTTTACCAAGGCAGCTAACAAAGTCAAAAGCAGATGCATATCTATAATTTGAAAACCAGCGGCAAGAGTGTTTGGATAGATTTAGTCTCTTACATTTGCCATATTTTGAGCCTTTTTCTTTTTTTTTCTTTTTTTTTTAATGTTTATTTATTTTTGAGACAGAGAGAGACAGAGCATGAACAGGGGAGGGGCAGAGAGAGAGGGAGACACAGAATCTGAAACAGGTTCCAGGCTCTGAGCTGTCAGCACAGAGCCCGACGCGGGGGCTCAAACTCACGGACCGTGAGATCATGACCTGAGCCGAAGTCGTATGCTTAACCGACCAAGCCACCCAGGCACCCCTGAGCCCTTTTCTTTATCTAGCATTGTGGCACGTCCAGATGACGCTCTGTACCTTTAAATTACATCAATGATAAAGTGAATTAAGAGTGATAACAAAGAAAAGCGTCATTTTTACCTTTGGGCATTTTATTTTCTGGAATTGTTGCCTTCCCTTCTCCATTAATGGATTAGAGCTAGAATTGAAACCAAAAGGTAACCCTGGTTAGTTATTAACCAGTGGTGTTTATTTTCCTCCCCTGCTATGTGGTGCAGTAGTTTCAGCCATGTAAAGGTCATTGAAGAAGACAAAAAAATGTGGAAGTTTATTCTTGATTTTTGTACTCTTTCCCAAATGGCTGAGGGGACTGCATATAAGTAGCAGGTCATTTTTTAATGCAGGTTTTCAAATTATAATCCATTCTGGGATTTTTTTAAAGAACTGATTACACAGTGGAGCAGTGCTAACCATTATTGTCTCCCTTCCACCTTTGGAACCCTGACTTTTGACAATTCATTGGGACCTAGAACTGTTGCTTATAGAAGAGGAATAGGGGGCACCTGGCTGGCTCATTTGGAAGAGTGTGCAACTCTTGATCTCAGGGTCATGAGGTGAAGCCTCATGTTGGCTGTAGAGATTACATAAATAAATAGGAAAGAGGAATAAAGTGGTGAAATATTTCAACATAAGGTGAGAGAGGACAGTGAAGCCAATTGTGAATGGATATTTCATATCCATAATATCACTGTAGATAAATACTGAGCTTCCTTTAAGTGCAGATGTATCAATATCATTTATAAAGCAAAACTCAACTGAGAAAATTTAAAGATCTCACTGGCTTTATTGGATTCAGGATTCGTGAATTGGGCAACATGTCATGTAGCAGATAGAAGGGAGCTTCAAAAGAGCTGTACAAAATGGGAGGTTTTTTAAAACAGAGGAGATGCGACAGGAAGTCATAGAGAAAAGAAAGGATTATTTCCGACAAGCTCACCCTTCTTTGCTGGAAGGACCAGGGTCTATTGAGCAGAAAACCTTACTAGTGCTGATCAGGTAATTTCAAGAGACTGGTTAAAGGTCACATTTCTAGAAGTGGCTAAAACTGCAGTTAAGTCTTAGTTTGCTATCTTGGGGACATGAGACTCCATTTTGGGACTGATGTTCCTTTTTTAATAATTCTGTATCACTAAGCATTTCATAAGCAAGAAAGGGTACTTAACTATTTTGTTCATAGAATAATCTGGAGTACAGTCAGCAGTCAAAATACATGTTGAATGAAAAAAATTAACAAAATAATTTATTTCTGTTGCTTTTTTGGAGACAGTTTTCTTTACTACTGCATCAAAGTTGAGATCTATGGACTTTCATGAATGTTAACAATTAAATAAAACTTTTATTTCCATCGTTATGCTTTTGATTTCATTCATTGCTGGTGCTGATATTTATTCAGGGTACATTTCTGACCCATGTGCTATAAAAATCCTTCATTGATCTATTCAGAGATAAATTATTTTAATTTCATTTGTGACAGGAATGTTATATAACAAAGTTCCCTAATGTATTTATCAAAATAGTCTGCCTTATTCCGCAGTAACCAACAACCTTAAAACTTCAGTGGCTGCATAGAATAAAGTTTATTTTCTGTTGAGGGTACATACATAATATGAGCCATCATGGGGGTTGCTCCACATGGATTTTTGGAAAGTGGGCTGAGAATAACACCATCATCTTATAACTGTACCCTCTGGAGCTTGAGAACTCCAGCCTCACTATTTGCAGAGGAGAGGTAAGTAAGCTAGAGGGTCATGCATCAGCTCTTTTATGCTTTGGCTTGAAAATGACACAGGTGACTGCTACTCACAGCCCACTGATCAAAAACTAGTAATGTAGTCCTGCCTAATTTCAAGGATGGGGAAAGTGGCGGGGGAACAGATGGGATGTCACTCTCCCTGATGTGCTAAGCAAAGTTACGTGCCTTCTGGACCCAGGTTGGAAAACATAGTTGATATTGCTTAACTAAAGTTGGGAGTCTGAGAGCAGGAATTTACATTCCAAGAAAACTTAACACACATCAGAAGATCTTACAGAAGAAAAATTAAAATACATTATGACAAAGTAGAATGTATCAGGAGAGGCAAAATTAGTTTAATATTTGAAATTGATCAGTATTATCCACCAATGAGTAGACTAACAGAGAACAATCATATAATCATACCAAAAAGGTTATTGAAAGTATCTGACAAAGTTTTACATTTCATGATATAATTTCTCATCAAACTAGAATTAGAAGGCAGATTCCTCTCCCTGATAAAGAACATCCACAAAACTTATGGGTGGATGGCTCAGTCGGTTGAGCATCTGATTCTTGATTTCTGCTCATGTCATGATCTCATGGTTGTGGGATTGAGCCCCACAGTTGTGCGTGCTGTGCTGCGTGTGCAGCCTGCTTGGGATTTTCTCTCTGCCCCTCCTCCCCTTGCACACCCTCTCTTTTTCTCAAAAAAAATTTTTTTTTTTAAAAAAAACAAACTTCATAGTGGATGTCACGTTTAATAATTGCTTATTGAATCATTTTTCCCAAGATTGGGAAAAAAGCTAAATGTGCCCTCTTCCACTACTTATGTTTACATTGTATTAGAGATCACAGCCAGCAGATACAAGCAATAAAAATAAATAAATAAATACATATTGGAAAGGGAGAATTAAATGAGTTTTATTCAGACAACATGATTGCTTATGTAAAAAATTCTAAGTATGTCAAAAATTAATACTAAAACTATCACTTACACTTAGCAAGGTCACAAGGTACAATGGCAATATATGAAAGTCATTTGCACTTTTGTATGCTAATGGCAAATAATTGGAACATGAAATTTTAAAAAGTACCATCAAAACCAAAATAGGAATAAAATTAATAAAAGATATATAATTTTTTTAACATTTGTTTATTTTTGAGAGACAGAGAGAGATAGAGCATGAGCAGGGGAGGGGCACAGAGAGAGGGAGACACAGATTCCGAAGCAGGCTCCAGGCTCCAGGCTCCGAGCTGTCAGCACAGAGCCTGACACGGGGCTCGAATTCACAAACCACGAGATCATGACCTAGCCAAAGTTGGATGCTTAACCGACTAAGCCACTCAGGCGCCCCAATAAAATATATATAAAACCTACACATTGAAAACTACAGAAGAATGCTAAAGTGAAATTAAAGATCTAACTAATATATATACATATCACATTCATAAATTAGAAGAGTCAATTTTGTGGAGATTTGTTTATCTCCAAACTGATCTTTAGATTCAGTGCAATTGGAGTCAAAGTCCTAATATTGAATTGAAAGTTGTTTCTGAAATTTATATGGAAATGCAAAAGACCTTAAATAGCCAAAACAGACTTGAAAAACAGAATAACATAGAAAGACATTAACTGCCTAAATTTCATATCTAAGTATAAGTAATCAGGCCAGTATTGCATAGACTTATGAACAGACAGATCAATGGAACAGAGCAAAGATTCTACACGTAGGCAAGACACAAGATAATCTCACAGGGACAGAAGAAGAGCTTCAGCAACTAGTGCTAGAATAACTAGGTATTTAAATGTAAAAGCTGAAACTATAAAGTTTCCAAAAGAAAACACAGGAGAACACTTTAATGAACTTGGAATATGTAGACTTTCTGGAGGATGTAAAAAATACTAAACACAAAATGTTGATAAACTGGACTCTATTCAAAATTAAAACTTCTACTCATTAAAAACATTTTTAAGACAAAAGGCAAGATACAGACTTGGAGAAAAATTTGTTATATATATATATAATATATATATATATAAATATATATATTATATATATATAAATATATATATATTTAGCATCTCTGATTCTTCAGTGCTTCCTGTGCATGATATTATATTATATATATTATATATATATAATTATATATATTATATATAATTATATGTATATATGGATTTGTAACCACAATATAATTTTTATAGATCAATGATAAGTCAAACAATGCTACATAATTTTATAAGAAACTTTGTAGGGGAGCCTGGGTGGCTCAGTTGGTTAAGGGTCTGACTTCGGCTCAGGTCATGGTCCGTGAGTTCAAGCCCCATGTCAGGCTGTGTGTTGACAGCTCAGAGCCTGGAGCTGCTTCATATTCTGTGTCTTCCTCTCTCTCTGTCCCTCCCCCATTCACACTCTGTCTCTCTCTTAAAAGTAAATAAACAGACAAATAAATGGTAAACATTACAAAACAATTTAAAAGAAAGAGACTTTGTAAAAGAAGGTATACAAGTTGCAATAAGTTAATGAAGATGTCTTCCAGGTAAAGAGAGCTCGAGGAAAATACAATTTACTCCCCACCCTGAGACACTTCCTCATACCAATTAGAGCAGCTGAGACTTAAAAGACAGCAATGAATGCCTGTAATGGTATAAGATGACTAGGAACTCTCATATATTGCTGGTGGGAGTATAAAATAGACAGTCACTCCGGACAATTTGTTGGCAGTTTCTCAGGGTAAATACACACCAAGACTGAGTCACATTTTGGTATTTACCCAGGAGAAAGGAATACATATGTGCCCAAAACGACTAGTATAAAAGTATTTATAGCAGCTTTAAACACAACAATCTCTAGCAAAAACAATTTCTTTTTTCCCATTGTCCCCCTAGATTCTCCTCCTGGGGCCCTGCAAATTAGACTGTGAAAAGACAGAGGAACAAGAGAAAACAGAATTTGTTAATGAATGTGTCACACATCACATGAAAGAAACCTTCGTGATGAGTAACTCAAGGTGGTGGTTAGAACTTGGGCTTGTATACCATCTTTAGACAAAGAAAGAGGGATTTTGGACTTCCCAGGGTGGCAAGCTGTGAAGTAAACTACAAGAGAAAGGTTTGTTTGCGTGAGTTCATCTTGACAGGCGCTGAGTTTCCATCTTTTTTGTGGCCATAAAACTTCCTCAGGAGAGGGGATTTATTGCAGTCTTCATTTCTCAAAATTTTCTACTTTTAGCAAAATAGGGAAGCTGTGGGGTCTTTGATATGCATCCGTTGATTTTCATTTGCCTCCAGCTCATATGATACTTATGCGGAAGTGGTATATTTTGTGGTGGCATATGCTAATTTCCTCTAAGCTCAAACTGGAAACAACCCATAAATAGGAGAATACTTACTCAGCAGTAAATAGAGAATGGACCGCTGACACAGTCAACAACATGGATGAATTGCAAAGAAATTACATTGAGTGAAAGAAGATGGGCAGGGTAGAGTTCGTTTTTTAGGATTCCATTTAGATGAGGTTCAAAAACAGGTAAAATTAATTTACAGTGATTGGAACCAGAATAGTGACTGCCTATGTGGTGTGAGATTGAGTGGAAGGCATCATGAGGGAACTTTCATGAATCCTATATTTTGATTGGGAGTTAGTTACAAGAGTGAATGTATTCATTTAAATTCATTGAACACCTAAGATCTACGCATTTCGCTATGTATAAATTTTACTTCAGTAAAGAGGCCAATATAGGAAATATGTGTGCATATTAAATACTGTTTGAGTTGATTTTTATTTTCCTTTTAAGAAAAAGTAATGGACAGAATGCTTTTTGACAAAAAGGAAAAAACGAGACCGAACCAAAACCAAACAAACAAAACCCCAAAACTTCCCTGGGTATTTTGTGAGATTAATTCCAAGGACAAAATACTACTAAAACAACAACAACAACATACCAGTAAAGAAAGAAGTAATAGTACATCATAATCTGCTGGTGCAACTGTGAACATGGAAGCCATTTATTATGTATAGAAACCTTTGGGTACTCATTTCAGAGACAGTTGGTGAAAAATTGAATTATTAAGAGTTTAGAACTAATGGAAAAGAAACTCAGCTATGTTTTAAAAAAATTATAATTTCTCAAGTGAGAAGAAAGATTCTCCTTTCCAAAGCAAATGTGATCATATTTATTCTATCCATGATAAAGGCAGTGGGGCGTTTATATTGGGGAATGTCCAAAATATCTATGATTTTACTTTTCCAGCCAACACTCTTCTGTTTTTCTGGCATGTATTAATCAATATGCAAAACATTTTGAAATTTTAAATATTATTCTACATCACACTCATTTATTCTAGTTTAAAAAAATTTGGAGTGCCAGTATTTCTAGCATAATATTTTTAATGACTAAAGATAAAGCATTTCTTCCCTCATAGAATATCTTAGTAGAAATGTATATTACTTGGAGAAATGGAAAGAAATAGTATAAACTAACCAAAACCAAGACCAAAATCCAAAACAAAAGAAGCAAAACAAAATAAGCACCAAGAATTTCTGATCATTATCTAATTTAATATCGGTATGTGGATGTACACTGCCTAATCTGTTGATAAATGGAGCCATTGGCAATCTGAAGACGAAAACAACTATCAAAGAACATTCTGAATTATTTGCCATGTGGCTCAGTCATTTATGTATCATCCTTTGATTGGACACATGAAGGTTATTACCATCGTATAATAGATGATCTCTGGACTTTTGAATCAGCCAGCCTATGTTAAGTCCATAACCACCTCATTTAGCATTTGTGTGATCTTGAGGTTTATATGTATTGCTGAGCCTTGGCTTTCTCATATATAAAATAATTAGGGTTTATTCCAAGAATAAGATGAAAATGTAAACATACCAAGCAAAGTACTGTTACTTAGGTCCTAAATAATTAGATGTTTCCCATCATAGAGCTTGCAAGGGGGGGAGGCAAAGATGGATAGCAGACAAAAAACTCTAATTAATAAATGATTCCCTTAGCTAGCTGTTACCTTGAAAATCAGGGGCAAGGCTCTACAAGAATGATCTAAACAAGTTTTCAAATTAAGGAAAGGAAAACCGGCATTATTAGAATCCCACGTTTAGAGTGTTGGGAAGGCCAGGCTTGTGTGGCTCACTGGAGAAAATGGCTAGATACTGAAGAACATATAGGAATAGAACATAATGGAATGAGCCAAAACTAGAAGGGAAGACGTTAAGGCAAGAAAATCTTGACTTCTTTCGCAATTTTGCCTACGGCTGACTCTGTAGCCTGAGTTTCAAAACAAATGATTTCCATCATTATACTATACGACAGGAAGAAAGGTGGTATTGCTGAACCAGTGGTATATATTATCTTTGTAAGCATGCAAAAGTTGAGTGATACTCAGTTCTGCTTTCTAACTTTTTGATAATCTAAGGAAGCATCCTCATTAGGATCTAGATATCCAGGATGACACGTAATTTTTTTTTAAAGACCAAGTCTACTTAGGAGGGGAGTAGAGTTTAGTTTATCTCTTTACTTTCTCCGGCTAATTTTTGCCTATTAGTTTTATTTTTGATAGTAATTTTATTGAGTAGTTAAATTATTCATATTCTCCATGAAGATGGACTGCAAAACATACTGCTTTAGTAAGGCATACTCTAGCCCCAGCCCCCACCTGCCACATTGTGTCTCCCACCGTCCATTTGTCAAGAATTAACCATTGCTGACAAAATTGGGGAAAAAAGGAAAATTATTGACTTTATTCAGAGGGTCAAATAATATTAATACAAGTAGTTGTAGTGACGAATCATTCAACCACCTCTCTTACTACTATTATGTGGCATGGTTTATTGATTATTTTTATATGCCAGCATTGTGCTCCTATCGTCACATTTATATCATATTCCATTTTCATCACACTTCTGTAAGATAAGCATCATTATCTCGACATTTTACTCTTTCTGATAGAGATGCTCAGAAAGCATAAACAAAGTGGCCAGGGTCACACAGATGATGTTTGAATTCTCACTGTAAGTTGAATATTTAAAAGTATCCTTTGCTTTTATGATTTAAGATTTCTCCCATTTCAAGCATCATTTGATGACATAGGATGCGTTAGAAATGAAAAATACATTAATCTAGGGGTGCCTCGGTGCTCAGTCAGTTGAGCATCAGACTCTTGATTTTGGCTGGGTCATGATCTCACAGTTTGTGGGTTTGAGCCCCGCACTGTCAGCGCAGAGCCTACTTGGGATTCTCTCTCTTTCCCTCTCTCTCTACCCCTCCTCTGCTCACACTCTTTCTTTCTCTCTCAAAATAAATATGAATAAACATTTTGTTTAAGAATAAAAATATATTAATCTATATAGTAGCTCTTTGTTCTTCTTAAAGCTAATCCCTTCGTTCTTGTGACACAACTCACAAACATAGTATTTTATACCTCTCTTTGCTTCTCCACTTGATCTTCCTAGTTGAGTATGCCACATGCCTTGAGTGCTATAATGGCCAGGAAATTAGATGACCATGTTCTGTCTTTGTTCAGGGATTTTGCCATATATATTTTATGTAAGGTTGTTTGTAATGTATTCTCCAAAAGGAAAGGAGGTTGATATTATTATGGAAAGATGACTGAGTCATACACAGTAGCAACTAATTTCCCTGAGTCATTTAATGGAAAGTTTTCTCTGGTTTCTTAATGTGAGAACTCCATTCTATAGTATTAGTATTTTTCTCTGTTTAATTATTATTAATATAAATATTTAGTAATTGATGCATCATTTTATGTCCATGGCATATCATTTAATCATTTTCAGAAATCTTCATTTTGTTTATAATAACCCGAATGAAAGAATTACTGAAAGAATTTTGAGGGTGAACCCCACTGCCCAAAATGCATTTACAAAATAAATTCCCCAAAGCAAGATAAAAAACAATAAAGTTTCCCAGCAATTGCAGTTGAAGTGGGGCAAGGAATAGGACCTAGGCTTTGGGGCAGAACTGAGGAATACATGATGGCTTGACTTACAGAGCTCACCCTCCCCCTTGAAGTTGAAATGAGTATAAAATCTTGAACCTTCTAAAGAATATTCCAACACTACAGCGAAGAAGCAGAACTTCTTTTTTTACTTTTATCTTTCCCTTGTTTCACTGGGAAGTGATGGAAATGGTTGCTAGAGAAAAATATATAAAAATTGGCAAGTGGATGGTGAGAGAAGTGTCCATTGTCCCCATTGTCCGGGGAGCTATCCACCACCCCCTCCTATCATCTGAATGGGATAAGAGGACTATCCCAGTCTTCCCAAGAAGAGTGAGCATTAGTGCACAGCATTTAACAATACCTTATAATTCAGAGTAGGCCACAAAAAATTCTTAATTCTCAGATAAGCCTGTCTACATACCCTCTGGATGGGAAAAAGATTAGAAAGAAGCCATCTTTCTTTTGCAAACCGAAATGAAAAGAAACACAAAAGCAAGCACCCAATGCAGTAGAAAATTAGTCAAGAATGTAGCCACACTAGAACAGAAAATACAGCCACTCAAACATGAAAAAAGATGAAAGGATATGGTGTAATCAATGTAGAAATACCCTGTTACTTAGTAAGAACATATGGGTAAAGTGAAATAAAAATTTAAATTTAAAGAAAAAAAATACCATTATAGGGAAGAAAAAAGGCCAGTCTTGAAGAAAATATAACTGGAGAAAAAGGACCATTCACGTCATGTGCTTTGAAAGGGCATAGGAAATCTATTCTCAAAGGGGAAATTAGTTGAGGTAATGTAAGTATATATTTACATTATAAGGTATTGATTCCCTAAAGAAATAAATTTTAGGAAAAATTTATCATTAAAGAACTTAAAAAATAAATTAGAAACATCAAGGAACTAAAGTTGAATTATGATAGGAAGAAGTTTTTGTGTTAACAAAAACAAAAGAAATTAGAGATAAATCAATAAAATACCTATTCCAGTATTAGATAGTTTGTATCACTGGATTAGATGTTTATATGAATGAAAAGAAAATTATAATGGATTCAAAGTTTAAATAAAATAATAAATAATCTCTGAAATGATTAAATACTGGATTTTAAGATCAAAAAAGAACACCATGATCCAAAAAACGTTAATGCTGAATATTGCAAACCAAAACATTCTCTCCTTACATTATTGAACCATTAAGGAATAATTTTTTAAGAAATTAATTCCATAGGTACGCAGGAAGGAAAGTGAATTGGTTTGGGATGGGGGTTGTTAGAAGTCTGCTCTTTACCCCCTACCTCTCCACAACAGTATTTAGAGAATGGATTCTTAAGGAAAACATTTTCTTTTACGTAGGCTTCATGCCCAGAGCAGAGCCCAACCTGGGACTTGAACTCATTACCCTGAGATCAAGACCTAAGCTGAGATCAGCTTAACTGACTGAGCCACCCAGTCACCCCAAAAAACAGGCTTTTAAAGTATAACCCAGCTCTTTAGAGCCAGTGAAAATATCATTTGTATATCCATCTCTTTATGTGTATACATACATGCACCAAAAAAGTCCTAGAAGAGTGGTCACTTCTCAGTGATTTTTTTCTTTTGGCTTCCTGGGTATGTGTTTTGGGGCAATATTTTTATTTACTTTCTTCATTATACTTGTATATGTCATTTAAATCCACTGTTAGTCCACTGCAATTATTATGAATCATTCATAAAAACATATGAGATGCCTTTCTTTCCTTAAAGTCTTTTATATTTGATGGCAAGTAATTTCACTGTGCTTTTACATCCTGGACTTCCTGTCTTGCAGCATGTTTCATTAATGAAACAAGTCCATTTCAATGTGTGTAACATGTCACCTAAATTCCTTCAAGGTAGATGGCGTTTATTATTCTTTTGTGTATTCCTTGCCACGCCTGTTGCATAGATGTACATGGTGTATGTAAATGCATAGCTCGAACTTTTAAGCAACGATATATACTTTCCCTTTTATTGTATGGTTTTCGACAAAAGACATGTTTTAAAATAAACCAAACAGTAATGATATACCTTGAATAAAAATCTTTATCACACAAGTCTTTAAGAGGTTATTAGTCACAAAATCTTCTCTATATTAATGGGATGCTCTTTTAAATATGAAGTTTGAGACACTATAATTCCTACCCATCCAAACACCTGACATTTGGCCACAGTTTTACATAACTGGCCTTCTGATGACAGCTTAATGGATCAGGTCTTTGTTTCATATGCTTATTATATAATGTGATGATATAACCATATTTTTGCTAATAGTCCTTCCTCTGCTTCCATGTTTCTTGGGCTTTTACATATTTAGTTTTGTGCAATTTGTGGTCTTGTGACAGTTATCTGTACATGCAAGTTCCCCTCTAATCAGCACAAAAATCATCATGTATCTTTTTCCAGCACTTGCACTGAAGAAAAAAGCCCTGGTTTGAGTACAATGGAGACAATAGCGAGGCTCAAAGGTTGAAGACAAAAGATTCTGCAGAAATTAAAGGAAAAGCTGCTAAAGGGCATGACAGCTCTTTTTGTTATTTTCTGGGCTGTAATTTATGAAATCAGTTTTCATTCTGAAAGTTCCCTAATTTTCTCCCTCTTCAGTCTAAGATATAGCACACATGAGTATTGAAGACAGACGGCCCCTCAAAATGATTCAATCAGGTGGTATTTGTAATGAAGCTGCAGGCTGTCACTTGGATTTCATAGTCTTCTATCTTTAGCTACAGAAAACTGTTTGTAACAGTTCCCTAAGCTTCGTTCACCAACACGGGTGCAGCACATTGTTTTGGGAATAAGATATTCTCTCCAATTCCTAGTTATAAATGATTTACTTAAAGCAAATCCCCATTCCTGTATGGCCCAGCTGCTGCGAAGCTCTTTGGAAAGATGTCTCTTTATTCAGGTTCAAATATCCTTGGAAGGGCTAGAGGCCATCATAATTTTGTTTTTAGTATTAAAACAGGGTCAAACCTTTTGTATTATTAAGTGTGGGAATTCACGGTGGTGGGGGAAGACAAGAATGTTGCCATCAAAAATAATAGAAAAACCTCCTAAATGATGCACACGCACACACACACACACACACACACACACACAGATAAATAATTTAAAACATCAATAAGCTGTGGAAGCAAGGAGTGCTCAAGGTGTGAAATTTACCAAGAAGGAAGAAATTTTAAGGTGTGAACTGAGGATTTGCATCCCTCTGAGGTCAGCCTAATCCTTAGTGTGCATTAAGAATCTGGGAGAAGGCCATGCAGAGGGCACTGACTGAAAGACAGAGAAACTAGGGGAGTGTTTCAAGACCCCACAGTGAAGAGTAACACAGCTGGAGAGTTGAGAAGAATCAAACATAGAGACAATTTGGCCTTCAAGATTTTTTGTTTAATTGTAAAGCTGGGATGGGTGAGAGTGTAAAGAATGAAGCCCAAACCTCGAAAAGTATAATTGAATTCCTAGGATTTCATAGGATTCATAGTTTCATAGGATTTAGGAAGAAAAGACCCATTTAGGAAAGGGTCCGTGGGAGCAATAGAGAGGAGCTACAAGTTCTCCAGGGAATGATGTAGTAACTTTTTAATTTTTTTTAAATTTTTTAAATTAAAAAAAATTTAAAGTTTATTCATTTTTGAGAGACAGAGAGAGAGTGGGGGAGGGCAAAGAGAGAAGGAGACACAGAATCTGAAGCAGGCTCCATGCTCTGAGCTGTCAGCACAGAGCCTGACGCAGGGCTGGAACTCACGGACCGCGAAATCATGAACTGAGCCGAAGTCAGACGCTTAGCTGACTGAGCCACCCAGGTGCCCCGGTGATGGAATAACTTAAGATTTCTTGCCACTTTCCCACCAGGGGTAGTTGCTGATCTGGACATGAATAGATACTTGGAGTCCAGGGTCAGATGCTTCTAGAGGGCTCCTAACTAGAGACAGCATGGCAAAATAGAATGTGGTGATTTTTCCCTGCCTTTCATATTATATCAATGGAATAATAATATATTCATTCTTTTGTGTCTGGCTTCTTTCGCACACCTTTTGTTTTAGAAAATCATTTATGTTATTGCCTATATTGGTAGTTTCTTCTCTTTAATATCATTGTGTAGAATCACTTTGTATGAAAATACCATAATTGCTTTATCTAGCCTTCTGTTGTTAGACACTTGAATTGTTTCTAGGTTTTGGCTATTATGAATAAAAATATCAGTATTATTATACATGTGCTTTTGTGGACATATACACATATTTATGAGTATGTACCAAGGAGAGAGGAATTGCTATATCACATAGTAGCCTATTTTCTATTTCAGTAGATGATGTCAGTGTTTTTTCAACATTTTTTTTTTAATTTTTTTTTATTTTTGGGACAGAGAGAGACAGAGCATGAACGGGGGAGGGGCAGAGAGAGAGGGAGACACAGAATCGGAAACAGGCTCCAGGCTCCGAGCCATCAGCCCAGAGCCTGACGCGGGGCTCGAACTCACGGACCGCGAGATCGTGACCTGGCTGAAGTCGGACGCTCAACCGACTGCGCCACCCAGGCGCCCCGATGATGTCAGTGTTTTTAAAAAATGGTTGTAAAAATGTTTCTTCCCACTAGCAATGCATAAGTGTTGGATTTTCTCTATATTTTCACTGATATTTAATATTATCATTATTTTTTATTTAAACGTTTTGGTGAGTGCATAATCATAATCTCAGTTTGGATTTAATTCGTATTTCTCTGATGAGTAATGATAGTAATGATGTTGAGTTCCTTTTCAAATTCCTTTTCATCATTTGAATGTCTTAATTCATGAAGTAACTGATCATCATTTTTAAGTTTGGATTCTTTGTCTTTGCTTTGTTGATTTGTAGGAGAATTTTATACAGTCTTTATATAAAGCTTTTATCACATACTTGTATTTTAATATCTTTCCCAATCTTTGGCTTGCCTATTCACTTCTTAATCGTGATTTTTGGGAACAGACTTCTTAATTTTAATGAAATTCAGTATATCATTTTTATATTTGTTTTTGTTTTTTTTTTCTGTTCAAGAGAGATTTGCCTACACCCAGGTTGTGAAGATATTTTTCTGTTTTTCTTCCAGAAGTTTGATTGTTTTAATTTTATATTTAGGACTGAAATCCAATTCATTTTTGAGTATGGTCTGATATAAATCTTAAGGATTGTAATTTTTTCCATATGGTTAACTAGTCATTCTAACATCACTGTAGAAAAGGGCATTTCTCCCCCACTAATCAGGTAACTAATTCAGGTGACTGTGTGTTCTTGGATTATTTCTAGGTGTTCTTTTCTCTTCCATTTACCTATTTGTCTAACATCATGCAACTGACTCCTTAATGTAACTTTTTAATGTCTTATTCTACTTGCTTTATTACATATGGGTATGTATGTATGTATCTATTATTGCAATTTTCTCTTCAATAATGTATCCATTTTGGTTTTATTAAGTATTTCTATGTGTGTCTTTAAAGGGCGCGCAGTTAGTTGGATTGGGCTCCTTTAATTTTTCTTTCTATCCCTGATTTTAAGTTAGAGTCATCAATCTTTATGTAATTTGTTATTTTTTTAAATTTATAAATGTTAATGTTTATTTTTGAGAAAGAGAGAGAAAGAGAGAGAGAGAGAGAGACAGAGCATGAGCGGGGGAGGTGCAAAGAGACAAGGAGACACAGAGTCCCAAGCAGGCTGCAGGCTCTGAGCTGTCAGCAGAGTCCGATGCAGAGCTCCAACTGTGAGAGTATGACCTGAGCCGAAGTCAGATGCTTAACTGACTGAGCCATCCAAGCGCCCCTATAATTTGTTATTTGTAGGTTTGTGTGTTAAATCTACCATCTTGCTATTTGTTTTACGCTGGTCCATCTGTTCTTTTTTTTTTTCCCTGCCTTTTTTGGCTTTAGTATTTTTATCTCATTTTATTTCCATCATAAGTTTCTTCACTGTATCTCTTATTTTATGCTTTTTGTGGGTTGCTCTAAGGTTTATAATATATATTGTTAATGTATCACATCCCACGTTCCAATAACATTTTACTTCCTCATTAAGAACCTTAGTGTATAATACTTTTTTTCCTCCCTTCTATTCTCTCTGGAGAAGATCTTGGTATTTGAAACCAAGATCTAAATACTAGGTGTGCTCATTGCTGTTGGGGTGTCACTGCTTCTGGGACCTTTCAGCTAAAAGAGCAAGCAAATGTATGTATATAAACTTCTTTATCTCTATAAACTAAATATGAGCACATTCTGATAGCTGCAACTCTAATCCATTACCAGATGAAACATTTGAGCCCACTCTCCTCACTGACTTTGGACTTCCCTCCAATGAGGAGAAAGCTGGCACCCACCACTCACTGTCCATTTATTTAATTGTTCAATTTTAGTATTTATGTACAGCGATCAGAATCATTAACCTGTACCCTGTGGGAAACAACTTAATGAACAAGAGTATAGGATTTATGTACAATTTCCTTTCTCCTCATTTTTACAAATTCCATTCATTTCCAAAGTTACTTAAGTATATGATTCCCCCACCCTGTTAGGTGAGTTTGCTTCATACCTTTATACTGCAGATAGATAGTTTTATCACATTCTGTGTTTCCTCTCAGGAGACCCTAATCTTTTAAATGATTTTTCTCTAATTTGCATACATTAAGTTCACTCTTTATGCTTTAAAATTCTATGGGTTTTTACAAGCGTACAATGTCATCGTGGTCGGTCATTACAGGTGTTAAACAAATGCCTGGTATCATCCAGAATAATTTCACAGCCTTAAAATCCTTTGTGATTCACCTATCCCTCCCTCTTCCTCCCAACTCCGACATTCACTGATCTTTTTGCTTCTATATAGTTCTGCCATTCCCACAATGTTATAATTGTAATCATACATTATGCAGCTTTTTCAGACTGACTTCTTTCACTTAGCATAATCCATTTAAAATTCATTCATGCCTTTTTCATGTTTGATAGCTCATTTTTTAATTGCTGAATAATATTCTATTGTATGCATATTAGCACAGTGTGTTTACTATTCACCTATTGAAGAATATCTTGATTGCCTTCAGTTTTTTGTACGTGATTTTGAATAATGCTGCTATAAACATTTACATGTTGGTTTTTATGTAGACATAAGTTTTCCCATCGGTTGGGTAAATACCTAAGAGCACAATTGCTAGATCAGATAGTAAGACGGTGTTGGGCTTTGTAAGAAACTGCTAAACTGTCTTTCAAAGTGGCTGTACTATTCATCATTCCCACGAGTAATGATTAAGAGTTCCTGTGGTTCAGCATCCTTCTCAGGAAGTGGTAATGTCAGCTTTTTGGACTTTAATTTTTTAGTAGGTGTGTAGTGGTACCTCATTGTTGTTTTAATTTGCAATTTCCTAGAGAAATAGTGCTGAGCATCTTTTCCCACACGTATATTTCATTCTTTATATCTTCTTTGATGAGGTGTCACTTAAGATCGTTTTTCAAATTTTTAAATCAGGTTGTTTGTTTCTGATTGAGTTTCAGGTGTTCTTTGTATATTTTGGATAAAAATCCTTTATCAGATATGTACTGCCAGATATTTTCTTCCAGTCTGTAGCTCTTCTTCATGTTCTCTTAATTTTCTCTTCATTTTCTTTATATTCTCTTCCGTCTTTTGCAGAACAGACGTTTTTAATTCTAATAGAGTCCAGTTTATTAATTTTTCTTTCATGTGTCGTGTTTTGGTTTTATATTTAAAGACTCCCCCCCAAATAAATGCTGCCCGGGTTTTCTCATACATATTCTACAAGTGTTGCAGTTTTGCATTTTACGTTTGCATTTATGATTTGTTTCGAGGTAAATTTGTGAAATGTGAGGTTTGTATTTAGGTTGATTTTTTACCCTCATATGAACATACAATTGTTCTAGCACCATTTGTTGAAAACACTATTGTTTCTCTGTTGCGTTGCCTCTGTCTTTTCTGAAAGATCAGTTGAATTTATTCATTTGAGTCTATTTCTGGGCTTTCTATTCTGTTCCACTAGTCTAAGTGTCTGTTCTTCACCAATGCCACATTGTTTTGATTACCAGAGCCTTAGAGGCGGTCTTAAAATCTGGTACCTTTTCATAAAAATTTTAGATCTGGTTTGTCAGTATGAGTGAAATAGGCTACTGGCTTTTTGATTGAGACGGCATGAAGAGCAAGTTGAGAGTAACCGATATTTTAACAGAAGAGTTTTTCCATCCATGAACATGGATAATCTCTTCATTTAGATTTTCTTCCATTTCTTTCAAAATTTCAGAATCTTGAAGTTTTCCACATCTGGATACTGCACCTGTTTTGTTAAATTTCTACTTAAATATTTCATTTTTGTGTTATTGTAAATTTTTAAAATTTGATATTCCAGTTGTTCATTACTGGTATATAGGAAAACAGTTAACTTTTTTATATGAGTCTTATGTCTTTCAACTTCGTTCTACTCACTCTTAGTTCTAGGAGTTTGGGATTTATTTGTTTGTTTGTTTATTTATTTATTTATTTATTTATTTTCTACATAGACAATCATGCCATCTGCAAAGAAAAAGTTGTATGTCTTCCTTCCAGTTGGCTTTTTTTGGTTGGCATAATGTGCTCGCCAGAACTTCAAGTACAATGTTGTGAGCAACATTGGTAAATATTTCTTTGTCATCTAGCATTGGTGATTTCTATGGTAACTCTGATGTTAGTCTGTCTTGTTCCTTTTGCTGATTATTATCTTTCAACAGTAGCTTAAATAAAACATCTTGGTGTTTTGTGGCCAATCTTACATTTTCCTAGAATACTATACTCTCTCAATTTACAGATTTAGTTCTTTTCTCACTTTAGGTGTTAGGCTTTTCATAAATATTTTAAAGTATCTTCCATTTCATTTGATCTGTTTTCTCCTTCAGACACACCTCTTTTCCTTGAGCCTAGCTGCTTTCCTTATTATTGGGTTCTCTCTGACTTAATATCTTTGCCTACATTGGACAGAGTTATTTCAGTCTTTTCCTCTATGAAAAGATTCAATTTTAATAATGACTGTGATGTTCATTGGTGATTCTAATTTACCTGTCACTTTAAGATTATTATTATTTTGTGTCCTTCTCTGTTTTTGTTAGTCTACAGTCTCAACTATGCCTTTGAATTAATTTCATGTTTGAAATTTAATATTATTGAATTATTCAGAACAAGTTGTTCTATATTTTAAAATGACTAGGGAAAAATCATTTCAATTCATGAATATTTCCTCCAGAGCTGGGCACTTTGTCTACCTTTCCCATACCAGGCTCTATTGTTTTTTCCTATTTCATACCTATGGAGAATAATTGTCTACCATTCTTTTTTTTTTTTACTCACGTTTGAACAGCAGCTCTCAGATCCTCTTTTCTCTAAAACAGTCTTGGTGATTTTAACTTCTTTTCCCATTGGATATGAAACAATTTCCCCAAAATGAGCACTATTTTGTGAGCGGTTATTTTGTGTGATATAACCTCTTATGTAGCCTGATGGACGTGGACTGTGGAGAAATGTTACAGAAAAAGATGAGCTGAAATGCTAGTACTTATTTTTAGAAATTCTGTACTCTGTTCTTTTTTCTAAGGTTTTGTTTAATGTCCTGGACCACAGTTTAGTTCATCTTGTCTGTGAGGAATATCCCATTATTGTGAGGGGACATTTCAAGATCTAGATCATTCCACAATTCTATGTTTAGATCTAAGGCTTTAGTTTTTCCAGGGAGACACTGTCCTACAGTTTACTTCTTCCCTTTTATCTCCCTCTCCCTCTATTCCTTTATACCATTCCATTAAACATAAAAAGACTGTGGCGTGGTAAAAATGATACTTGATTGTGAAACCAGAGTTCTGATTTGAAGATCTGGTTTTGACCTTAGCTATGTGACCTGTACCAAATTCCATTCTTATCTGAAAAATGTTTGCACAGGAAGGTGATGAGAGTAAAGTGATTTCAACAATATGACTTCCACAGTTTATTTTAGTTATAGTGTTCCATAACTGTGAATTTCTGAACTTCCTGAGTCAATAGCTAAACATAAATTGTTGAATCTGTGAAACTTTATGTGGGCAGAAAATTACAAATAATTAAGTCTAACATTTATATATAACATATATATGAATAGCAAAATCCTCAATATTTAAGAGAAATATGAATGGATAGGTTTACATACCCTAAAGCAGTCTTAAATAATGAGGTTTCTGGGGTGCTGGGTGGCTCACTTGATTAAGTGTCGGACTTTGGCTCAGGTCACGATCTCATGGTTCATGAGTTCTATCCCCACATAGGGCTCTCTGGTGTCAGAGCAGAGTCCACTTCGAATCCTCTGTCTCCCTCTCTTTCTGGCCCTCTCCCACTTGCTCTCTCTCTCTCTCTCTCTCAAAAATAAAATAAACACTTAAAAAAGATAATGAAGTTTTAAAATGTATATTAATATAGTGATACAATTAAGTGGCAAATTGAGAAATTATCTGATTATTCAGTCTCCCTCGTACTTTCACCTGAAGTTTAGGCAACTAAGCATTGGAGAAAATTACTATCTAAGCAAACCAATTGAGATTGCATTTTTAGGCGAATTTGATACCTACATATAAGCAAATAAGCAATTTTTCATAGGTAAGAGAATCAGCCAAAATATATCTGATCCAGATAATTTTGCCCTGACTGACAGCTATATGTCTGTCTTATAACTTTGCTTTACATTTAAAAACAGATTTCTCTTTTGACTAGGTTGCTTTTCTAGAGTGATGGGCACTATGTTGTGAATTAATCCTCTATGCCGTTTCTTTTTAGTTAACCTGAAAAATCTCCAGGTTACTTCACTTTTAGACATAGCAGAAAGAAGGAGCAAGGGGGTTGCTTTTGTCATGTGGTAGTGGCATCATATGATATTCCCAGTCTGATCATGCATGAATGACTTAAATGGAAGATTTATTATGAGGAATATTTTCCTTACTTAAAACACTCTATTCTTACAGTGAAAGAGTAAGATATGGTTCTATTTGTAAACAACTGAAGCATAATATCTGCAATACATCATGTAAAGGTATAATCACTGTCAAAGTGCCAAGGTACCATCACAGAAAGTGACTGCTGTAATTGACAAGAGATGGTGATCAGGCTCCAGAACCATTTGCTGATTGCATATTCATGATTCCACTTTGTAATATGCTGCAGTTACTCTGTGAGTTATTCTAAATGGATGTTTTAACATCACTAGACTGACACTCTGCATTCTGAAATTTGCAAGTCTAATCTTTAACACATCTCTTTCTGCTTTGTCTTGGAATGTCTAACTCGTGAAATGAGAACTTAGCTATTGGCCTGAATAAGAGGTTACATGTTTATGCCATTGAAACAGTGCAGTCAAATGAATTCAGCCCTTTTTGAATTCACTCCTGAAACTCTGCCTTTTTACAACTTTAAAGTAAACATTGGCAGTCAGTTAAAACTAACTTCTATATGCGGTGATTCTCATCAGCACTTTTACATGGCCAATCATTTAGTCTCTCACTGAGAGATATTTATATAGCTATGGACAATAACTATTTTAAATATTATCACACTGGAGTCATCTCTAGTGTTTTATCCTATGTGTCGTATTGTGTTTTCCCCCACCCTGACAAACTGATTTTGAAATGTATGGGGAATATATACAAATTATCCTCAAATAATGTAGAATGTGGATTTACAAAATGTAAATATATCAGCATTTATGAGAATTAAATGCAGGTAGTACAAAGAATAAAACGAGTGTGTCCCAATAATGAACTTTTGATTTAATTTCTGTTCCTTATTATGGTAGGAAAAAGTAGCTGGGTTTATGAAGAAATCTATAAATTATACCACAAACCTTTTCACTAGGCTGAAGAAGAGGCTAAGAGGAGATGTGGGAAGCCAAGATAGCACTCAGAGGAAAGGAGATTAAGTCTCTTTTTTTAAAAAGTAGGGCATGTTTGAAAATGTATTCAAGTTCTTAATTTAATATAAGAAAGTCCAGATTGATAAATAGATTTTATGAGGTATAGGAATTAGAACAGATCTATGTTTCTATTGGTTTCAAAATTTGATGTAGTATTTCTCAAGTGTTTTAATTTCCCTAAGTAAGATTATACACATAAATATAGTTTTTAAAATAGGCATTTTATGAAAGTATGGTACATATATATAAAAGTACATAAATATAGAAGTATAGAAATCAAGAATGCATGGCTCAGTGAGCCTTTTATGAAGTGCACATGGCTCTAACACTTTGGATTTTAAAACCATTCTATAAAAAAATTATCTACCTCTCAAGAAGATAAAGATGCAGGAATATTCTAAGTATACTTTTTCCAAACTGCGTCCTTTAACATGAGAGTCAAAGAGTGAATAAGATTGAGATTATCTCTGGGGTAATTTTAGAGTAGAAGTAATGATACTTCTGGATTTAATTGAAACTGGATTTAAATAAAACCAGTAGGCTCTTCTGTCTGGAAGTTTGGCAAAACCTTGATGGTAAAGTCAATCATGAGAAAGTCATGCTAATCATAATGAAACTTATGATATAGTCCTCAACCCAAATCATAGTTTAATTTCTACAGTTATGTTAATCTCCACAGTTAGGTGGACATAACACATCTTAATGTTCATGTTTTTTCTTCATAGCTTTATGCAGATGCTTCTTTCTAATCTTATATGCCAAATACACCTGAAGACTGCCATAATGATTTCAAAAGCCATGACCTCCATTCTGTATTAGAAAGACTATTTCCAAAAAGTTATTTAACATCGGAAGAGAACACTTGGAAAAATTCATCTAAAAGAACAAACTAATACCATTAGAAGATTTCCCTTTCATTTCATTTCCCATCTAGGACCTACTTATTTATTACTCATTTGTTTATCCAAAAAAAATTTATTCCATACCCTTTATATGCCTTCCTTTGTTTCAAGTGTTGAAAATTAAAAAAAAAATGATTTCAGAGTATTTGCCCTCAAAGAGCTTACAGTCTCTGTAAAGGTGTTTAAGGTTGTAGATCAAAGAGGTCTCCATTTATCCACTTATGCAACAAATAATTATTGAATTCCTTCTGTGTGCCAAAAAAAATGATAGGCATTTTGGGTAAAGCATTTAATAAAATAGACAAAACTCTTGCCTAAACTTTTAGAGCTTATGTTCTGTAAAGGCAGAAGGTGATAAGCAAAGTATATTAATAATCGTGAAATGTGGCAGATTGACCAGATTTTTTGACTTTAACTAATTATCTTACTCTATCTAAGCCTCCTTGCAGTGTGGCTTTGCACACATCTTGAATACAGGCTAGTTTTTAAACTTGCTTTGGATAACAGAATGTGTTGGAAGTGACAGTGTGATGGTTCCACACCTTGGCCAAAGATGTCTTGTACATTTCTACTCTGTCTCTGAATATTTCTTCTCCCGTGAGAATAAGCTGAGACACCATCCTAGACTAAGATGCGCCTATCCAAACCAAAGGTAGACCTTGGATGATAAGTTAGCTTAGCCAAGAACACTGAGTCGAGTAGTAATCAGCAGAGCTATCTGGGCCACCCACAGACTCATGTATGCCACTGAGTCTTGGTGGTCATTTGTTATGCAGCATTATTGTGGCAATAGGTCATGGACACGTGTGGCACATAGGCAATGAAGGTGACAAAAGGGAAAAAGTAAACAAGAGACAAGGTTGCAAAGACTGGGGGTAGGAGAGATGGCCAGAAGTGCTTCAGGGAAAATCTGATGTAAAAATCTGAAGCCAAGCGGGTGTCTGGTTTAATGCCATTCTGGGCATAGGGAACACTGAGGGCAAAGGCCCTGAGTAAATAGAATGGCTGAAATACTTGAAGAACTGAAAGGCTATCAGTGATGTTAGATTAGAATGTGCTAGAAAAGTAAAAAGATATGAGATCAAAGTCTTGTAAGACTAGGGGAGAGGACCAGATCATATAGGATTTGGTAGGTCATTGTAAGGTGTTTGGATTTTCTCTGAGAGGGGAATTTATTGGGGTGTATTGATTAATGAGTTCTGATATAAATGTTACCAATATCGCTCTGCACTTATTTTATTTTATTTTTTATTGTGTATTTATTTTGGAGAGAGAGAGAGAACGAGCTGGAGAGGGGCAGAGAGAGAGAGAGAGGGAGACACAGAATCTGAAGCAGGCTCCAGGCTCTGAGCTGTCAGCACAGAGCCCGACGCAGGGATTGAACTCACGAGCCCTGAGATCGTGATCTGAGCTGAAGTCGGATGCCCAACCGACTGAACCACCCAAGCACCCCTGCACTTATTTTAAAAATAGATTAAAGAGGATCAAGAATGGTAGGAAGACAAGTTAGAAGACAATACGATAATCTAAAAAGATAGTAGTGCTAATCTCCATTGATGATAAAAACTCTAAGTAAACAAGGAGTTGAGGAGAATATTCTCAACCTGATAAAAACTATCTGCAAAAATCCTATAGCTAACATCATACAATAGTGAGAAGCTTGAAAGTTTCACACTAAGATTAGGTAGAAGGCAAGGATGTCCTCTGTCATCACTCTTTTTTAACATCATAATAAAAATTATTGCCAATACAATATTCAAGACAGCAAATAAAAGGTATACAAACTGGGAAGGAAGATATAAAACTGTCTGTTCACAGATGACATAATCATCTATATAGAAAATTCAAAAGAATTAAAAAAAATAGCTCCTAAAATAATAAGCAATTATATAGCAAATTTGCGGGATACAAGGTATGCAAAGGCGATTGCTTTCTTATATACCGACAATGGAAAAGTAGAATTTGAAATTGAAAACACAATATCATGTACATTAGCATACAAAAAATGAAATACTTGGGTATAAATCTAACAAAATATGTGCAAGACATATATGAACAAAACTATAAAACTCTGATGAATGAAATGAAGGAACTTAATAAATGGAGAAATATTTCATGTTCATAGGAAGACTCAATATTGTCAAGATGTCAGTTCTTTCCAACTTGATCCATGATTCAGTGCAATCCCAACAAATATTCCAGCAAGTTGTTTTGTAGATATCAAGGAACTGATTCTTTTTTTTTTTTAATATATGAAATTTATTGTCAAATTGGTTTCCATACAACACCCAGTGCTCATCCCAAAAGGTGCCCTCCTCAATACCCATCACCCACCCTCCCCTCCCTCCCACCCCCCATCAACCCTCAGTTTGTTCT
>NC_064807.1:45576309-45783833 GCF_023721935.1 Panthera uncia
TAAATTCCTAGCAGTGCTATTGCTGGGTCATAGGGTAGGTCTATTTTTAATTTTCTGAGGAACCTCCACACTGCTTTCCAGAGCGGCTGCACCAATTTGCATTCCCACCAACAGTGCAAGAGGTTCAAGGAACTGATTCTAAAATTTATATGGAGAGATAAAAGACCCAGAATGGCCAATACAATATTGAAGAAGAACAATGTTGGAAGTAAAGAAAATAAAAGAGAAAAGATAAATGAAAACAACAAAAAAAAGATAAATCCATGACCTAATCCTCACACTTTATACAAAAGATAACTCAGAATGAATCACAGATTTAAATGTAAAATGTAAAACTGTAAAACTTTTAGAAAAAAAATCAGAGAAAACTTTCAGGTTCTGGGGCTAGGCAAAGAGCTCTTAAACTTGATATCAAAAGCATTACCCATAAAAAGAAGAACTAATAAATTGGATCTCATCAAAACTTAAAACATTTGCTCTGCCAAAAACCTTGTTAAAAGTATGAAGAGAATAAGCTACGGACTGAGAAAATATTTGTAAGCCACATATCCAAAAAAAGACTGGGACCTAGAGTATACACAGAAAAAAAAAAAATCTCAACAATAAGATTAACCATCCAAATAGAAAATGAGCAAAAGTCATACACAGACATTTTATTGAAGAGGATATACAGATGACAAATAAGCACATAAAAAGATGTTCAGCATTACCATCAGCCAAATGCAAATTAAGGCCACAGTAGAATAGCTCTGCATGCCTATCCAAATGGCTAAATTTTTAAAAAATGTTGGGGAAGATACGGAGAAATTGGATCACTCATACAATGTTCATGGGAGGACAAAATGCTAAGGCCACTCTGGAAAACAATTTGATATTTCATATAAAACATTCAACTACCATGTATGACTCGGCAATTGCATTCTTTAGCATTTATCTCAGAGATATGAAAACTATATTTACACAAAAGCATTCTTAACAGTCTTATCCATAATAAACGCAAACGGGAATCAATTCCCATGTTCCTCTGTAAGTGGTGAAACTGTGGTGCATCCATACCACAATTGGAATATTAATTAGCAATCAAGAGGAACAAATCATTGGCATAAGCAACAACTTGAGTGAATCTTTTTTTTTTTTTTCTTTATTTTTGAGAGAGACAGACAGAGTGCAAGTGGAGCAGGGGCAGAGAGAGAGGGCGACACAGAACCGGAAGCAGGCTCCAGGCTCCGAGCTGTCAGCACAGAGCCCGATGAGGGGCTCGAACTCACGGACTGCGAGGTCGACCTGAGCTGAGGTCGGACGACTAACCACTGAGCCACCCAGGAGCCCCAGGAAGGTGGTTTTTATCATAGAGGGCAGCAAAAAAGATCCTTGTCATGATAGAGCTGTGTTTTGTTTTGAATATGGTGGTAGAAACACATACCTGAAACTGATAAAATCATATAAAACTGCATAAACACGCACACACGTACATTTAAAGCTGGTGAAATGTGAATAAGATTTATGGATTATATCATTGTCAATTTCCTGGTTGTATATTGTATCGTAGTTACCATTGGGAGAAATTTACTAAAAGGTACTTGGGATATCTCTGTATTATTTCTTATAATTTTATGTGACTCTATATGTCAAAATAAATAGTTTAATTAAATAATAGTTAAATGTATAATTATCATATGACTGATCAATTCCACTTTTACCCAGGAAAAGGATAATATATGTCCATGGAAAGATCTGTATACAAATGTTCGTAATAGTATTATTGATGACCGTGAAAATCTGGAATTATTGAAATACCCATCAACAGATGAATGAATAAATAAATTGTGGTAAATCCATACAATGGAATTCTGTTTGGCAATAAAAAGAACAAATTACTGGTACACAAATAACATGGATGACTTTCAAAAACATGTTGAGGAAAAGAAGCCAGATACAAGAGAGCGATTACTGTATGAATCCGTTAGTATTCATTTCTAGAATAGGGAACGCTAATCTACGTTATCAGGAAGATCAGTGGGCCTGGTCCCGAAGTGGGAGTTTGAGCACCCCTGGTCAGAAGAGGACTTTTTGAGAAGTGATGAAATCTTGTACATTTTGATTATACTGATGATTATAAAGATGTATACATTAATCAAATTGTATGAAATTATATGATTAAAATCATACATTTTATTTTTTGTGAAAGCTACCTCAGAAAGGGGTTTTAAAAGAAAACTTACATCCTTGTGAGATAAATCATATGAAGTTGTGTTACTTATTTCATGTAAAGAAAGTCTCCCAGATAAGGTGACATTTGTCCAGAGACATGACAACAATGAGAGTGAGAAAATATCTTAGTGAGAAATGTGTGCAGTAAGAACAGAAAATACACATCCCTCACCGGAGATCCAGCTTAGTGTATTCACATGTCCCTGAGGCCAGCGCGGCTGGGGTGAGTGGTAAGAAACAAGGTCACATATGTAAGGGCAAGACAGATGGAGGCAGGGGTGGGCACATAACATTCAAAGTCATGTAGGCTGTTATTGTGAGTGAACTGGTCAGCCTTCAGACGGCAGAAGAATAACATGCTCTAACTATATTTTAATGGGGTTACTTTGCCTATTTGTAAAGAATAGTGTCTGATCAGACCAGATGGGAAATTATATTTCCTGTCTTTTAAGATCTTTAATTCAGGTTTCATTTCTGTGAAATGAATATTTGTTCAAGTCTCAGGAATCAACTGGACACCCAAGATGTTCTCCTGTGAGTTCATTTCAGAGCCTGTCTACTAAAATAAAATAGGCTCTCTCAACTTCCCTGTTCCCTTGACATTTGAGAGATAAAAGGTTATTTTTATAGATATTCCAAAACCAATAAAATAAATAATTACAAAAATCTTGGTATATAAAATATCTAAGTAACTGCATCATGGTTGTAAAAATGCCCAAAGTGACTTCAAAATGATTACATATGCCACACATTGGAGGGAGTTTGTTGGTGCTTTTAAAAATGATTTTTTTTTGTTTTGTGTGTGAATACAAATAGCACAGACCCAAGGACAGCCACATGGTGCCGTCAGAGAACATAAGTCACAAAACACGTGATTAACAAAACAGTATCAAGTCAATGCAAACCAGTTAATTTTGCTAATGACTGCCATGCATGGTCAAAATAGACAGTGAGCTCTCTTCTGGCATAATTAACAAGCACATGTCTACCATGGAGCGTAGAAATTATAGTAAATAGTAAATGGGAAAAGAACAAGAAGAGTGGGAATGAGGAGGCAGAAGAACAGGAGCAATTGCTCAGACACAGAGCCCAGCATTTAGCCCATCAGTAACATGGAGCCTGGCAGTGTGATGGAAGAAAATCTGCAAAAGTAAATACCTAACGCACATGGCCCAGAAGGGCCCAGAATCAGGTCACAGTGATCCCAAACACCTTTCTAAGAAAAAGAGTCCACTTATTGGCAACTGTTCCAGAAAAGTGTTAACCAGATGGTTATTAGAGAGTCAGTTTATATGCGTTCAGTCTGGCCTTAACACACCTCATTTTACTTCTTGGTCTTTTATGAAAAACTTGGATTCCTTCTTTGAAAAAATATTGAAACAAATAACTTTGGTGTTGTTTTCAAGAGAAAAAAATGAGTGCTCGTCTGAATTGGGTGTATTCTCTCTCTCTCGCTCTCTTTCCTTATTGACATTGATATAATGATGTGTTTGTCCATTCTGGAAAAATGTCCTTTTTCAACCAGCTTATGTCTCATCATCAGTAGCAGAAAACAGCAAACTATTTCATCCATTATGAAGGTAGTAATGTTCAGCTGAAACACAAACATTTATCAACGTCCTCTGTGACTGCCTCAAAAATTGTCAAGCAAGGGGTTCCGGAAGATGGCGGCGTAGGAGGACGCGGGGCTCACAACGCGTCCTGCCGATCACTTAGATTCCACCTACACCTGCCTAAAGAACCCAGAAAACCGCCAGAGGATTAGCAGAAGGGAGTCTCCGGAGTCAAGCGCAGACTAGAGGCCCACGGAAGAGGGTAGGAAGGGCGGCGAGGCGGTGCGCGCTCCACGGACTGGCGGGAGGGAGCCGGGGCGGAGGGGCGGCTCGCCGGCCAAGCAGAGCCCCCGAGTCTGGCTGGCAAAAGCGGAGGGGCCGGACGGACTGTGTTCCGACAGCAAGCGCGACTTAGCGTCTGGGAGGTCATAAGTTAACAGCTTTGCTCGGAAAGCGGGAAGGCTGGAGGACAAAGGGAGGGAGAGCTGCTGAGCCCCCGGACGGCAGAGCTCAGCTTGGCGGGGAACAAAGGCGCCAGCGCCATCTCCCCCGCCCATCCCCCAGCCAAAATCCCAAAGGGAACCAGTTCCTGCCAGGGAACTTGCTCGCGCAGCGCAAACACCCAACTCTGTGCTTCTGCGGAGCCAAACCTCCGGCAGCGGATCTGACTCCCTCCCGCTGCCACAGGGCTCCTCCTGGAGTGGATCACCTAAGGAGAAGCGAGCTAAGCCTGCCCCTCCACCCCCCGTGCACCTTGCCTACCCACCCCAGCTAATACGCCAGATCCCCAGCAACACAAGCCTGGCAGTGTGCAAGTAGCCCAGACGGGACACGCCACCCCACGGTGAATCCCGCCCCTAGGAGAGGGGAAGAGAAGGCACACACCAGTCTGACTGTGGCCCCAGCAGTGGGCTGGGGGCAGACATCGGGTCGGACTGCGGCCCCGCCCACTAACTCCAGTTATACACCACAGCACAGGGGAAGTGCACTGCAGGTCCTCACCACACCAGGGACTCTCCAAAATGACCAAACGGAAGAATTCCCCTCAGAAGAATCTCCAGGAAATAACAACAGCTAATGAACTGATCAAAAAGGATTTAAATAATATAACAGAAAGTGAATTTAGAATAATAGTCATAAAATTAATCGCTGGGCTTGAAAACAGTATACAGGACAGCAGAGAATCTCTTGCCACAAAGATCGAGGGACTAAGGAACAGTCACGAGGAGTTGAAAAACGCTTTAAACGAAATGCAAAACAAAATGGAATCCACGATGGCTCGGCTTGAAGAGGCAGAGGAGAGAATAGGTGAACTAGAAGATAAAGTTATGGAGAAAGAGGAAGCTGAAAGAAAGAGAGATAAAAAAATCCAGGAGTATGAGGGGAAAATTAGAGAACTAAGTGATACACTAAAAAGAAATAATATACGCATAATTGGTATCCCAGAGGAGGAAGAGAGAGGGAAAGGTGCTGAAGGGGTACTTGAAGAAATTATAGCTGAGAACTTTCCTGAACTGGGGAAGGAAAAAGGCATTGAAATCCAAGAGGCACAGAGAACTCCCTTCAGACGTAACTTGAATCGATCTTCTGCACGACATATCATAGTGAAACTGGCAAAATACAAGGATAAAGAGAAAATTCTGAAAGCAGCAAGGGATAAACGTGCCCTCACTTATAAAGGGAGACCTATAAGACTCGTGACTGATCTCTCCTTTGAAACTTGGCAGGCCGGAAAGGCTTGGCACGATATCTACAGTGTGCTAAACAGAAAAAATATGCAGCCGAGAATCCTTTATCCAGCAAGTCTGTCATTTAGAATAGAAGGAGAGATAAAGGTCTTCCCAAACAAACAAAAACTGAAGGAATTTGTCACCACGAAACCAGCCCTACAAGAGATCCTAAGGGGGATCCTGTGAGACAAAGTACCAGAGACATCACTACAAGCATAAAACATACAGACATCACAATGACTCTAAACCCATATCTTTCTATAATAACACTGAATGTAAATGGATTAAATGCGCCAACTAAAAGACATAGGGTATCAGAATGGATAAAAAAACAAGACCCATCTATTTGCTGTCTACAAGAGACTCATTTTAGATCTGAGGACACCTTTAGATTGAGAGTGAGGGGATGGAGAACTATTTATCATGCTCCTGGAAGCCAAAAGAAAGCTGGAGTAGCCATACTTATATCAGACAAACTAGACTTTAAATTAAAGGCTGTAAAAATTGTCAAGCAAGTGCACATTCATTTAACAGGCATTTCCTCACAGCCTACTGTGGGCAGGGGATACAGGGACAGATAAAACCAAATCTTTGTCATTAGCTTAATAATCCATTGTGGAGGATAGCTTATAAATACATAATTAAAATACTCAAAGCAGTTTAAAATTTACTGAACCCCAAGACACTTTTGCGGAACCTTCAGACAAGGTGGTTTATCTTGTTATACACCACTAGAGTACCTGGCACTCATCCTTATGTAATTGAAATTCATTCATTCATTCATTCGTTCGTGCAATGTTATTTTGAGTGCCACTTAGCATGTGCATGACGTTGTTCAAGGTTGTGGGTGGCGTCCAGAATCATAAACAAATTCACCACCTTCATTGAGCTTATATTATGTTGTTGAAGAGAGAGAAAAACAATAAACAAATAATATAATTTTGTTTTGTTTTAAAACAAGCTCTGGTCTTCTTAAAGAAAAATTCTGCGTGATTTACTTTTCACCAGTCTGTTCTGGTGTGCTTCGACTGATACCAGACTCATCTGGATCAATAATCGTCACTGTGCACGCTCTGTAGTATTTCTCACATGCTGGGCCCAATTCAGTATCATTTCTACTGTCGTGATGAACACGAGTTTTGGCTGACATGGTGTAGTTTTCTATTTCAGCTTTCCTCAAGGCTGGGCAGTTGTTGGCAAGGATGACCAGTTTCACTTTGCCATGTCTAATCATTTTCATAGTCTGCGTGTACCCTAGCATGTACTTTCCGCTTTTCATAACGAGTTGGAGCCTAGAGTTGATGGACTCTGGTGACTTTTTCGTCTTCTTTGCAGCCACCATCTTCCTGCCTTTGGTGCGGGAGGGACCCAACCAAAAGCAGCTGCCACGATGGCCGGGAGAGAGAAAGGCAACAGATCATATAATCTTAAGTAATGATAGTCATTAAGAAGAAAAGCAGAGGGCACAGTGCCTGGGTGGCTCAGTCACTTATGTGTCCAGCTCTTGATTTCTTTGACTCAGGTCATGATCTTGGGGTTCGAGAAATCGAGCCCCATGTCGGGCTGGGTTCTGACAGTGTGGAGCCTACTTTGGATTCTCTTTCTCTTCCTCTCTTTCTGCCCCTCCCCTGCTCATGCGTGCTTTGGATTCACTCTTTCCCTCTCTTCTGCCCCTCCCCTGCTAGTGCTTGCACCTTCTCTCTCTTTCTCAAATAAATAAAATTTCCAAGAAGAAGAAGAAGAAGAAGAAGAAGAAGAAAAATAATAGAGGGGCAAATTGTTAGAGTAATAGAATAAAGATTGTTGTAGATAGATATATTACAAAAGGCCTGTTTAAGGAGGTGATGTTTTCCAGAGACCTAAGTAAAGTTTTGTCAGTTTTCTATTACTGCTATAACAAATTACCACAAATTTAGTGGCCTAGAACAATACAGAATCTCACAGTCCTGTAGGTCAGAAGTCTGACATGGGTGTCATTGGGATAAAATTAGTGTCAGGTGACTTTCATACCTCTGAAGACCCCACAGAGGAATTTGTTTCCCCATTGTTTTCATATTCTAGAGGCTGTCCACACGTTTAGCACAGGGCTCCTTTCTTCTATCTTCAAAGTGAATGGATCAAGTCTTATCATATCACCTTTTTCTTACCTTCCTCCATCATCCTAGCTTTGTCTGACAAACTCTCCTTCTCAAGTCCTTTAATACTACTCAGATTTTCAAAGCCCCTTTGCCTTGGATCATAACATATTCCCAGGGTCCAGGGATCAGGACACGGACATCTTTTAAGATGGGGTCCATTATTATGCTTACCACAGAAGCGAGTAAGTGTTGTATGTAAATATCTAGAGAAAGGGCGTGCAAGGAAGAAGCAAGAGGCAAATGCAAAGACACTGAGTGGGAAATGAGACTGATGTGTTTGTGTCTGCGAGACCAGTATGTCTGGAGTGGGTGGAATGACAGAGCAATAAGTGACGATGTCAGTGGATTAAGCAGGGACCAGGTAAAGTGTGGCCTGGAAGCCACAGTAATATTACTTTTATTTCGATTATTATAACAAAATTGCAAGAAGGTTTTGGAAGGGATGGTGACATAACCTGTTCATTTTGTCTCATGTGTGTGGCCAGCACTAGAATATGAGCAATTTGAGGGTAGGGACCATGTTTATCACG
Source organism: Panthera uncia (assembly GCF_023721935.1). Lineage (NCBI taxonomy): Eukaryota > Metazoa > Chordata > Mammalia > Carnivora > Felidae > Panthera > Panthera uncia. The sequence goes on from NC_064807.1 coordinate 45,584,472, forward strand.
TATGCCGGTGTGTCTGTAATATCTGATTTAGTATCTGACTCAGAGTAAGCCCACAATAATCATTATTTAGCCAATCTAGGGATGAATGAGATATGTTGGCCACACTGAGTAACTGATAAATTTCCCCGTGCCTCTCTTCCGTCTACCTTCCTCTATTCCCCTCTTCCCTATCTTCCCTCCATTTCTCCCTTCCTTCCACCCTTTGGACCTTCCTTTCTTCTGCTGTGTGAGAAATATGGGTGCTATGAACTCTTCAAATGAAATGCCGAGGCAAGTAGAGAATGCAATGTCTGTAGGATAAAAGCATTCTTATCTGAAAATAAGATTCATCTTATTGCCAAGAAATCGGCTCTAGTCTGATGACTCTTCGTGATGCACGTCTTGACAGATTAAAGATTATGATTTGGACACAGCAAGTACTGCAGAAACTAGACACAGAAAATTCTTCTCTAGCCTTTTGATGTACTTCCATGCAGTTTGTAAAAGCCACACTTGGATGGATTGCTTCCTGAGAATTTTCAATTTTACCAGATGGGCCTATACCCTGTAGCCTTGTCGGGCTTGTCAAGACCACACACCAAATATGAAGACAAAGTTACTGCTTATCTCTTCCGATTTTTCATGCACCATGTCAAAAATGGACATACGGTCTCCTTCCGTATTCAACTTTTACCAACAGTAACCGAATGACTATTATATGGCAATTAGGCTTGCTTCTCTTTGCACATTATTTCATCTGATTCCCACACTGACCCATTAATAAGAGTTAAATACCTATTTTGCCCATTTTGGGAAATCGAGTGTAGAAGGTTAATAAAATAAGATGTACAAAGATGTGTATAATAATCTAAGGTTTATCCAACGACGGGAAGAATTCAAGGGTGAGTCTCTGTGTGGAGAAGATATTACCTTTTTTAAAAGAATAAAAATACAAAGCCAAAAGCAGAAGTAGTTTTCTATTGGGAAAAAAATACAGTTGCATATTAGAGGAATAAATGGATAGTAAGTCTTGAGAGAAAGCTAGACTTCTCTGAGTTTAATTGATTTGTAGATTTGACTCTGGAACCATATACATGTTTTGAATAATTTGACAACAAAATTATGTATACAAGCAATCCATAAAATGAAACTCCTCCAATGAGATAAACAAGCCTATCATTCAATTTGGCGGCATGATCACACAGAAAGAAGTCATTTCAAGCGTTTTAAGATATGTAATTCACCTGTACATCCTAAGAGTGGAAAGAGTAGAAAAAAAACTCTTGGGGCGCCGAGGTGGCTCAGCCTGGAGCCTGTTTCGGATTCTGTGTCTCCTTCTCTCTGACCCCCCGTTCATGCTCTGTCTCTCTCTCTGTCTCAAAAATAAATAAAAACATTAAAAAAAACCTCTTAAACTCTTTTCAGTAATTATATTATAGGTGTGGTGTTAGTGTTATTATCCTGAGACTATTGTATGTGTTTGATGGAACAAAATGAATGAATTATGTTATGTTGCTGAGTTCTTAGATTTCTCAGCCTGAAGTAAGGTATTAGAGGATGGTGAGTTTGGGCTCCTGAATTTGAATTGGGATTATCAATATGAGCTCAGGTTTTAAAAAACAAACAAAACAGTTACAGATTATGTGTCCAAAAAAAAAAAAAAAATCAAGTCACTTTGGCTTCTAGTAAGTGCTTAACAAAGGCGAGCTACTATTATCCCCTCAGTTTTGCGTGTATTACTAAAATATCCTACTGAGAAAGAGCAACTAAGATTCAAGCCGGAAAAACATCATTTATGCATAAACGCTTTGCTTAAGAGTCTTCTCACATGCGGCACATTAACAATGCTAGACAGAAACGGTGGTGGTAATGGAGAGAATGGGTCCTCCTGACCTGTCTCAGCCAGGGCTGGAGGGTCATTGAGGTTTGTCAGGAGATACCATTTTAACTAATAATTTCCATATCCATCTCTATCTAGGATTTTGCAAGCGCTGTCAGCAAATAGTGCTTCTTTAAGTATCCCTTCCATTGTCTGAGATGGAAGCAGCCATGCAAACTTCCGTGTCTACACTGAGGTTTGCAGGATAGAGAAAAATAAAGTTCGATAAGCCCTTGCCAGTTAAGGAAGTCCCAACTTGTTTAGCCCCACTTCTGTGTGTGTCAGAGCACACAGTGAGCATCAAATCATGGTGTTATCTTAGGATCACATTTTTCTTATTCCTGTTGTGCTTTGACTCTAGCCTCAATCTTACCTATATTTATTCTCTTGTCTCTGAAATCCTAATTTGAATCTTCCCCTGATACACTGCATTTGGTATGGCATTTGAAGCCCTCGTAACTTGATCTCAGCTCTTCCTGGGGACTTTTCTGGATATTTATTTATTTATTTATTTATGTTTATTTATTATTGAGAGACAGAAAGAGACAGAGCATGAGCAGGGGAGGGGCCCTGAGACGGGGAGATACAGAATCTGAAGCAGGCTCCAGGCTCTGAGCTGTCAGCACCGAGCCCGATGCAGGGCTCGAACTCACAAACTGTGAGATCATGACCTGAGCCAAAGTCGGATGCTTAACTGACTGAGCCACCCAGGCGCCCCTGGATTTTTTTTTTTTTGATCTCCAGTTTTTATTGTTTCTTATGAGCATGTGTTTATATCTGTCTGTGACCATTTTGTTAGTTCATGCAAATATGTTGAAATGTCTGTTTGCCTTTAGATAATTCTAAAGTATCCACATTAAAACTTTTGGAGAGTGTATGGATGTGTTGGTGTAAATGCACACATGTATGTGTATGCATGTGAATGTGGGCACTGTGTATAAGATGTGTAGGGGGAGACTAGACGGAAGGATGAGTCCACACTAGAAATATACTGACAAGAATTTTAACCCTGATGCTATTCATAACTTCACAGTGTATTCTTAGGCTAGTCACTGGTTTCTCACTTTCTTCATTTTTAAAATGCTTACTATGTACTGGAAAGAGGGTAAGATGGTTAACAGAATGGCTAACATGTAGTATTTGCCCTTAACAATGCACAGTCCACGTAGTCGGGTGAGGAAATAAACATGTAAATCTATAGTCATGGTAAGAAGCATTTGTTCAGTGCTCCATATGTGACAGGGACAAGAGCCTGTATTTGTGATCTAATTTAAACGTTGTAACAACCCAATGAAATATATTCTATTATTATTCATGTATTGTATACAGAAAGACTGAAACTGAGAGCATTTAATGACTTCCCCTAAGGTCACATAACTAATAGTGTTGCAGGGCAAACTCAGGACTCTGATATCACAGCTCAACTCTACAAAATCATGCCATACTGGCTCTCTCATGCATTACTACAATCCTATAGCAATAACAGAGAGAGGACAAGAGTGCCAGAGCATACAGAACCTGAAGAAAATAGTTCTTTCAGAGGAAGGTCAGGTGACATTTGAACTTGGCATGAAGAAGGTTAGGTGACATTTGAACTTGGCATGAAGGTGTAGGAGATTGCCATAGAAAAAGGAGTAGATCCTGAAGGAAAGGGCAGTTCAGAGACAAATGATTTTAGTGTGGCTGGACTTTAGGACACTCAGGCTTGGCTGGAGAATGGGAAGAAAGATCACTAGATACCAGGCAAGAAGTATCAGACTGGGGGAATGTTACAAAGAGTCCTATAGTACTTCCCAAATTTCAATATGTGTGCGAGTTACCTAAGGTTCTGGTTCCAAAGAAGACCACGATTGCAAAAGTCTGGAGAAGCACCTGGTATTCTGAATTTCTAGCAAACTCCTAGGTGATACTGTTGGTCTTTGAATAGAAATATTCTTTATGATACAAATAAATGTAGACTTTATCCAGCTGGCCTTATGGAGATGCTATTGAATTCTTGTGGGCAAGGAAAAACTATGGTCAGATTGGCGTTTCAAAAAAATAATTTTTGAAGTTCTCTGGAGGATGACTTTCCTATCTTCCATACAGTGATGTGTAGGACCAAATAAGATAAATTAGGTTTTGAAAGTATTCATTGCTAAAATACATTAGGTATTATCCGCTAGGATACTCACCTTTCCTTGATATCTAATCTTTTAGATATGGTCTGAAAAAGAAAGGAGATAAGCGCTCAATGATTATAAATAAAATTTCAGATACTAAATTGATTCATACTTTTGCATGATTGTTTTAGTTGCCCGTAAGCATGATTGGGTGATTTTCTGCATTGATAGAGGTCTACTATTTGCTTTCCAAATGGGACAAATTTAGGCTTGTGAAGGAAAAGAAGGCCGTTGTGCCTGCCAAATGGTTTAGACACAGCAAGCAGAGACTTAACTACCCAGCAGGGTCTCCGTCCAGTAACTGTGCCTGCTGTGCGTGTGTATGTCCTGCACTTCAAAGGAGCCAAATGTGAACAAGGGCCCTTGAGATTCATAGTCAGTAAGTCCTCCAGCCCTTACAGAGATATGCACCATTTGGTTCAAAAGCATAGCAGTAGCACAGTTGTAAAAGGACAGGATATTTCTTTTCCCAAAGGGTGGCGAGTCAAAGAAACATGTATTAATTATTATTGGCAAGCCTATAAGCCCTCTCATTAAGACCTAAAAGGGACTTTGGAAATACATTACTGCCGCTGTTTACAAATTGGTCACTTGAAGAACACATGAAAATATTCGCTCCAAATCACAGATTTTAACGTGGAGGGTTGGCTATAAAAGACTACTGTATACTTCTAGGAATCTAGCTTTGTTGAGAATAGGTGTAACGCTGATTTCTCCTAAGAGACATACTTACAATTCCAAATGCTGAATGGAGATTTTCACTTTGATGTCTCTTCTACATACTCATGTTCTCTTGCTTTCATCATGTGAATTTAACTTGTTAGATTTCTCATTACACAAAACCAAACATGTTCCCCTTTTTCCATTCTCTCCCTCTGATTGCAACATAAAGTGCCTCCAGCTACCCAAAGCCAGAAAACTGAAAGTAACCCTGACCTGTAAAAGTGTGGATCTGATCCTAATTGGCATAGAAATTAGACAAGTGAGGGGTGCCTGGGTGGCTCAGTTAGTGAAGTGTCAGACTTTGACCTAGGTCATGATCTCGCCATTCCCAAGTTCAAGCCCCACGTCGGGCTCTGTGCTGACAGCCCAGAGCCTGGATCCTGCTTCAAATTCTGTGTCTCCCTCTCTCTCTGCCCCTCCCCCACTCACGGTCTGTCTCTCTCTCTCTCTCTCTCTCTCTCTCTCTCAAAAATAAATAAACGTTAAAAAAATGTTTTTAAGTTAGAATATTGAGCTAATGTATATACCTCCACACAGTCCTCAGGTTGAAATCTGGGTGGTATATATGGGCAACTGATCTGAAGAGCAGGACAAAATTTTGGAAAAGTGATGGTTAAAACCTAGCCCACACCATTGAGTTGGATATCGTGGCTTGAATCTAACCATGTGAAGTGCCTGCAAAAATATCAACATTATCTATTGAATTTAAATGGGACCCACAGTATTATAATTTATTATTCAGAATTTCTAGAACACAATTCACAATTACTCAACATACACAGAATCATGAAAATTTCAACTTGTGCCACAGAAGATAATCAGCAAATGCCCATGACAACCCAATATAGATATTAGAATTATCTGATAAAGACTCTAAAGCAGGTATCTTAAAAATGCTGAGTGAGCAACTATGAACGCTCTTGAAACAGATTTGAAATAAAATGTAGCTGCAGAAATAGAAAAGATATAAAGAAGAACCAAATGGAAAGTTACCAGCTAAAAATTACAATGACAAAAATAAAAAGCTCACTGGAAGGACTCGATAGCAAAATTAAGATAATCGTCTGTGAATTTCAGGTTAGATCAATAAAAATGATCCAGTCTGAAAAACAGGGAGAAATAATGATCTTAAAACGTGAACACAATTTGAGGGAATTGTTGAACAATAATAATAGGATGAAAATTTGTGTCTTCAGGGCCCCCGGAAAGAGTGATAAAAAAGTGTTGTGCTAAAAATAGTTTTAAGAAATAATTGTTGAGAACTTCCTAAGTATCGCAAAAGCGTAAACCTCTAAATTCAACAGGTTCTGAGAGGACCCTACACAGGATAACCCCAAAGAAATTCATGCCTAGGTGCATAGTAATCAAAATATTGAAAACACAAAATAAAGAAAAGGTCTTGAAAGCATCCAGATGTGACATACTACCAATAAGGGAACAATGGTTCAAAATAGCAGATTTCTCATGGAGACTGAAGGGAGGAGTGGTACATTAGTTTTAAAATATTGAAAGACAAGGACTGCCATGCCATAATTCTATTTCTGGTGAAATGTCCTTCAGGAAGGAAGGAAAAATAATATTCTTAGGTGAAGAACAGCTAAGATAATTTATACCTATCACACTTGTTTGAAAACAGTTGCTAAAGGAAAACCTTTAGGCACTAGAGAAATGATACCAGAAGGACACTGGGAAAATCAGGAATGAAGAGCAATAGGAAAAAAAAAAAACCAAAAACCAAAAAACAATACTAACTAGATAAATTTAAACTATTTTCCTTTGAGTTTTACAAAACACATTTGGCAGTGTATTTGTTTATTTATGTATTTATTTTTTCAAAAAGGTGATTTTATTAAAGCACAGAGCAGGACCCATGGGCAGAAAGAGCTGCCCACATTTGACAGTTTAAAGCGAAATGTGTATAGCATTAACTGATAGGGTGTTTCCACATATGTAGATGTAACATACACGACAATTACAACGTTGTGTGGAGAGGGAAAGGGAATTGAGTTGGTGGTAAGTCTCCACATAGCAACTGAAGTGATACAATATTGATTCTAACTAGATTTTGAAAGTTAAATATGCATTTTATATTCCCTGGAGAGCCAATGAAATAGGAGACAAATCGAATGGAGCTCAGGAGGCACCATTTCCAACTAGAAGATTTTATTGAAAATAAAGTGAATAGGGTAAAATATTAACATGTATTACACCTTGGAAGTATGCACATGAGATCTATTGTCCCTGTACTATTCTATTCTTAAAATATCTCATAATATATATTAATTTTAAAATAATTACAGCAAGGGATTATATGGTTAGGCTCCAGTGTGAAATCAAGATAAAATTACCACTTTATTTAATATATTAAAGGATCTGGTTCTAGAAATAGCATGCAGACTCTTAGCTTGCAGTTGTACAACTTAGCTTATGAAATGTCCATTTCATCTAAAGTAATAGACATGATTTTTTTTTCTGATTCTAAATACAATACATATCTATTGTAGGAAAAGTAAATAAATCGGAAAAGTGTAAAGAAGAAAACAATCAACTATCAACTCTAATCCTACCATCTAGGAAAAAAAAATCTCACTATACATTTAAGCAAATTTCCTTCCAAGTATTTTTTTCAATATTTGTATAATTGATAGCACTTTTTCATTTTAAGCTCAGCTTTAAATCAATCATTACCCTTCTTTCCATGATTATATTCTTTGTAATCAATAAATAAAAGAGATCAGATGTGACAAAAAATAAGAATCTTGGGTTCATTTTATTTTTTTAAATGTTTATTTTTAAGGGACAGAGTGTGTGCACACATGTGAGCGGGGAGGGGCAGAGAGAGAGGGAGACAGAGAATCCCTGCGCTGTCAGTGTAGAGCCAGACATGAGCTCGAATCTAGAACCGGGAGATCCTAACCTGAGCCGAAATCATGTCGGGCACTTAACTGACTGAGCCACCAAGGCGCCCCTAGTTTATTTCATTTTAATTCCAGCATAGTTATAATACAATGTTACGTTGCTTTTAGGTGTACATATAGTGATTCAACAATTCCATACATCACCCAGTACTTCGTGGGTTGATTTTAAGTAACAAATTTTAATTTCCCAAATTATAATTTATATAAAAAAAGTCCTTATCAAAGCCCCAAAACCTTTAAAAACATGAATCATTTGAAATTGTATCTGGACCATGTTTGAGATCCTGTGTTCTTGGCTACCAAATTAATTTATGGTTTTCTTCATATCAAAGTTTGGGACATTTAAACAACAGCCAGTCTACCTTCAATAAAGTGGGTTTGTTTGTTTTTTTAAATTTTCTGCCTGGAAAATACTTTAAAAATGTGAACCTTGAATATTCACTGGAAACCTACCATTTGCCAAATGTACAGTGTGACCTTTAAAATTCAGCAAAATAAATCATAGTGTTACAGAGAGTACTTTCCTATTAACAAAAGTATACAAGAAGCTATGCAGCTTCTTCAAGTTCTTTCCATGACATTTTTACAATATTTACAAATAAACTTGCCATGACCACTAAACAAGAAAAAAAATGAGGAATTTCGGGGTAAATGCATCAGATGAAGCTTAAAAGGCTCTATTGCATGAAATGAGAACACACTCCTTCCTGGAAATTAAACCACAACATAAACAATAAACTACAGAAGCAATAACTGCAGTAGAGAGAATTTAACATGGAGGATAAATGTTTATCTTCTTAAGTCAGCTTGCTTGGGATAGAGTATGGATTGTGTAAGGGACTAGTTGTAATTTTGCACAAGTTATCTAAAGTCTTAAGTCTTTATTTCCTTTTCTCTTAAGTGGGGATACATCTGAGATTGTGTTCAGGATTAAAGGAGTTGATATATATAAATATATATAATGTACATAAAACTTCTAAGATGGTATCTAGCTAGGGTAAGCGTTATGTAAAGTTTGGTGGTGATGGTAAATAGTAGTTGTAATATAGTAAATATTGAAATTAGAGTCGGGCACATGCAATTTCAAATCCTTGCTCTTCGTTGTATGCGTGAGACTTCCTCAGAACAATATGTACCCACTCTGAACCCGTTTCCCTTCTTTGAAATGACAAACAGCATGCCTATTGATAGGCACGAAGAAAACTGTAACTATTATTATTACCATTAAAACCACTGTAGTTGGGACACCTGAGTGACTCAGTCAGTTGAGCGTCTGACTCTTGACTTTGGCTCAGGTCATGATCTCATGGTTTGTGAGTTTGAGCCCACATTGGGCTCTGTACTGACAACATGGAACCTGCTTGGGATTCTGTCTCTCTCTCTCTCTCTCTCTCTCTCTCCCTCTGCCCCTTCCCTGCTGGCACTCTCTCTCTCTCAAAAGAAAATAAATAAATAAACTTAAATATTATTATTATTATTTATTAATCAGCAAGAACTTGATGTCTAAAGTAAAAAAGTGTTTTTTTAAATACAAGATTAGAGACTGAACAGTAAATCTGTAGGTTGCAAAAAAATCACAAAATAATTTAATGTACTTTCCTTTAAGAATAGAACTATGTTGGTAGCATATTTTCCACAGGCATGTTAAGAAACATGCACCATAAAATCAACTTTAGCTATGGAACTTTCAGAATAAAATTTATAGTATCATATATTGTCCTATAAAAATTTTATATATATCTAATTCTATGCAAAGAAAGTAGAAACCCACCTTCTGTTCACAGTGGTGTGCAGATTTTTCTTAGAGCATTCAACCTCAGCATCTGATTTTATCTCTGATTCACAGGGTATTTTATTAGCATCATGGCACAATAAAAATAAAACTAGTGTAATTGGAATCCTGATTTTTAGTGTTGGTTGATTGATTTCTTGTTACTGACCTGAATCTGGGCAGCAATTTGAACCTTTGAAATTCCAGTTTTGTAGTCTAAAGTGACAGTACATATTTTATAAGACTGTGGAGAAGAAATAACATAATAACATAAGAAAATACTTTGGTTAGAGTAATTATTCAAAACATGTGCACTTAATGAATGTGTGCATCCATTCATTTATTCAATCCATACTTACAAGTTTTGCTTTGTTCTATAGTGAACTTTGAACAGCTGATAAGAACTAATTTAAAAAATGTGGTATCCAGTTTGGGGTAATAAAACTATATATCAGAAAATAAAGGCCATGTTAAGGGGACATAAACAATACACAACTGAACAAGTCTTAAGGACTTATGTAAATCATATAGCCGAGTCATATATTTTGCTCTCAGTTTCCTGAAAAAAGTGAAAAAGGGAAGCATTTTTAGCTATATGGTTCTAATTAGTCATTCAAAGAGATTATATCATTTTCTTTCCTTGCAGTTAGCTCTAAAATCATTTTTTAATAGCCCATCAATAAGACACTATGCTCCATAGAAGATAATGAACAATCACTTGGCAAAGAACAACAAATGTCATCTTATAGTAACATTCCAAGAAATCTCACTTCTCACTAAAATGCAAGTTATCAAAAAAAAAATAAACATAAAATAAATAAAATAAAATAAAATGCAAGTTATCAAAGAAGTCCTGCAGGGCTCTAAGACTAGATGGCCCAACCCTTACCTTTTGGTTGGTATGGCTTGATCCAACAATGGGTTATAGGCTATCCAGAGGGACAGGTGACCTACATGTTCTTAAGATAATTCCCCACAATGACCACTTTTCCAGTGAGTCATTCAATAATAATTGGACCACACATTGAGATATGTTACCTAATATGGACTTTAATACCTGCAACACAGAAACTGATTTGTTTTATTTAGCAAAATTGAAATACGTAAGAGATCAAAGAATACATAGGAGCATAGAAAATCCTATAAGACTTCTAGCCTGATTAAGTATATGCCTTAAAATAAATGGCTTAAAATCAAAGATTAATTTTATAAACTACAAAGAAATAAGCATCAAATTTAACCATGCCTTGGAAGCATCTTTTTTTAGAAAAGCAGAGTATATAAAATATAGTTGTTTATTGAGACATATCTTAGCACATATGTGTATATATATTAGGGAAATAGGAAAGCCAAAGTAGATTTGTGCATCTTCTATAAATATTTGTATAACTTTAGAGAAATCAGTTATTTAAACCTTAGTTTTTACATCAAAAAATAGGATTTTGGGTTATGTTACATCTAAGATTTTTTGTACGTTTAACATTCAATCAATAAGTTACTAATCCCATGAACACTTAACATAAGCATGAACTGATAAATTAGGCTAAGGGCTGGGGGCGGGGGAATTAGAGGATGATATATTTAATGCTTATTTATTTTGAGACAGAGAGAGAAAGAGTGAGCATGCAATCTGGGGATGGGGGTTAAGAGAGAGGGAGAGAGAATCCCAAGCAGGCTCCATGCTCAGTATGGAGCCCAATGTGGGGCTTAATCCCACCCCCGTGACATTACTACCTGAGCTGATATCAAGAGTTGGATGTTTAATTTACTAAGCTATCCAGGTGCCCCAGATGATATATTTAGAAAAGAATATAATTTGAAGACAGTGTTTGACTTCCCAAAAATCCCAGCAAAGAAGCCAGTTTGAGTAGTTTTAAAAAAGGATATTGTATGAATGCAATCTTGTGATTATAAGAGATAAAAATCATAATTAAGAATGATGCTAATCATAATTTATATTTGTAGTCAGTTTAGGACAGCAATTTCAATTGCTTGAGCATAGTGTTCGATGAAGTCAAAATTGTAGGTTAATCTAGACATAATCAAGTTAGTTTCAAAAAGAGTACATTTTTCTCTCTGTTTATGGCCCTTGATTTAAGGGCAGCTATAAGACACATGGACAAAATGTAAAGAAACCAAGAAAAGCCAGTTCAAGTCAGAATAGTCTATGAATATCAGTGCCTCCATAGTAGTGATATTACTATCTGCATATCAAGGGATATTAAGGTGCTCTCAAGAAACATCAAAGAGACAATCATATGAGAGTTTTCAAAGAAGTAATTTCAAATAAAATATTTGGTCAAAACATTCTTCGTGGTAGAATGCAAAAAATTTGGCCACAAGTTCCTGTGATTTCTAAATGCATTTGTTTTGCAAGGTGACTCTTAAAGCTGTGTAGTCTTTTCCTCTACCTTTTCAATCTGGGCTTGATTATGTAACTTGACTTTGGTGAGTGGGACTTGAACAAATCTGATGCAAGGAGAAGCTTAAAATGCACGTGTGCCTTGGGACTTAATCGCAGGTGCTGTTTGGAAACCTGAACCAGGTGAAAAACCAGGGCTTATCCTAGTAAGTGCTAGAGACATGTGCCCAGTTTCTCCCATTGCCCCAGGCAACCACAAGTCAACCCTTCAGAAGAGAACCAAACAGATCCAGACAACACTGTAAAAGCAAACGTAGGAATCAAAGACAAGTTCTTAGTATAGTTACTGGCTATGGGAATTTGATAATTTCAGAAATGTAAAAACAAATATACAGTATTAAAATGTATATTAATTATCTTGCTTCAGTTATGATTTCACTAGGGGCATATCCTTTATAAACAAAGGGAAGGAGATATAGGGATGTAATCAAGTAATTAATCAACAAAGTAATCTCAACTTTTTATTTGTTGTAATCTCAGTCACTTCAGGCAAGTCACTTAATATTCTAGGCCTGACCTGCTAACAGTTCTCCCAGCCATTAGGCTTAGCCTTGAGTTCACAAGGAATATCAGAAAGATCTATTTAAAACCTAAATATGATCATGATAATCCTCTGCTTAAAAAAAAATCTGGGGGCACCTGGGTGGCTCAGTTGGTTAAGCATCCAACTTCAGCTCAGGTCATGATCTCACGGTTCCTGGGTTCAAGCCCTGTGTAGGGGTCTGTGCTGACAGCTCAGAGCCTGGAGCCTGCTTCGGATTCTGTGTCTCCCTCTCTCTCTCCCCCTCCCCTGCTCATGCTCTGTCTCTCTCTGTCTCAAAAATAAGTAAATAAAAATTTTTAAAAAATCTGGTTCCTTACAGTACACAGCATAGGTTTGATTTTTTGGTTTTAGCCTCAAAAGACTTTAAGTGAAATATAAAGTGTTAATGTAAATAAATATTAATAAATAAAAACCAAGCTGTTCTAGTTGAAAAAGAGGTGAGACCAGAACACATTTCACTATTTTGCCGATGTCTCTGTAGAGGTTACCACAAGGCACAATTTGAAAATAATCTGGCAGAAGATTATATTTCAAGATATTTAATATGGCCGGTAACTCTTATAGGCTCCTCAGTAGCCTCACATCTAGAACTTTCTGCCTTGCATTTTATATTTCAGAAATGCCAAACTAGTTGTAGCTCTGGAAAAGTAGCATGTGTTTCCGACTTTGCTACTTCTGCTTTTGCTAAATTGATTCATTCACTTGGATAATCTTTCTCCTCTTTGGAGTAATTTCTATTTGCCTTTTAAAATCCACTTTAAGGCACTTGTACCCCAATGTTTATAGCAGCACTCTCAACAATAGCCAAATTGTGGAAACAGCCTAAATGTCCATCTACTGATGAATGGATAAAGAAATTGTGGTTTATATACACAATGGAGTACTATGTGGCAATGAGAAAGAATGAAATATGGCCCTTTGTAGCAACGTGGATGGAACTGGAGAGTGTGATGCTAAGTGAAATAAGCCATACAGAGAAAGACAGATACCATATGATTTCACTCTTATGTGGATCCTGAGAAACTTAACAGAAACCCATGGGGGAGGGGAAGGGGGAAAAAAAAAAGAGGTTAGAGTGGGAGAGAGCCAAAGCATAAGAGACTCTTAAAAACTCAGAACAAACTGAGGGCTGATGGGGGGTGGGAGGGAGGGGAGGGTGGGTGATGGGTATCGAAGAGGGCATCTTTTGGGATGAGCACTGGGTGTTGTATGGAAACCAATTTGACAATAAATTTCATATATTATGAATAAATAAATAAATAAATTAATTAATTAATTAAAATAAAATCCACTTTAGGGGGTGCATGGGTGGCTCAGTCAGTTCAATGTCCCACTCCAGCTCGGGTCATGATCTCATAGTTCGTGAGTTCGAGCCCCACGTTGGACTTACTGTTCTCAACGCAGAGCCTGCTTCGGATCCTCTCTCCTCCTCTCTCTCTGCCCCTCCCCCACTCACACTGTCTCTCAAATTAAAAAGAAATAATAATTAAAACAAAAAATTAAAGGTCACTTTAGGTATGTTCTCCCAAGAATCTTTCCCTAACCCTAGATGGCATACCTGTATGTGCTTACATGTACCCCTATAAACCTGAGCCATATCTCTATCACATTATTTTTTGAGTTATCTTTTTACATATATGCCCTTAAGAAGAGGGCTTTATGTTACAGATTCTCAGCCCAGGTCATATTTTAGATGACCTATAAATGTTTGAGAACCCAACTTTGAGTTAGAGCAAGGCAATTCTTATAAGCAAATAAAGTGATTTGAGAAGTTTTGGAAACGAAATCTCATCACAATATATTTGCTCTCCTGGCTTCAACAAACCTGCCATTCCAAAGTACGTCCTACTCCCAGAGATTCATTATTTGGACAATCAAAGTTTCCTTGGTCTGTAACAGTCCATTATGCCACTGGAAGAAGGAGGGATTTAATTGTCTGCTAATATTTTATGTAAATCAGTTTACCAGCACTTTTTGAAAATATCAATCTAGAATGACATACATAGAGGGGACGAGGGATTAAAGGACCATAAGAAAGGAAGTATAAATTCCAAAGGCAAACAATCGATGATTTGATATTAAGTTAGAAATGGAAAAATCTACTGGTTATCCCAGTAAATAGTGAGAATTTGCATATTTGCAGCCATGGATAACTCAAAATTACATCATAAAGGAAATATCATGGCCACCATGTTTCATCCTACGAAATAGGGAAGGAAAATTTATTTCATTTTCAGCTTGAAATTTAGAAGTTTTGATCCTTGCAAAAGGGAGAATTATTGTAAGATCCCCCCTCCCCATATATGACCGAGGTTACTGAATGTAGAATGTACATTAAAAATATGCCCAAAGATGCCTCAGTTGTATAAAAAGAGGAGCTGACATTTTTGAAGTTCATTATGTTGGAAGTTCATTATGGAGAAAGCAGGCCTTACTGTTAGATGAACCCTCTGTTAATTAAAATAAAACTTGGAATTACTATAGAAAGATAAAATTTGAAGTGGAAATGAACACCTTGATATAGTGAACTAATTCTTCAGCTATAGATTGCTGTGATGCTGGAGTATCCTAAAACTCAGTGAAGAAGCACAATGGAATCTGAATCATATAATCATAAGATAAACCTGGAATATTTTGAAACTGAGTCGATCCTCCTGGCTACATCTACCTGAGGGATTTCTCCAATTTCTTGGAAGGAAAAGTAGGAAATTTATGTTTTGTTACATTTTACATGTGCATATTTTCATTATCTGAATATTGAGCTATATGTAGTATCATTCAATATTTTTGAGCCCCAATTATTTTCAATAAAATCTTTTAGTTTTTTAATAATGTCCCAAATTAAAGAAACTTTTTGATACAGAAAAAGGGTTCCCAACTCTACCTGTATATTAGAATTACTTGGGGAATATTTAGAAGTGACCGATGCCAGCACCAGAATGTTCCCAGTGATTCTACCTTGCAGCCATGGCTGAACTGATACAGAGGGATTCCCAGACAAGGTAGTCTTATTTTTTAAAAAATATTTATTTACTTATTTAGAGTAAGGGGGAGAGAGCGAGAGCGAGAGAGAGAAGGAGAGAATCCCGAGCAGGCATTGTCAGCGTGAAGCCTGATGTGGGGCTCGAACCCACAAACCATGAGATCATGACCTTAGCCTAAACTGAGAGTCAGAGGCTCAACGGACTAAGCCACCCAGGCACCCCATGGTAGGCTTAATTTAACTGCAGTTGTAAGATTCAGGTCCTAGAATAAACAGACCACATACATACAATATTAGCCCTTAAATGATCATATTTTTTATCTGTGTGCTTTTTAAGTTACAGTTTGGGCTGGTAACCTTCAAGAGATTAAACCCGTGGTCAAATAACACCTTAGGTTCAACTAGCTATGTTTCTCCCACAACAGGGATTGTACATGACACAGAATGCGATGACAGGAATTTATGATTACACAGTTCAGTATTTATAGGAAATAAAACAGTTAAAATTATATTAGAGGAGATAGCACTAAATAAAGATTTTCAAGAAATCAGCTCTTACTTGAAAAACAAAAGAGGCACACTACTGGAATGGGAAGTTGCTAAGCATTCAGTGTTAGACTATATAGAAGAAGCTACGTAATTTGAAATAAGAAAACAAGACAATTAATAACTAGCACAACAAATTCAACCTTAAGCCCAAGTTGCAATGCACTATAACACAGAGATGGCAATAGCCTAATATATAATCTAATGCCATAAGGTTTAAATCTAAGACTCACAGAGGACACAGATGATCTTCATTGAAAGGCCCTCTGGATTTTCCTTTATCTCTGTAGAAATTAACATTCTAATTGTAGGTCTAAAACAACCTGCATTTAGATATTCATGTTAAGTAAACTTAGGCTTCCACATGGTGGCAGTAAGTAGCTGCTACATTCAAAGGAAAAAAAAAAAAACAAACCCAAATGCTTTGTATCTCCACACACTGAAATCTCTGCCATACCAAGATGAGTGTCTGATAAGATTAAATATGCTAAGGAATTTAGAGTCATTGTGAAAAGCCTGTCTTTAAGTGCCCTCTGGGACCCATGTATTAGAGTGCACATGGTACAACTCTGATTATATGGCAAGACCGATAATATCTGGTGTCCACAGTCAGGAAGGACATTGAGATTCTTACTCTTTTTGGTTTGGCTTTACCTGTCTCTCCATTTGTGCTACTTGCCAATTCCGTGAATAGCACTTGTGCTACAGTTCGCTGTTAACGGTGAGTTGCTTTACCTTTGTGCCTCTTGTTAAGTCTTCTCTACATGGCTAAATACTGTTCTTCAGGGCATCCCTAGGGACCCTATTCCTCTTATTCTCAGTCAGGTATTCCCCCTGTAAGTGTCTGCCTGATTATATATATACATAACTCTGTCCTAATGCTGATCATTCAGTATTCTATTTATTTGATTCCCTGTTAAAAATAGCTTCATCTTGCATCTCTCAGATATTTCAGCACCCATCACAGTCCTGACACATAAAACTGCCCAATTCAATAGCCTTAATGTTTGCTTTTCCCCATTATGGCATCTAGTGATTGTTTTCATCATGACATTTCTAACAATTATAAGGAAAAAAATTTTTACATCATCATTTCCTTTAATGTCTCTCTTTAGCCAGACTCCAGCTTTTATGAGGGTAACACATGTGTTTTATTCATCAGTCTATAACCAACTACTATCACAGTTCCTGACACATAGGAAACGTGTTTGCTTTATGTCAGGTATTTTTTGTGTGTGTCAAATCATTAAATGAAGGAAGGAAGGAAGGACTGAAGAGGCAATATACAAGATAAACTTGACTAGATGAGTATCCAATAATTCTATAAAATAATTAAACGACAAGTAACTGGTAAGTTTTATTTTAAAACCAGATAGGTCATCCATTTCTGCCTCTTCCACTTTAATTATCCTTTATTAAGTACATTTATCATGACTTTCCTGAGACCCTAGAGAATTTACAAATCCCTAAAGATCATACGTATTTTCTTTGGAGTACAAGTGGTCAGCAGTTTGTTTAATTAGTTTTGAGTGGGGCTCGTCCTATTGTATCTAAAATTCAGTTCATTGTTTTCAATGAAAGCTTACCTAGACATGAAAATAAATAAATTGACAATAAATTCGTGCAGACATCTATGTTCCCATCTTCATTTGGATAAGCAGAATAACTATTACATTTCTTGAACAGGAAAAAATTAATAGTATAGTTTACTAAAGTAAATGGTTTTTCTTTCCTCAGTTATGCTTAGCTAGTTAATACTACACCATTTATTTTAGCGACTATATAAAAATGCTTTTGTGTTCAAGTCTTCATACTGCTTTTGTCTTAGGCGTTGTCACGATTAGCCAAAAAGTAGATAGTTGGGGTACAGAATGTAATGTAGCACTGTTTTATCAGCATATCAGCAGAAAAGGTACTAAGTCAGAAGAAGAGGAGTTAGAGGAAATCTTGCAGGAATATGGGTACTGGTGGCGAACGACGAGACCATTCTTTCTTCCCCACCTTGTGCCACTTCCCACTGCCATTACCCTGAATCCAAACAGTGAGAAGCAAACATTGCAATTCCTAGGCAGATGTCATCTCATTGTGGGGTTGGGGGAGAGTGGAGGAGCAGGTTGAGAAGATCAGAATGGAGATGTCATGAGGTAGATGATCTCAAGAACAGCCAGGCGATGGGAACTGGAGAAAGAGGGTGTTGCCACCTGACTAATGTCTACTGGGCTTCCACACAGCTGTTTGATGAAAAGGACATGGATTTGCAGTTGGAGAAACTTCAAATCTCACTGCTTTATGATTTGTGCAACTTTAGAAAAGCATATTTATTCCTGTAGGCCCCAATTTTGTATTTGATAAACAGGGTAATAGTATTGCCCAGCATGTTTGTGTATATGGTAGGAACACAGTTGACCCTCGCTAAATATTTCCTTTCTCTCCCATGTAAGGTAAAAGCCATGGCTTTGAGTTTGTTAGTATTTACTCTGAAAACTAAGTTGAGTGTGCAGATTAAATTTAGTTTTCCATAATTACCAATGACTGATTTGAATTGGGAACATATACTTAGTGGATGGGTAAGCCTAAGTAGATCTTTTGCAAGTGGTACAAATGCTGATAATAAAAACATATGCCTGTTTCACTCAAAGCACATTGATAATGTTTCAAAATTCCAGGGTTTTCTTATTGTAACACCTCAACTGAATATCTAATCTGAAAAGCAACAGATTAGGCTCTTCACTGAAGAATTATCCTCAGTGAGAGCATTACCTGTTCTGGAAACAAAGAAAACTGTGATTCTGTATTTAATCACACAGTTGTTGATACCCAACTTCTTACACAAAAGGTTCTAGATGGGAGCCATTTGAGGTTAAGAATGGAGGACACACAAGATCAACTGTAGAAAAGAAGCCTTAGCAATAAAGACAGAGCAGCTGATCTTAACACTAAAAACAGATGGAAACAATAATGAAGGACAATGTGAGGTGGCAGAATCCAATGCACCCTTTCTCCTCCCACAGAGAGAATGCCTAACGATAAAGTGCTTTCGTGCCTGGTACTTTAAACTTAATAAGATGCTTTCCCTCAGTTTACAAAATATTTCTTATAAGTTATGTGTTCCTTAACAAGTAATACTGAACTAAAAATGAAAAAGACTGTTTTAGTGGCAACCAAGGTATTAAAGTAGCTTGTAAGCCTGCATTTACTTTCGTGAAATAATCATCTTTAAAACACAGGAACCTGCTGGGGAATTAATATCTGAAAATTTTAAAAATAAATTCCATATAAAGCCCATGCCTGGTTATATGTCTCATTTCTCGAATTCTTATTCTTTCACAATAGTAACCCAGATGATTCTCATGTGAATCAATCTTGGAGATCTCTGATTTTGCATGTTAATAATGTCCATGCATCATGGAGGTGCCATTTGGAACAAAAATAAAGTGATAAAGGGGGAGAGATGGTTATGAGCTTAGGTTACCATTCAGGTCGCTAGGGGTAGTCTTGAGAAATACAGGGGTAGCCTGAGGAAAACTAAGTAGGCAGCAAGTCAAAAGAAAGTCAGAATATTGGAAAAATGGGAGGAAGTATGAAGTCAAATTTTACCCTCTTTAGGATTACAATGTACTGTAATACCACCATCCAACAACAACTAAAGAAGCAAACAAGAAAACTCAAGATATTTAAACTCCAATCTACAAATACCACTTACATGGACACTTGAATGATTTCATGTTTCTAAGTCCTGATACTTCTATCTCCTTCCACTCTTCCCTTGCCCATGGCTATCACCTTAGTTTAGGTCTACAGTATGTTCTACCTGTGCTGTTGAAACGATCAAGTTGATTCTCATTGTTCTTATTCTCTCCTCACGCTTCCATTCTCCACATTGAATCCATATTGACTCTCCTCAACCAGCTGCTCTTCCCTCTCGAAATTCCTGAGCCTGTCATATAACTCCATGATCTGACCTCTGCTGATCTCATGACTTTGCCTCTCGTCATGGCGACACATACTTAACAGACTTAGTGGTTTATGTACAGTTATTACAACACAACCGATTTAGATTATGTTTTTAACCTCAATGCTTCCAAGCTCATGCTACTTCCTCTTTCTGACCTTTCACGATAAAGCATATATACATCCTCCTTTGAGAAACACTGATCCTACCCCTTAAATATCTGTGCTCATTTCACTTTGTGTGCTGTATACTTTTCTATTATAAGATTTACTATATCATGATTCAGTCATTTGCTTACTGTCTTCTAAATCTTACGAAGTCTTTATAGCTCACAATGGCTTGCACCTCAATAAATGGTTTAAAATGAATCTATGAATTACAAGAGAATTTCACCATAAAATAACTGAGCTGACGTTTACAACAACCGTAGAGCTGATATTGCATACGTTTATTCTGTTGACATGTCATACTGAATGAAGCAAGAGAATATACTCCGTATCTTTTTTACCTCTGGTCTAGTTTACCTTTCTTTACTTTTATGAATGGAAACAGCTGTAGAACAGCCAGAGGGTCCAGGAGTATCTTGCTGCAATAAAAACAAAAACAAAACAAGTCACTGAGTTTTATTTGCTCAAGGGAAAGTGTTCTTTTTAAGTCATTATGGTATCAAGTTGATATTGTTGTTGTATGAATCAATGAAGAATAGTCTGATAATGGAAACACTCAATGGATATATTTGCATAAATGCTCTGTTTTGTTATAATGATGTGAAAAACTCTGATCCTCTTTCATTAAGGATATTTTCATACAGAGCATTGTGAATAACACACACACACACACGAATCCATTTTCTACCTACATTCAAATTTCACTGCATCTCAAGAGCCTAGGATATTTTACTGTGGGAAAAAAAAAAAAAAAAGACCAAGAGAGAACTAGAGCTAGGGGTGATTGTTAAAATTACAAAATGGTCAGAATATGCCACCATTACCAACTAATCCAATTCTCCCTCTGTACCCCATTTTTGGGTTAAAATAGAATTTAAAGGGTTTGAATACCTTGGCATGATAGAATGTTAATCTTCCTACAGATAAAATTTAAAGACCTGTTAATGTCTTCATTATACCATAGAAACACACAGTATTAAAAAAAGCAAAGTATGTGTAGAGTGAATATCTAATTTTGAAACCTGGTTTTAAATCAGAGACTTAGAGGGGCGCTTGGGTGGTTCAGTCAGTTGAGTGTCTGACTTCAGCTCAGGTCATGATCTCACAGCTCATGAGTTCGAGCCCCACGTCGTCGGGCTTTGTGCTGACAGCTCAGAGCCTGGAGCCTGCTTCGGATTCTGTGTCTCCCTCTCTCTCTGCCCCTAACCCACTCTCATTCTGTCTCTGTCTCTCTCAAAAATAAATAAATATTAAAAAAAATTTTAAGTCAGAGACTTAGAAAGTATGATATTTTAGTAAGCTGTGTAATCTCACCGAACTTTGTTTTCTGCACATGTATATTATCAAATGTATAAAATTATAATAAAACTTCCTAAGTTAGCTGGAAATCCAATGAGAAAGCACACGGGAAAGCATTTGGTAGACTGTAAAACCTAGGAGATTTTACATTAATCATTAAAAGATTATCTACTAATATAAAGTTCATAATTATTATCCACTGTAAAACACTTTCCTCATTAATATGATCAATTATTATCGTATTCTAGATTGCGGTTCCCAGCATTTTTTGGTCATAAAATATCTATCGTAATGATATATAAAATTATTGTGGATTAACCCTTATAAAATCATTGATAGAGAAAAAGCATGACAGAAAGTCCCATGAATTTAGGAATACTAAATGACAAAGCATTTCAACTGAATTATTGCGTGCCTGCTCATAGATCCAGACACACACATACCCCCCACCCCCCCGACACACACACGTATCTTTTGTGCTTGGATGTCTATTGTGATCAATTTTAAAATTCTTTATCATCTGAATCCTAGTTTGTTTCACTGGGAGCAACTCAGGGTCAGCCAGCATCTAGGGGCCTAGAGTGAAGAAACTTTCATCAGCAGGACAAGAGGGCTGAGGGTAGCTCGGCCCGTGAAGTGCAATGTGCTTAAATAGTAGTTCATCACAAGCTGGTATGCTTGACTTCTCTTACTTTGTCTTTGTTACAAGGTCTTGGCAATTTGCAGAATTCTCCCTCCTTTCCTTTCTTTGACCTGTCATCTTCTTCGCTTCCGAAATAAAAACCATGTGTGTGACACCAGTACTTTAGAAAGGCATACATTATGTGGTTGTAATCCAACCTGCTGCGTCAGATGACTTACTTAAATCTTCCGTGTGGAAAAGATTAAGAACAGAAGAAATTCATCTAAACTTCTGGGAAATCCAGTTGACTTTTAAATGGAAGAATGGAATCCCACACACCTAACATGTTAAGCTATATGACAGAAACCTAATCGATGGATACAGTATTTTGTGAATAACTTAAAAAATTTTTTTTAATGTTGATTTATTTTTGGGGGGCGGGGGAAGGAGCAGAGAGAGAGGGAGACACAGAATCCGAAGCAGGCTCCAGGCTCCGTCCGAGCTGTCAGCACAGAGCCTGACATGGGGCTCGAACTCACAAACTGCAAGATCATGACCTGAGCCAAAGTCAGATGCTTCACCTACTGAGCCACCCACACGCCCTGTGAATGACTTTTTAAATAAAAGAAAACCTTATGTAATAAAAGATTACACCATATACACTGGAGATGATGTATATATGTTTATCTAATACTTACATATAATAATGTATGTTAATGTGTATATATACCCATAAAATATATGTATGTTAATGTGTGTGTATAAATATATCCATGCATAATATATGGATGGGATTTGTGACAAATAAAGCCACAGTTGTTCAGGCATCCTTGCTACTTGAGAGTCAAAAACAGCATTGCTAGGGGTGCATGGGTGGCTCAGTTGGTTAAGCATCCCACTTGGCTCAGGTTATGATCTAGCAGTTTGCTAGGTGGAGCCCCACATAGGGCACTGTGCTGACAGCTCAGAACCTGGAGCCTGCTTTGAAATCTGTGACTCCCTCTCTGTCTGCCCCTCCCCCGCTCATGCTCTGTCTCTGTCTCTCAAAAAATAAATCAATGTTAAAATTTAAAAAAAGTTTTAAAACGACAGCAGTGCTAGATGAACATCATGTGCACAAATAGATTCCGAAACTCTATCAACCCAACTCTAATTTTTAACAACTTCTTCAGTATTCTCCCCTTTCCATCAACCATTATTTTCTTAATTATTTTTTTAAAATGTCTTGCCCATGACAGATATAATAATACTTTAAAATTTTCAAATTGCTCAATACAACTAGATTTTGCATTTTTGTTAGGAAAGTCCTGGTGAGGCATTTGATGCTTTCTTTGAGGTGTTAGTAAAATTAATAGAACAGTGAGCTTCAATTAATGGTATATTTTGTAAAGAAAATTCTGACATAACTCTGGATTGGATTTGCAACCAAATTCTACTAACTTGTCAATGGGGCAGCGATGTTTGGAGATTTTACCTCAGAATCTTTGTCCCATTCCAAAATTTCTCAGAATAATTTTGACATCTGTATGGAAACCTCAAGTGTATGAATCATTCTATTTGTCAGCATTTTCTTACCTCAAATTGGGAAAGGGACAGGTAACATGATACAGTGTCATTCTATTTTCTTAGCCATTCAGATTTAAAACCTCAGAAATCCGATCACATCTTTCTCCATCTTACTTTACATCTGTTTGGTCCTAAATGTTATGGATGTTATCTCTGAAATAGTCAAAATCATCCTGCTTTGAATTTGGAAGCAATTGAAATCTTTATAATATTTAATCTTCCAATCTATGCAGATGATTTATCTCTCCTTTTGAGTCCTTTTAAATATCTTCCATAACATTTGTAATTTTCAGTCTGATAGACTTCTCACAAAGTACTTGATCTTTTTCATGCTATTGTAAATCCTTAAAATGTTATTTTCAAAGTCTTTGTGCTTCAAATCTTTATTTTTTATATTGGTCAGTTTGATCAATAGTATTTTTTATATCTTGAATCCTCATACTGGTTACTTTTCTGTTTGACCTATCAGCTATTCAGGCATGTATGTTAAAGACCCGCACTCCGATTGTGCGTTCTTTCAGTTGTCCTTAGAGTTCTGTTGATTTTTTGCTTCTATATTTTAAAATCATGTTATTTCCTGCATATAGGTGTAGAATCGTAAACTGCCAGGTTTGATTCAGATTGAGTTGAAAGTACATATCAACTGGGGATAAGAGACATCTTAACAATACTGGACTTGTCATTCCTGATATTGATAATTTGTATTTTCTCTTTTTTTTATTCTAATCACTTTGGCTATCCATTTGATTGTTCCTCTCAAAGAAGTAGCTTCAGATTTTTAAAAATCATCCCCATTGTTATGCTTTTTTTTCCTGTTTATTCAATTTCTGTTCTCTTTTGTATAATTTCCTTTCTCTTGCTTATTTTGTATTTAATTAGCTTTCCTTTTTTTAGTTTCCGTTATAATACAGCAAACAGTAGAAAATGTACTTACAGAAAAGAAAATATAACCTACATTTTCTAATAGCAATAAATACTCTAGAATAAATGTAGTAAGGGTTGTTCAAGTTCTCTGTCAAGAAAATTAGAATTCTAAGACATTCTTGGACACCTAAATTAATGAAAGGTGTCAACTATTTCCTTTGTTCTCTTTTCTTTTTTCCTGTTTAAGAACTCCTTCCTTATGAGATTTATGGAATCATGAAATTATAAATGTATATGTATGTGTATGTGTCTATACACAGTCTTCTAAATGTGTATACTTTTGGCATTCACATTTAAATATTTAATCTACATAGAAATCATTTTTGTGTCTGGTGTGAGGTAAAGATATTTATTTATTCATTTATACATATATACACATATTCCCATGGCCACTTCGTGAATGATACATCAAGCCCCCCCTGTACTGTAAAGTCTACTCTATCAAAATCAAATTTTTTTCATAAATTAATGGCTTTGCCTATTAAATCCCCATGATATTTCACCTGCTGATTCTTTGTATAATATAGTATAATAATAATATACTAAATTATTTACCTTGGATTTCAGTAGGTCTTGTCCTACTTCAGAATGTTTTTATTTTTAGTCTATTTTTATAAAAATTTCAGAATCAACTTAGGTGCCACTAGAAAAATATTAGGAATTTTCTTTGAAGCATGCTGAACTTATTGAATAACTTGGGAAGAAATGATAGCTTTACAATATTGAGGCTTTTTGTTTAACAGTGTGTTTTTTATTTAATTTAGGTTTTCCCTAACATCTTTTTATTATACTTGTCTTACTAAAGAGCTTAAACATCTTTTGTTAATGTTATTTCTGGATAATTCACAGTTTGGAGTACTATTGACAAGGTAAAATTTTTTTATTGTTTAAATAAATTTTCAAACTAATTTTTGTTTTGTGATAAAACATCAAGTGACTTTTATATTGATTACATACCCAGAAACTTTGTTAAATGTTTTTTAAGCTAATCTGTAATTTCTGTTGAATGTGCTACATAGAAAAAAAAAATGTATTAATTGCAAGTAACAATTCTTTGCAATAATTTCTTTGCCATAATTTTAATTTTTGGTCTTATTTTTCTGAACTAATAGCAGCTCTATTAGAATGTTGAATAGAAAGAGGAAGCAGGCATCTGTGTCTTATTTAAAGGAAATGATTTTGTTGTTTCATCATTTGTATCTATAGTGTCAGATGTTTTTGTAGACATATGTCAGTTTAAAACTGTTTATTTCTTTTTTTTTTTAATTTTTTTTTTTGACGTTTATTTATTTTTGAGACAGAGAGAGACAGAGCATGAAGCGGGGAGGGGCAGAGAGAGAAGGAGACACAGAATCGGAAGCAGGCTCCAGGCTCCGAGCCATCAGCCCAGAGCCTGACGCCAGGCTCGAACTCACGGATGGCGAGATCATGACCTGAGCTGAAGTCGGACGCTTAACCGACTGCGCCACCCAGGCGCCCCTAAAACTGTTTATTTCTATATCTATTTAGCTAAATGAACTTTTAAAGTTTTTTTTTTTTTTAAGGTTATTTATTTTGAGAGAGAGAAAGGGAGAGCCTACATGTGCAAGCAGTGGAGAGGCAGAGAGAGGGAGATAGAAAATCCCAAGCAGACTCCATGCCATCAGCGCAGAGCCTGACTAGGGGCCCCATGTCACCAACCGTGAGATTATGACCTGAGCCGATATCGAGGGTTGGCCGCTCAGCCTGAGGCACACAACTGCCCCCGGACTTTTAAAATTATTATGAATCATGGTTAATTTTGGGTTTTATTCAATATGCTCTGCATCTAGTGAGCAGAGTATATGGGTTTTCTCCTTTAATTTGTTAATAGCGAATTACAGTTATCAATTACCTAATATGAAATCAAGTTTTCAAGCTAAAATAAACACTATTATGCTAACTTTTGTAATAGTTTCTTTAAAATTTCTTTATCTCTAGTATCTATAGTCACCAATGAGAATTCCTTATGATTTTCCTCTCCTATTCTGTGTTTCTCTAGTTTGGCAATAAAGTTTTGCAACTAACATAAATGAGAATGTTGGGCAATAGCTCCTCTTTTTATATATTCTAGAAAAGCATATAATTTTGAAATTGCATTGAATTGGTGAAACTCTCTTATAAACTCATTAGATCTCAGTCATTTTATTGAAGTAAGATGTTTACTTTCCTATCAATTATTTTTTTATACTTTAAACCCATTTGCTTATGGTAGACGGTAGCATCTACTCCTAATATCTACTTGTTTTAATCTGCACAGTATCTGTGGTTATAAAAAATTCATTCCTGATACCATTTATTTATGTCTTCTCTTATTTTCTTGCTTAATTTTGCAGAAACGTATCATTTTTACCAATTTCCTCATATTATATATCTCACTGTTGATTGTCTCTGATTTGTGAAATTGAATTATAGAATATGTAATTGAAAATTGTTTTCTGTGGCACCTGGGTGACTCAGTTGGGTAAGTGTCCCAACTCTTGATTTCAGCTTAGGTCATGATCTCACAGTTGTGAGATCAAGCCCCCTGTTGGGCTCTGCGCTGGGCATAGAGCCAGCTTGGGACTCTCTCTTTCCCTTTCTCTAGGCTCCTCCCCTGCTCATGCTCTGTCTCTCTTAAAATAAATAAATAAAATGTTTAAAAAGGCAATTGTTGGGGCACGGGTGGCTCAGTCTGTTAAGCATTCAACTTCAGCTCAGGTCATGATTTCGCGGTCCATGATTTGGAGCTCCGTATCAGGCTCTGTGCTGACAGCTCAGAGCCTGGAGCCTGTTTGGAGCCTGCTTTGGATTCTGTGTCTCCCTCTCTCTCTGCCCCTCCACTGCTGGCACTCTGTCTCCATTTCTCTGCCAAAAATAAATAAACATTAAAAAAAAATTTTAAGGCAATTGTTTTATCTAAATTATTTTCTTCTACTTTTTTTGATTTCTTATTCTTTCATAACTCATTAAATTCCAAGGTTAGCTAATTAATTTGATCCTTTCTTATTTTCTATGCAGTTTCTTATTTCCTTCTGTTTGTGCTTTATTGGCATCCCACAAGGTTTTGACTTCTATATGTTTCTGATTTCAAATATGACTTCTTATTTGAGGCATGAGATGTTAGAACTATGTTTTTAAATTTTAAATATATTATTTTAAATTAATTGCATTGTTGTATAATCGTATCATTTTCAAAATACAACTGTTTTGAACTTTGATAAAATGAGCTTTGTGGTCATGCACGTACTCAGTTTTTCAACATTGCATGTGTGTTAGAAAATTATGTATGTTCTCTAATTTTAAGGGGCCATATTCCATAAAAATTTAACTAAGTAATTACTTCATTTAGGTCATCACGGTGAACTGAATCGATCTAGTCAACTGAAACTTTGTTTTCATTACTAAGTGACCTATCCCGTCTTTAGTTTGCCTTTTCCTTATACTATCAATTGATCTCTCATAATATTTTTTAGCATTTTCTTGACATATGCATATCCTTATACTTTGGCTTTTATTTTTTTGTGTAACCTTTGTTTTATGTGAATTCCATAAATAATATAGAGATGGATTTTTCAAATTTTATTTTTATATTCTTTAGGTTTTAGGTTTAAATCTGTTGTATTTACATTTGCATGCAAACATATTTTACTATTTTATTGTGTAATTTTTATTTCTTTTTTCATCAATTGTGTTCTCCTTGTTTTTATTTGAATGGATTTTTTTCTTTCCTTCTTTGTCACTCTCTCTCTTTTTCCCATTTTTTCTCTTATATGTTTAGAAATTTCACACAAAATGTCTCTTGTTTTTCTTAGTAGTCCAGATATTTTAACATGTATATTTAACAATGTATAATGGCAATATCTTAACCCTCCTTCTCGGTAATACAAAGATTTTAATATGCTTTTATTCTGATTTCTATGCTCCGACATATGGATTTTATCCACTATTTAAGTTAAGCCTTTATACTTTTATATTAGGCATTATTGTTATATACAATCAATATTTATAGAGATTTGTCCACATATTAATAGATGTGCTTGCTCTTTGCTCACTCTTCTTTTTATATCTCAATGAAGTTTGTTCTTTAGATTTTCCTAGTGTAGGCCTTTTGGATGTAAACACAGCTTTTGTTTATCCTAGAATGTTTTTGTTATGTCTGCTGCTATAACAAACAAAACCTAATTTCAATAGCTTAATATTATAGAAGTTTATTTCTCATTCATATTAAGTAGAATTGAGTATTCAACAAGCAGCCTTCCATTTGGTGATTTGTGTATTCCTTCTTACCTGTGTCTCTAACATTTGCTAGGATTCCAAGTTCATGAAAGCATATGGATAAAAAAATAAGAGTGAAGGATTGTTTAACTACATATTATACCAAGAAGTGATGTATATAAGCCAAACCACCTTTCATTGACCAGAACTCAGACACAGTTCCACCTAATTTCAAGCAAGCAAGGGGGTAATAGTCTAGCTATGTGCGTAGGAGAATGAACAAGGTTTTGGTGAAATCCAAGCGTTCTCTGGCCATCTTTCTTTAAATAGATAGGTATGTGTATTGAATCCAAGGTTCACAGTTAATTCTCTCAGAATTGTTGAAGATACTATTTCATTGCCTTCTTTTCTCGCTATGCTTTTGAGATATCAGAATGCCCTTCTTTTTTAAAATTTTTTTGGTCTATATTTTTACTTTTTATGTTATTTTTTTTAGGAGTAGAATTTAGTGATTTGTCACTTACATATAATGCCCAGTGCTCATCACAAGTGCTCTCCTTAATACCCATCCATGCCCTTCTAAGTGGCTTGTAAGTGGTCTTCAATATTTTTTTTATCTCCTTATCTATCTGTCTTGCATACTGGGATAATTCTTTTAGTTTTCTAATGTGTTTCTCTCTCTCTCTCTCACTATATGTATATGTATTTGTAATACAACTCATTTAAAGAATATAATTCAATGGCTTTTAGTATGTTAATAATGGATTCTTTTTTTTAACGCTTATTTATTTTTGAGAGACAGAGAGAGACAGAACACTAGCAAGGGAGGGACAGAGAGAGAGGGAGACACAGAATCCAAAGCAGGTTCTGGGCTCTGAGCTGTCAGTGCAGAGCTCGACATGGGGCTCAAACCCACGAACTGCGAGATCACAACCTGAGCCAAAGTCGGGCACCCAACTGACTGAGCCACCCAGGTACCCCAATAATGGATTCTTTTTACAATCAATTTTTTTATTTGTTTTTGGTCTTAATCATGTCCTACTCCTCTTTAATAGAATCTATGTATGTATGTGTGTGTGCATCTGTGTGTGTGTGTATGTGTGTGTGTATAACTTAAGAATAATAATTGTTCCAAAATAGTTTCTAATATTTCGACTGTTACACTAAGTTAATTTTATTCTGATAAAATTCATATACTAAGTGTTTAAACTGTGGTCTTTTTAATCTCTACATTATATTTCTTCACTTACTTTGCAGTTGGAGGCGAATTTTGACAGGAATTGTTTTGGCTTATTATTTTTGAACTCTGTGTTCTCCTCTTCATGCTGAATGCATTTGACCTTGCTTTTACATGAAACTTTTATTTGCCTTTGTCCAGTTAGTACCAAAATCCTTGATTCCACCTATTTCCAGACAACAGTGACAAGTAGACCCAGGCTTCATCCCATTTACCTGCTTTTAATTCTCATTCTATTTCTGGTCTAAGTAGGATGATAAGGCAGGGTTGTCCCATGTAATATTTGGGACATAGTTACACTTAAAAAATCATTTGTTGTTTGTCTGAAACTTGAATGTAACTTTGCATCTTATAACTTTATTTGCGAAGTCTAGCAAATGTAGCTCTAAGTATATGTTTCTTTCTTTCATTTTTTTTCTTTTTCCCCAAGTTTTATCTTTCCAAAGTGTTTAAAGAAAGGATCATGAGTCAAATGTAAGATACTTATGCGATCCTGAACAGATTCATAATTTACTCTCATAATCAGAGATTTGTAGAATATGCAAAGAGATCAAACTATCTAGAAAGTGAGGCAAAAATAACTAAGATCATGTACCCACAGTTACAAAACCAGTAAAAGACACAGGATTTGAATCCAGTAGACTAGGGAATAATGTTTCAAGACACTGAATTGTTTGGTGGTTTTGATATTTACAAGTTGTAATAGTTGGCAGGAGCTGGTTCAGGATGCTGGTTGACTGATTAAATGAATGGTTATTATTAAACCTGATGCTATTTTGACTTCATTTTCAGTGTTTAAATTGGACTCTGAGATGTGCAAGGAGCTCTACTTCAAAACTGTATCATTCCTTGAAGAGCTGTTTCTGTGAGATGAGATCTACTGCGTACTAGTTTATTTGAAATTTGCTTTATTATTATTTTTTGCTGTTTTCATGCTTAAAAATCAGTCATATTCCTTTGCCATATGTTGGTAAGTGCTAGAAGGACTCTCATCTGTTGAAAGTGATATTAGTTTTGTTTTGCTTTGTTTCTGATCAGTTGCTTTTATTTTTGATGTGTAACTTGAATGTGTCAACTCATTCATCATTTGGTTTAGATACTGTCTTATTGCCTCTTTTTTCTTATGGTAATATTTTATATCATTTTTGAAAGCCATGAGTTTTTATTAGTCTTCAAATAATCCGTGGGATACAGAAGATTGAAGAGGGCCCTTTATTTTTATAATCCCTCTGACTACAGTATTTTGTTATTTGCACTGTTATATCAAAATGGCTTTTTGCATCTCCTTGAGGTAAATAGGAAGAGAATGAGATGAGATGAGCAGATATTTGACAGTCAAAATCACATAGTGTAGTCATGGTTACCATCAAAATACAATGGCAAATGGGTGACTCAATCTACAAAAAATATATTATATATTATATATTATATATATTCATATATATTAAAAGATGGGTTGGCATTTTGTTAACACCTCCCTCAAAAATTCACATTTTTGACTGATGGAAAACAACTTGTCATTTCATTGACATTCATCAAGATTACTATGGCATGGATAGAAATAAAATACAGAAAATCTAACAGGAAGATCTGAAAAGAAAGTACTGAGAAGTATGATACAGGGGCTTTCTCTCTCTCTCAAACACATATTCATATAGTTTCTGGTATTTTAGTCATTGCATTTTGCTACAAGCTCTATGTTATACAGATTCACTGAAGGTTGTTATTCCCCATGTGCCTAAGTGATAGTAAATATTCTACAGAACTTACCATTTTCCTTTAAAAATTTTTTAAATCACTGAATATTAAATCTAAACCAACAACTTAAATCATTGACAGTGAAGAATGCTGTCTATTCACCTGCAGACCAATGAAAATAATGTTACTGAATTTAATGTGGATAACATTAAAGAAAACAACTGTTTTAAAGTCAAAATAATATTCATTTTGTATCAGTTTAAGAAATATTTATAAACTAGCCAACAGTGAAAGTAAACCAATCTATCTAAGTATACACAGGACTTATATAGAATTAGAACATTATATGATTTATAAGTTGAGTGTCAGAACCAACTGTATTTTGAAATTTGTTGATGCCCCCTCTATCAGCATAGGGAGTTGACAACTGAATAAATACGGATTATCATTTTTATCAGATTCCTTTATTTAAAGGAATTATATGTATATTATACATTCCTAGAATCGTGGAAGGGGATTCGGAGTAGGGAGATTTCATTCCTAGGAACACTGAAGCTTCTCTGTTGCCATTCCAATGGATGCTCAAATGAAACTGCTGTGTGGTCTATAGGGCTAGACTTCAACTGATGTAAAACTCAGGAAACACCTTAAGAAAATCTAAAAAGTCAGCATAGCAAGGGCCAAAGTGAGCTGGGAAGTAGTGAACCTACATTTCTGATCCATGTTATAAGAACAGTTGAGCCAGTTTTATGTTGTGTCTTAATTGTGGAGTTTGAAAGAGGAAGATCCCTTCCTTTATTTCTGAAAGCAATGATATTCAGAGAGCAACACAAGATTTCTGCTATGTCATGGCAGAATACAGAGTAAAGCAAAAACGATAAACTGACAAATCCGAACACTGTAAGCTGTCCCGAGCAATGAGTGTAGAAACCCTTTGATGTCCACTCCTTCCAGCCAGTCTGTTTGCCCTTTAACTTATTCATTGTTTTGTTAATAGTTTCATATACTTTTTACCCATATACACTGGTTTTTTTAACTGAAGAGGAATGGTTGAAACATTGCAGCAGACTTTCTTGCAGAAATTAATAGTGCTCACTTTTTGCACAATAGTTTCTTGGATATAGTTTCTTGGAGATAAGTAAAACTTAGGTTTGGAGATAGTTGATAATGACGCAGACTGATTTTTGAAAACATAGTTACAGTCAATAAAACACAAATCTATTGAATTAATCCAATATATTAATTTTGTAAACAGTTGTAAGCCATTGTGACTATAACTGCAAGGGGTTCAGTAGGCAATGGTGAAAAATGGCAGGAAAATAAATATCTACAGGACGGCCAAGTGCCTTTATCTTTTAAACTGAAATGGAATAGGGGGCGCCTGGATGCTCAATTGGTTAAGTGCCTGACTCTTGATTTCGGCTCAGATCATGATCTCACAGTCATGAGATCAAGCCCTGCATCAGGCTCTGGGCTGGATGTGCAGCCTGCTTAAAATTCTCTCTGTCCCTCTCCCTCTGCCTCTCCCCTAAGCTCGTGCGCTCTCTCTCTCTCTCTCTCTCTCTCTCAAAAGAATATTAATAAATAAACAAAATGAAATGGAATACAGGTGCTGGAGCAAATACTCCCAGATAGGGAATGAGAGACGTATTTGGAAATTTTTAAAGAGGACTGGACCTGGACAGGTGATTAAGGAAGAGTTGGATCACATGGACATCTAAGGAAACATAAGAAAAGGCTTTCAGAAGGGGGTACAGCACTAATGAAGGAGTTAAGTAAGGAGGAAACAAAATATCCCATTGCTTCTAGAGCATATGGTGAGAAAGCCTGGATGAAAAGCCAAGATCCCATTTGTTTGTAGGCAAAACAAGCATTTTGCATTTTTCTTTCTAGCTAATGGGAACTGAACTGATACTTTCTTTGCAACTAGGGGCATAACATGATCTTGTGAAGGGAGCGGTGAGGTGGATAAATTGAGAGAGGAATAAACTAGAGCTATAGAGATCAAGGAGGTGATACCGAAACTTTGGAATATTGACAAAACATGTGACCAAAGTCAGCATGGAATGATTGGGATACAGTCACTACTTTATCAGAACCTTTCAACATTCTTTGAGCGCAGAAACTGTATTCTAATCTGTTCACTGCTGTAGCAACAAAGGCTAGGACAGTGTGAGATAGATAGTGGGTTTCAGGAAATGAGTCATGAATACAATAACAATAAATGAATAAGCTGCCAATCAAAAACACGACGTTGATCATGGACCCTCAGGACCACTGGTCATCCCACATGCAGCTTTATTCAGTGCTAAATACTCCAGATCTTCTAAAATGGTCACATCCCTGGATGCCACATTTAGAGAAACTTTTAAACATGCACTGCACAGAGTAAGAGCCTGGAAAATAACAATGTTGCGTGAACCACTGCAACAATCATGTCCAATGTTTTGGGAAAGGGTTTGGAGTTTTTATCACCCCATGCGATGCAAGAATTGTCGACAGCATTTTGAAATTTTCTTAAGGAAGCTCACAAAAAGATATCAACAGTACGTTTCCTCCTAGTGTGGCATCAACTCATGAAATGGTAGTCAATGCACAGCCAGTGATTCTCAGTTAAGGAATGAGGGTGCAAGCTCATTGACAGAACCCTGCTGTCCACTGGGAGGTTTCAAAAGGAGAAGCAGAAGTTAATGAGAAGAGCCCTTTGTGTTCCAAGCAGTCCACTGGCCGTGGCCTCAGCGCACAGAGCACGATTAAGAGAGCCACTTGAGTTTTACCTTTCCCCGGCAGTCCAGGGCAGGCACTTTGATGTTTCCTGGTTTGCCCCCTGTTGCTTCCTCTTCAAAAGCTTGAGGAGGGCTGAGCTTGTATCTCACACACACATGTGAGCCTCAGTGCAGCAACATTTCAAATTTGGTGCTTGTCTTTGAAGTGTAGTGGCTTCTACGCATGGAAATTCTTGCCCCCCGAAGACTTCTTTTCTTGCAATCTTTCCTTCCAAGTAACTATACATTTTCCATACCCAGGTGAATTTAGAGGCCACAGACGGAATCAGTAACCTTAATAGAATGTTGCCTATTTTTCCTCATTGCTAGAGGCACCACTGTCTTTTTGCCTCGGCATCCAAACAGAAAGCATATGCAGCATATGTTGATTTACCTCTCTTTTTGTTTCCTCTTGATATAGGAAGTTCTCCTAGTTAAGTTCTCTTAAGGAGTTAAGTTCTCCTTTTAAGATGCCTGTGTCCATCCATCTGTTCTTTCTACCCTTAAATGAGTTGGCCTGAGTCACCTGTATTCAAAAGTGGAGTGACATCATCAAGAAATGGAGAGTTAGGAAGTGATGCATGCCTAATTCCCTCAAGGTTCTCTAGGATTCCAAGGAATATTATTAGATAACATGGTATTACATAGGAAACATAGTATTAATAGATAACAGATGAGTCTATATTAATAGATAATAGGGTGACATCATGCCTATTCATTTCATGGTGATCACTTTATGGAGCACTATGCACCCTGTTTCTTGGATTAAGGGTGGGATGATAAGAAGCAGAAAAACTACACTGATAAAATAAGGAAGGCAATATTTAAAATATTAGATGAAAAAGTCAGCCAAACGATATTAAAGATAAAGCATATTATAAATATCTTATTTTCTCAAAATAAGGTGAATATTTTATAAATAAAATAAATTTCAGTTAGCCAAAGACTTGGGGTTATCTATGAATGTAAATAGTGCCACAATTTTCTCCCTCCCTCCCTTCCTTCCTTCCCCTTTCCTCTTTCTCTTTTCTCTCCTCTCCTCTCCCTCCTCTCCCCTTCTTTCTTCTCCTCGCCTCCCTTCCCTTCCCTTACCCTTCCCTTCCCTCTCCTCACCTCTCCTTTCCTCTCCTCTTCTCTCCTCTCCTCTCCTCTCCTCCCCTCCCCTCTCCTCTTCTTATCTCTGTGTGTAAAACACACGGGTTCCAAAATACAAAAGGAGTAAATGAATATACAATTAGAAACACTTTACATGTCTGTTACTCAGCAACCAGTGAGCAGTCTCCAGAAGCAGCCAGTATTGCCAAGTTCTTCTGTATCCTTGCAAGACATTCTATGTACATTCAGCTACGTATGAATAAAATAAATTAGTTTCTTAAGTATCATTTTACAGAGTTGTGAAAAACAAGGCTTTGAAAGAGTTAAATGATAAACTTCAAGGTTATGCAGAAAGTCAACAATGAAGTTGGGGATGAGCCCAGATTTTGTAATGTTTTTCTCTAGGCATTGTGCCATCTTGCAAATTTTTATCTTCTATATGCCAATATTTCTGCCTTTTGTATGGATGGGCATATATCCAAGGGTTTTAAATTTGATTTTGGTTCAAAAGCTCACCCTAAGAATAAATAAAGTATACGAGTCTCCTTCATATGCAACATTTCAATCTAGACAAGTAGGGGTGTTAGTTCAGGATTCTGTTTTTTCAGGAGGACACTTAAGAATATCATCCTTAGCTTCGGAGACTTTGCTTCTTTCAGAGTCATAAAATCCTACTTAGAAGTCAAAAATAAACAAAAATATACATATGTAATCAATTTTCAATAAGAAAAGTTTGCCCGAAGAGTTCAAAATTTTAAATGTTTTTTATTAAATTTGGATTAAGACGTATTTCTTCAGGGTCACATCTCAGATATTCACTCTGAATAAATGTTCTCAGTTTCTTAAGTCCTAGCTCTTCTTAAGAATTTGCCTTTGCCAGCGTATTTCCATTACGTAGGATAGCAGAGAATGATGCCTATAAGAGATGAATAGGAATTGGTACTTTCCCCTTGCTAGCACCTTAGACACAGAGTCTTCAGAAAGAAGTTTACTTAAAAAAAATAAGTACCAAGCATCTACATTCAGCACATAAAATGTAGAAAATGAAAATATTTCATGCTATCAGTTCCAAATATATAAAGGATCCCCCTTCACCTTAAGAAAAAATGGGAAAGAAATATGTACTCTTTCTGTTATGGCTTCCCAAATTTCTCTGTTGCATGTCCTCTGACACCGTGGTCTCGTTTCCCTAGATATTTCTGGCTGTGTCTGGTTATGCTCTTTACTCACAGCTCTTTGGTTCTGTTCTTCTGATTGTCTTCATTTGGGTGCTTAGCTCTTTGATTTGTTTTTAAACCATGGAACAAAGGCAGAAAATACATATTTGGAAAAGCAAGATGGTAAGGAGAAATGCGTGGTTATTTTTTCTCTGTCACCATCTTGTTTTTATTCCTCGTTTTTATTAAGACTCTACCTATTGCTAGACTTTCACCAAAAATCCCCAAATCTGACTTTTATCCCCTCTAGCTGAAAAATTAATTGAAAAAGAAATAGATGTTATCACTTTTCTATAGAGTCTTTGCCTCAGAAGCATATTCTTCTTCACATTGACGATTTTGGAAGGTTTAATGCTTTAATTGCTTGCTTTGTTTTAGTCACAAAATGAAGAGTCATAATAAGGGAAAAACACTTTATGCACAACCTTGTAATTCTCAATATTTTGGGAATTGATATAATACTAAAATTTAAAGCATTGGTTCCAAATTGACTACCTTAAAAAGAACAGTGCTCATTTAGATGTATTTATTCATCTGTGTTAATATCACACAATTCATACATCCATTTATCTGCTGGTAGAACTCTGTCAATTCTCTTATGATAGATTATGGACAAAGATGACACAAAGTGACACATGACATTCCTTCCACAAGAGGTTGCGTCTGTACCTCCCTTCCCTTGAATCTATGCTGGATTTATGACTTGCATTGAAAATACATTTAGTTGAATTGAGGTTATACCAGTTTTGAGCTCAGACCTTAAAACTCATGGGAGCTTCTGTTTTCATTCTGTTTTAACAAAGAAATGCTTTACATAATGAATTTTTTTAAAAAGAGGCACCACAGTCTAAACATGAGTCACAAGTCAAAATAACATTTAAAGTATGCATGAAGTTTTCCGGTGCTAATTCATTTTGATGCATGCCCTGTAACTCGTGAAGAGATAAACAAATTTTGGTGTATCAATACAATAAAATGTTACCAACAAGAAAAAGGGACTAGTTATCGATACATGTGGCATCATGAGGTCTCTTAAAAAGAATATGATGAAAGAAAGAAGCCAAATAAAAAAGAGTACATATGTATGATTCCATTCAAATAAAATTCTAGAAAATGAAAACTAATATAGAGACAGAAAGCAGACCAATGGTTTCCTAGAGACATTGAGAGGATTGAGCGGGGAAGAATTAGAAAGAGGCATGAGGAAACTTTTGGGGCCAAAATGTACATTATCTTGATTGTGGTAAGTACTTCAGGAGTTTATAGATTCGTCAAAACTCATCAAATTATATGTTATTTATTTATTTTTAAATTGAAGCATAGTCGACACACAATGTTGCATCAGTTTCAGGTATATAACACAGTGATTTGAAAACTCTATGCATTATACTATGCTCACCTGAAGTGCATAGCTGCCATTGGTCATGTTATCATACATCACTATTACAATACTATTACTATATTCCCTATGCCGTACCTTTTATTCTCATGACTATTCATTCCATAACTGGAAGCCTGTATCTCCCACTCCTCTATGCCCATTTTGCCCATCCTTCCCTGCCCCCCCCCAAATTATATACTTTAAATAAGTGCAGGTTAAAATACTTCAATTATACATTAGTAAATCTATAAAATGACAAAGTAATCAAATGGCTATAATCCTTGTTTTTCATTTCAAAGCATTTATTTATTCAACAAACATTTGATCGGTTGTCAATGAAGGAGATATGATTGTAAGTAAAACATATCCCTTCCATCAAGGAAACCAGAGCAGTGTGGGGACGCAGGAAAAACAATTATGCACTAATGTGTGTAAAACTGTAAAAGAAAAGGGGAGCTGGGTGGCTCAGTTGGGTTAGGTGGCTTACTTGGACTCAGGTCATGATCTAGCGGCCCATGAGTTCGAGTCCCACATCGGGCTCTGTGCTGACAACTCAGAGCCTGGAGTCTGCTTCAGAGTCTGTGTCTCCCTCTCTCTGCCCCTCCCCCCACTCATGCTCTGTCTCTCCCTGTCTGTCAAAAATGAATAAATGTTTAAAAAATTTTTTTAATAAATTAAAAAACAACTGTAGAAGAAGAAACGACAAGAGAGTGATTGTTTTTTCACCCAGTGGTAAC
Organism: Panthera uncia; assembly: GCF_023721935.1. Classification (NCBI taxonomy): domain Eukaryota; kingdom Metazoa; phylum Chordata; class Mammalia; order Carnivora; family Felidae; genus Panthera; species Panthera uncia. Next base: position 45,623,274 of record NC_064807.1, read on the forward strand.
AAATAAGTAGAACTATGTAATTAACAGAAGACATAAGGAAACTCTAAGCAAAGGAAAATCATGCATAATCATTGAGTCAGAAAAGAAAGATGCTCTTCTTCAAAATAGCAGTGTAACTCAAGGATAGGCATGGTGGCAAAAAGTGAGATTCAACTGGAGCCTTGAATGCCATAAGAAATTTGAACTTTACACATTATGTAACAGTAAAGAATATGTTAAAGTAAGATTCAATCTATAGTTTAGAAAAATAGCTAAGACAGAGAGAGAAGGGAGGAAACTACTACTTTTTTTCAAGAGACAAGAAGATGAGGCCTTGAACTAAGTAATGGCAAGAAAAAGAACCATATAAAACATGGAGGTTGAAATGACAGGTTCAGTGGGAGCTCAGATGATTTAATGGACATGGATATATTTCAAAGTTCTCAATCAGTATTTCGTATAGAGTATCACTGAACTATCATTTCACTTTAATAATGTCAAATCATAGATGCCTTTTTGCATTATATTTTGGCTTAATGGTTTCAGACTAGATATCCAAACTTCTGGTGGAATTGTAATTCGAAGAATATATGCATTGATATTTTTATAGGTTTTATTATCACATAAAGCTCAATAAATAAATTTGTGTTTTTCCACAAGTAAAAAATATTTTTGATCATGAGTTATTTGACAGATGAAAGATTGTTATTGTTTGTAATCTTAATTTGTGTGTTTTTTTTTTTGTTAAGTTTATTTATTTTCAGGTGGGTAGAGGGAGGGATAGAGAGTGAGAATCTCAAGCAGGCTCCGCAGTGTCAGCACAGAGCCTGATGCAGGGCTCGAGCTCACAAACTGTAAGATCACAACATGAGCCAAAATCAAGTCAGAAGCTTAACCCAGGACTGGGCCACCCAGGAGCCCCATAATTTGTGCTTCTCATTATGAATCATAGAGGGTTTCTTCTCGTGCATTTCAAAGTTATTTATATTTACTTTTCTCTGAATTAAAACTTCAGATCTTCTATTTTTAATTAGATTGTCAACCATTTTCTTACTGACTTGCAGAAAACTCTTGATTGAGTTTTAAATATGCTTTCTGAGTTTGTCATTTGTTTGTTTGTCTTTAATTATAGTAATTGCTTTTCCATGTAGGAAAAAAATTAATGTAAGATTCACTGTACTGAGGACCAAAAATAAAATATTATAGCAGAAATAGGAAGAAACTTGTATAAAATTCTTGCTCTGTCCTCTAAAAATTTCAAGAATATATTGGCTCTGAAATATGAGATAAAGATGACACAAGTGGGAAATATTGAAATGAAAAAAGAGGTTTTTTGAGGAGCTAATAATACTGTAATGGGCATAAATGACTTAAAGGAAGAAGAACATAATATAATAAATGTGTCTTAACAATTTCTAAATGCATTCTGAAGTATAACTTGCTAATCAATGAAATATTAGTCAGCCATAAAAGAGACTGAAATCTTGCCAATTAAATAATATGGATAGAGCTAGAGAGAATTATGCTAAGTGAAAGAAGTCAGAGAAAGACAAATACCATATGATTTCACTCATATGTGGAATTTACGAAACAAAACAGATGAGCCAAGAGGGAAAAAAAAAAAAGAAACAGACTCTTAACTATAGAGAACAAACTGGTGGTCACCAGAGGGGAGTGGGGGGGGGGGGTGGGTGAAATAGGTGATGGGGATTGAGGAGGGCACCTGCTGTGATGACCCCTGGGTATTATATGCAAGTGCTGAATCACTATATTGTACACCTGAAACTAATAATCACGTTATATGTCAACTAACTGGAATTTGAATAAAAAGTTTAGAAAGATAAAAGGTGAATATGCAAGATCAGAGGAAGTATTGAGGGCATAGAGTTGGATGAATAAAGCTATTATATAGAAAGAAGGAACAAAATGTACAAAAGTCCCTGAAGATTAAAGAAAGTATTTTGCATTCAGGGATATGAAAATAGTTCAGTCTGAATGGAAGTATAGACTTCACCACGATTGGAAAAGTTAGAATAACTTTAGAATAACTCTAGAATAACGTTAGAATAACTCTAAGCAATGCCCAGATCCTCTATGGACTTCATAGTATTTATAAGTTATTTATACTTTATTCTGAGGAAAATGAAGAAGTGCATATAGTCTGCTTTGAATTTGGGAATAACCTTAAATACCATGTTAAGACCACTTAGAAAGTTTCTTTTTGAGCTTTCTTTCATCTCACCAAGTAATCCCCCTAATAGCTACCAGATCATTCCACTTTTACCCACATCCACTGCCCACACCAGTATTCACCTAATGGAAAGCAACAGTTTCAGTATAAAATATCCTAGTCTATCCCATGTGACTTTCTCCTGGTTACCCTTTCTAATGGTTTGCGTTCCCATGCTTTCACTGCTATCTTTATGGAATCTCTTTTCTACTACAATATAAGTTTTGGGGGGTGCTTGGGTGGCTCAATCGGCTCGATGCTTAATCGGTTAAGCATCCCACTCTTGGTTTTGGCTCAGGTCATGATCTCATGATTCGTGAGATCAAGCCCTAGGTTGGGCTCTACACTGACAGCATGGAGCCTGCTTGGGATTCTCTCTCCCTTTCAATCTGCTTCTCCTCAGCTTGCGTGTGGTCTCTCTCTCTCTCTCTCTCAAAATAAATAAATAAACTTTAAAAAAATAAATAAAATATAATTTTTTGCAGGCAGAAGTTGTGTCTGTTTTATTCAAGTATTTTCTATCAAAATCTAGACGGAGCCTGGCACTTAGTACTCAACTAATTGGTGGTGAGTTCACTTTTGAATGTGTCTACAGAGTATCTGTGAACAGATGTATGATAACAAGTGACATATGTGGCTCTGGAACTCATGAAAGGGTAGAAATAAAAGTGTTTATTTACAGTCAGGGGTCAACTGAGAGCTTTCAAAGGAAGTTGTGTGGAACAAGGATAGAAGAGGCACACTTCAAGCACTTCTTTGTCCCCATCTCATATGGGTTTAGTCCTCCATTTCTACAGCTATTGCTGCTGTTGCCACAACTAGTTCTTGGAAGTGTCGCCTGACAGACCTCAGCTCAGCTACACATACTCCTCTCTTCCTTTCTGTCCTAAGACTTCTCTGACTAAGCGGAGTGGACTGCCTGTGGTTCTGCTCAGCACTTACATACAGGTACAAAATTGAAAGTTCGACCGACTTACACCTCTGTGACTGTCCTTGACCAACAAGAGAGTTGATGGATTAATTGTCCCCTCTTCTATTCCTTGAGTATAAGAATTTTGAGGCTTCTTTTGCTTGAGCACCTCAAAGGATTCCAACAAGATTGTTCCTCACTTGCTTGAAGCGCTGAGCTGCTCCTTACGGTACCCTCATACTGGCTTTCCCTCCTTCCCTTTTAATTCTTCCCAGCCTGTTACTGCTGTTCCCTGAGATTACTTCCCAGATTAAACCACCTGCATGCAAGCCCAGTGTCTGCTTTCTGGAGAAAACCCAAGCTAAGATGAACACTTAAGGGGCACCTGGGTGGCTCAGTTGGTTAAGTGTCCAACTTCAGCTCAGGTCATGATCTCGCAGTCCCTCAGTTCGAGCCCCGCGTTGGGCTCCGTGCTGACAGCTCTCAGCCTGGAGCCTGCTTCCGATTCTGTGTCTCCCTCTCTCTCTTGCCCTCCCCCACTCACACTCTGTCATCTTGAAGAGGACAATTTTGGTGGAGTGCATCAAGAGAAAGCCTGAGTGCAGTGAGTTAAAGAAAGATGAGGAGGTAAACAAGTGGATAATGTAATTTTTCATAGCTTTTGTCCCCAATTTTTGAAAAGAATCCACTGGGGGAAAAAAAACAGAGATCAAGACAAAACTCAGAAAATGATAAATGTGAAGAAGAGACCATAAAGGCAAGGATACATATTTCTGTTATTAACAGAAATATGGAATATTCTATAGAAATATAGAATTTCTATGGAATAGAAAACAGTTTAGATCAAGGAAAGAGACTGAATTATTTTCTTGAAGGTATCCACCATCTAGAAGCTGATAAATTTCATGAAAAGATACATGTGCCCAAGTATATCTTGACTCAAAATAATAAGTAACCTGAGTGCTACAAAGAAAATACATATTCAAAATGTAGTGATCATAAGAAATAATTTCACAGCAATCATTTGTTAGAAAGTCAAATGAAAAAATTAAAATGATAAGAGTTCTTATATCTAAAACAAGCAAAAGTCTAAAATAATACCGATAAGCTCCACTAGAAATATTTAAGATTGATGTCAGAAAAAATGTAAGGTAAGATATTTAATGAGTTATTCGAATAAAAGAAGAGACCATATCAAGGAAAGATGACAAAAATTCAAAACGAGAAAGATCCTCTCCTAAGACAATCGTAAGTACAATTGCAAACATAATCACAGAGAGATATTTTTGGAACTTGATAATATGATTGTAAAATATATCTGTTAAATTGAGAATAGTCAAGAAAGAAGTGAAAATTTTAATAAAATGACATGTCATATTTTAAAATATGCTACAGCCAGGGTACCTGGGTGGCTCAGTCCGTTAAGCATATGACTTCAGCTCTGGTCATGATCTCACGGTTCACGAGTTCACGAGTTCAAGCCCTGCATCAGGCTCTGTGTTGACAGCTAGGAGCCTGGAGCCTGTTTCGGATTCTGTGTCTCCCTCTCTCTCTGCCCCTCCCCGACCTGCGCTCTGTCTGTCTCTCTCTCTCTGCTCTCTGTCTCAAAAGTAAATATTAAAAAAAAATGTTTTTAATGTGCTATAGCCTTCTGATAATTAAAGCCTATTGTATTCAAGCAACAGTGCAGTTTATTAATGGAAAAATGTGTAAGACTAACATAAAGGCAAAGGTAAGCATCAGCATTTATATTGTCACAAAGATACAACGTGAAATCAGCAGTAAATGGATAGGTGACTTACAGAATGGTGTTAGGATATTTGGTTGCTAGTCTTAGTGAAAAATAAAATTATGTCCTTTCCTCAAAAATAAATAAAAACAGATTCCAGTTATATTGCATGTAAACATTAAAAACATTAAAAATGTAACCCAGAAACATCCTAGACAAAACTATGAATAGCTTTGTAAATTAGAGATAGTAAGGGCTTGCAAAACACGACACCAAAGATAAAGACTATAATTAAAAATTCCAATAGAAGTGATTACATAAAAATGTTAAATTTAAAAATTGCCTTGAAAAACACTATGCAAGTTAAAGGTAAATCATGAACCAGGGCATTATTTGCAATATCAAGGCCAAAGAGTTGACCTTTTTATATACAGATATTTTTCACATAATAACAATAATATAGATGTATGATATATGCAGTACATACTGCTTGACTAATGATCTAGATGTTGGAACTACCTTGTCATTTAGGTTTCAACATGCTTATCTCTATTTTCCTAATTTTCTTTTTTTTTCCTTTTGATTTTTTTAATGTTTATTTATTATTGAGAGACAGAGAGAGAGCATGAGAATGGGAGGGGCCGAGAGAGAGGGGGAGACACAAAATCTGAAGCAGGATCTAGGCTCTGAGCTGTTAGCCCAGAGCCTGACGCAGGGCTCGAACCCACAAACCTGAAGATCACGACCTGAGCCGAAGTTGGAGGCTTAACAGACTGAGCCACCCAGGCGCCTCTCCATTTTCCTAATTTTCTTTACTGAGCATGTTACTTCCCATACATAATACTATAAATGTTACTAAAGATAAAAATAATATATTAGGTGGTTTCCAAAAATGATTTTTCCGTTAATTATGGATGGAAAGATGAATTGGATAAATACCGAATATAAAACAGCAAGGCTTGCATTTATTTGCCTAATGTTACTATGTTAGGTATATCCCCAGGCCACATCAGCCTAGGGTACAGTTAGCTACAAGATAATAATAAACCCCTTACACTTGGGAGTGCTTAGGAAGCACAACTTTCACACTCCTCTTAGTTCCCAGGTGTTCTATATACACCTATGTCATATATTTGAGCAGTGCGAGAGCAGCTGCCCAAGAATGTGTGTGCCATATCATGTCCCGTTCACTTCCATGTAAAATAACTTCCTGGACAATATGCCTACAAGAGCAGAATGTTCTATTCTTAACACCACAAGCTATTCTTGCATTTTGATATATTTGCTTCAAATATATTCTACGACTGCTTCTTACCCTAAAATGTAAACCATATAACAAAAACATAGAACTTAATACATACATTTAAACTAACAGTACGATAGTGAGCATCCAAATAACTACCACACATTATTCTGTCATTATTAGTGATCATTTATTTGCTTTTCTGTAGACTTCAAACATCTGTATGAGCTCCTTTATAATTTAATGTAGGTTTGCCTCTTTCTGACCTTTGTAAAAATAAAATCATTGGCATTTTCATTTCATGCGCTGGTTCTATCATTCAATTTTGTATTGGTAAATTCATCCAATGCTACTGGATATAGCTTGTTTTTATTGTTGAAAAGTAGTTCTGTGTCAAAATATAACTGTTTATCTCCTGTAGTGCTGTTAAATATGCGGATGGATTCCAGCTTTAACCTATCACCACCGATGCTGCTGTAAAAAATGTGTACAAAGATTCTACTGCATATGCAAACACCTGAGTAATTTCTGTGCCATGTGATGCTGACCATGAACTTAACTGCACAGTGGCAAACTGTTTTCATATTTACACCTGTTCGAAGCCACACTTTTAGGACACTAAATATTTGCCATCAGTTGGCAAACTATGCTAAATTTGGAGGTGTGTACGTATACATTATTGTAGTGACAATGATAATTTGTCCTATCATTACCACTATTGAGTACCTTTTCTTATATTTATTGTCATTTCGATTCCTCTTATGTAAAGCACCAAGTTAGTCCGTTGCCCATTGTTTTCTATTTGTTTTGTTTAGAGGAGTTTTTTATTGTTTATTTTTAAACATTTTAATCTGGATATGAATATGGTTCAGTTATATGTATTACCAATTTTTTCTCTCACTTGGTGGCTTGCATTTTCATTCTTTGATACTGTATTTTGGTGAACTAGAGTTCTTAATTTTAGATGAGTCAATTTATTGGTCTCTTCCCTTATATTAGTATTTGTATCTTGTCTAATACAAATTTTTCATTACTCCATGGTAATGAAGATGTCCTCTGCATTGACATCAAATATTTTTCAATTTTGCCTGTGACATTTAGGTCTATAATACAACACAGAATGATTTTTGTACATATACAGGAAATTGTCGGTTTTGTTGGTATTTGTTTAATATCTTTTCTAAAGTATTGCATATAAGTCTGTAGTCTTCATCATATGGGGCCACTGAGGTCTGTGTTCTGTTAGCTTAGAGGTCAGCTGGAGTTGTAACAATTTCCTTAAATGCTTAGAACCAAGATGAGAAGAGGAGGGGGGTGGGGAATGAAGAGAAAAATTCTCCCAATCTTTACAGACTGGCTTTATCTTGGTTCACTCCTTCCGTTATCCAGGTCTTTTAACACCACCCCAGCCTTACATGGAACCTGAAGGCCAGCCAGAGGGAAAGCTTAGAGTCTTCTCAAGCCTTTTCTGAACACGCATTCAACCATGTTTATGCACATGGACTTCTCCATTACCCAGTGTGTGAGTGAGCTTTCAAAAGCCCTTATTTTTCACCTCTTTTCCCAACCTCTTCCTTTTTAGGCTCTTTATCTGGGAAACCTGTCTTATTTCTTGTTATTCCTGGTCCCAGGCTGCTGCAGCCAGGACTTTCGCCTTCAGATGCTTCCGACAGAAACCACCAAGGAAGCCACCCTAGCCACCCCGGGAACCCTTCAAGTCACATGAAACGAAAGCAAGCCTTTATGGCAGGCTTTGAGGGAACCGGGTAGTTCTAAACACAAAACACAGTTCTTTGAGACTTGGGCCTATTTTTGCGCCATTTGACACTAGCAACCTGGAACATGTATGGGGTGCCATCTTGTGGCCACCACCAATCTGGTAGGTGGGAGATGGGAGGGGGGCAGTTTGAAGTGCCACGGTGCTCTTACATAATGCAGTGGTTGTTCTCTGTCTTAAGCCTTCCCCTTACTGTTGTAAGTTTTTTACTAAATTCCAAAATGTAGAAAACGTTGATTCGGATAGTTCTTCCCAGCTTATTAGTTTTTTAGTGTGTGTGTGTGTGTGTGTGTGTGTGTGTGAAGGGTCAGAGCCCCAAGATTCACTCCTCCTCTATTTTCAGTGCTGTCGTTCTCACCAGCTTTTATATGTAATATTTTCATCACTCAACTCAAAATATTTTATAGTAATGATTATTACTTCTTCTTTGATCCGGGGTGTATTTAGAAATGTATTTCTTAATTTCCAAATACTTGGGTATCTTTTAAAGACATTTCTTATGTGATTTCCAGAGCAATGAATGTATAAATCTAATTAAAAATTTTTTGTGATTGGCTTTATGATTTATAATATCAAATATTGGGGCGCCTGGGTGGCTCAGTCGGTTAAGCGTCCGACTTCAGCTCAGGTCACGATCTCACGGTCCGTGAGTTTGAGCCCCGCATTGGGCTCTGGGCTGATGGCTCAGAGCCTGGAGCCTGCTTCCGATTCTGTGTCTCCCTCTCTCTCTGCCCCTCCCCGGTTCATGCTCTGTCTCTCTCTGTCTCAAAAATAAAATAAACGTTAAAAAAATTATAATATCAAATATTGTAAATGTTTCACATATGATTGAAAGAAAAAGTATATTTTCAGTTCTTAGACATGGTGTTCTACACAGGTCCGTTTGGCTAATTTTGTTATTTGTATCTATAGTCCTGTTAAATTTGTGTCTACTTATTTGCTATATAGAAATCTGTTCTTTACTTTAGTTAAGCCAAATGATGTGGCTGGATGAGATAACCTTAAAATCTCAATAATACAACGTGAAGCCAGGCTGAAGTTTTACATGAATTTTGGTCCATTCCTACCCTGAGAATACAGATAAGTCGATGTACCTTTTAAAAGAATCATTCTAGGGGTGCCTGGGTGGCTCAGTCAGTTAAGCGTCTGACCTCGGCTCAGGTCATGATCTCGTGGTCTGTGAGTTCGAGCCCCGCATCGGGCTCTGTGCTGACAGCTCAGAGCCTGAAGCCTGTTTCGGATTCTGTGTCTCCCTCTCTCTCTGACCCTCCCCCATTCATGCTCTGTCTCTGTCTCAAAACTAAATAAACGTTAAAAAAAAAAAAAAGAATCATTCTAGCTGTGTTGTGGAGAATAGCCCTTAGGTAATGAAAATGACAGGGAAACAAGTTTGGAGGTTATTGCATAAGCATAGAAAAGATGATGGTGGCCTGAAAAGAGATTTTTAGAAAACGAATTGGAGCTGGTAAATTGTGATCAGATTCTAGATATATATTGCATATAGAAATTATAGGATGTGATTATGATTGGATGTAGAGTGTAAGAGAAAGAAAGAAACCAATTATGCCTCCAGAGTCTTGATCTGAACAAGGTTGGGTGGAGAGGCCATTTCCCGATATGGGAAAGACAAAAAAGAAATAAGATTTTTGGAGGAAAGTAAGAATTCTCTAGTGTACATGGTAAGTTTGTGGTGTTTTATAAACATCTAAATGAAGAGGTAAAGAAGGGATTGTATTTATGTGTCTAGAATTCAGGGTAGAATCAAGACCGAAGATAGAAATTCAGTCATATACGTGGTATTTGGGACTCATATGGAGGCCAGGAGCAGGTCACTTGGAAATGAATATAGTCAGAGAAACAAAAGAGATCCCAGGACTGAGTCCTGGGCAACTCCAACATTTAGTGATAGGGAAGAGGAAGAAGAAACTCCAAAGAAGCCTAAGATGGGGTTTGTGATATAGAAAGAAAACCTATAGAGATTATTGTCTATGAGGTCAAGAAAGTATTTTTTAAATTAATGTGTTAATAGTGTCAAATACTGTTGATAGTTCAAAGTGAGGACCAGTCATTGGACTTAGAAATGTGGAGGGCCTTGATCACATTAACAAGAGCAGTTTTGGTAAGAAAATCTAATTGGAGTAGGTTTAAATGCAAAAACCTGGAGAGGAGGTAATGACTTTTTGAGAGGTATTTTTCCAAATGATATTAGGTCAGTAACTAAAGGAGAAGAGGGAGGTCAAGGAAGGGATTTTTCTGTATGGAAAATAGTGTAGCATGTTTGTATCATCCAGTAGATGGAATTTTTTTAAAGTTTATTTATTTATTTTGAGACACAGACAGAACACAAGCAGGGGGAGGGGCAGAGAGAGAAGGCGAGAGAATTCCAAGCAGGCTCTGCACTGGCAGTGACATGGGGCTTGATCCTACAAACTGACCTGTGAGACTATGACCTGAGCCAAAATCAAGAGTCTCAAGAGTTGGATGCTCAACCAACTGGACCATCCAGGAGTCCTAACTAAGTAATGGAAGTTTTGGACTTCAACTGGAATAGTCAAGAAGGAATGCAAACCATGCCCATGTAAAATTCTGGGCATGGATACATAATGAGATATTCTATCTTAAGAATAAATAGAAAAAAACAAAGGCATTTGGAGGCTTGGCATATGTGGAACTTCTCTCCTTTTTGTTTTCATTTTCTAAGGGAGAAAAGAAACAAAATTGCCAAATTAGATAACGAGCAGAAAAAAAGGCTCTTGACTTTTGAGAAGAGAAGCAAAGATTTGAAATGTGTAACCAGGAGACTGGGAGAGAGAATAAACAATGGAAGTACAGAGGTTGTATAGGCGGCGCTGCAGGCCCATGTGAGTTTTTGATCATAAATACAAAGTGAGTCCAATCACTATGGTTGTGTGTTTTGACCCAGTCACAGCCTTCTCAGGGACAGGGTAAAGTCTCTTGGCCTCTCTGAAGAGTTGGACGTAACCAAAGCTGGTACTTTTGCCAGGAAAGTGTGAGGAAGGGAGAGAGAGCAAGGAAGGTGAGTAAGCAAGGGAATATTATGACTATGGAGCATGGGGTCTAATCCAGATAAGGCTGAGAGAAAAGATGGATGGGAGACATTTAGAAGGTACGAATGATTTTTTTTCCCTAGAGATAACTATTGATTTTTTTTTTTACTTTACTTCCAGTCTATTTCCTGTTACCCAAAAACAATATCTAATCGTACACATTGATGACTTCCTTAATTTTTTTAAATTTTGTGATAACAGATTCACATGCAGTTATAAGAAATGATATGGAGATATTCTGCATACCCTTTACTCAGTTTCTTTCAGAGGTAAAATTTTGCATAACTAGCCTGTAATATAGCCAGGAAATTGACGTTGATACAATCTACCAACATTATTCTGATTTCATCAGTTTTATATGCACTTTGTATATGTGTGTGACTGTGTGTAACTTTGGTTCTGTACAGTTTTATCACATGTATAAGTTTCTGTGTCTGCCACAATCCAGATACGGAACAGTTCCATTACATGGGTCTCTTATGCCATACTTTTATAGGCACAGCCATTGCCCTCCCTCCCTGGCAAGCACTAATCTGTTCTTAATCTAAATAGCTTTGTCATTTCAAGAATGTTATGTAAACAGGGGTACTTTGGTGGCTCAGTTGGTTAAACATTCAACTTCGGCTCAGGTCATGATCTTGTGGTTCGTGGGTTCAAGCCCCATGTTGAGCTCTGTGCTGACAGCTCAGAGCCTGGAGCCCGCTTCAGATTCTGTGTCTCCCTCTCTCTCTGCTCCTCCCCTGCTCGTGCTCTGTCTCTGTCTTAAAAATAAATAAAGGTTAAAAAAATTTAACAAAAGAATATTATATAAATAGAAATCATATAGTATTTCACCTGTTGAGACTGGATTTATGTCACTCAGCATAATTCCCTTGAGATTTATCCAAGTTTGATGTGGCAACAGTTTTGTTTTATTGCTGAATAGTAATTCATGGTATGGATATACCATAGTTTATTTTACGATTCACCAATTGAGAACATCTGAGACGCCGCCAGTATTTGGCCATTATAAATAATATTATAACATTTGTTTCTAAAAAATGTATATAAACATCTGTGTGAGCATAACGTTGGATTTCTTTGAGACAAATGCCCAAGTATGCAATTGCTGAGTTTTTTGAAAATGTTTAGTTTGGTAAGAAACTAGCATTCCCTTTACCAGAGTAATTGTTCTATTTTAGAATCCCACAAGCAATGTTTGATGTGTCTTTGCCCATGTTCTAATGAGATTGTTTGTTTGTTTTTACTATTGACTTTTGAGAATCCCTTATACATTCTAGATATTGGTCCTTTGTCAGGTATGTGGATCACAAATATTTCCTCATGTTCCTTAGCTTGTCTTTTCATCCTGGTCACAAGATTTCCCATGGAACAAGTTGTTTTAAAATTTTGATGAGGTCAAACATCGTTATCTTTCCTTTTGTGGATTTTTGCTTTTGATATCAAGTTGAAGAACTCTTTGCCTTAGACCGATTTCCAAAGATTTTCTAAAAAGATTTTTTTCTAGAATGTTTAGTTTTACATTTAAGTCTGTGATCAATTTTGAGTGAAGCTCTGAAATTTAGATTGAGGTTCAGTTTCTTTGCCTATGGATTTCCAATTGCTTCATTTGTCAAAATGTCTATCCTTCCTCCACTAAATTGCTTTTGCTCAGCTGTTAAAAATAAGTTGGAAATATTTGAGTGGATCTATTTCTGGGTCCTCTATTCTGTTCCTTTGATCTATGTGTCTATTTCTCTCCAAACATCACACTGTCTTGATTACTGTAGCTATGTCAGAGGCTTTAATATTAGAAGGATTATTCCTCCCACTTTATTCTTCTTTTTGAAAATTGTTTTAGCTATTCTGTAAATTTTGTAATCACTTTTTATATGTCTGCAAAAAAAAAAACACATTGCTTAGGTTTAGGTTGGAATTGCATTACACCTATGATTCATTTAAGTAAAATCTGTATTATTACTTCCCATCCATGACCACATTATGTCACTCCATTTACTTAGGTCTTTTTTCATTTCTTTCATCAGAATTCTGTGATTTTCACAGTACAAATACAGTATATATTTTATTAAGTGCATATATTTCATTTGCTAACCCAATATACATTATTTTCTTTGGAATAATTTTAATGACATTGTATTTGTATAACTGTTTCCATAGGTCAATTGTTAATTTAAGAAATGCAGCATTTTGTGTGATTTTGCATCTTGCAATCATAATGAACTCACTTATTGGTTCTAGGAGTATTTTTTCTTAAATATTCCTTCATATTTTCTACATAGATTAATATGTCATATGCAAAGACAAATTTATTTCCTTCCTTCCAATCTTCTGCTTTTTATTTCTAATTCTTTCTTTGTTTTAGCAGGTAGAACTTGCAGTCATATGTTGAATAAGAGTGGTTAGAGCAGACATTCCTTTCTTATTCTCCATCTTTGTAGAACAGTAAACAGTCTTTCATGATTAAGTATGATGTTAGCTGTAGGCTTTTGTACATACTTTTTCAAAATTGAGATAATTCCTCTCTATTCCTAGTTTACTGAGAGTTTTTATACTGAATGGGTGTTGGATTTTTTCAAGTGTTTTTCTACATCAGATGATTTTTATGTTGACATGGTGGATTGCATTGATTTTTTAAATCAATTAAATTTTTCGGTTGGAAAGAGCAGTTTAAACTGAATGTAATTAAAGTGTTTTATTTTTATAAAACATATATATCTTATATATGTATGTATGTATATATGTAAGATATATATATGTGTATGTATACATATGTGTATATATATATGTATATCTTGTAATCTTATATTCAACAATTTAAGCACATTGTTTCATCCATCTTCAAACCTTGGAAAGGGCCTATGCAAGTAGATGAAATATTTGAAAACATATTTATATTCATAGTAAATGTGACTGTTAGTTTTCAAAAGTTGAGATTCTTTATTTGTTATTCCATTCTCTAATCTTTGGCAGAATTTCTATCACAAGGGACAGCAGAAAATGTGTTACAATAACTCGCCAACTACTATCACTACCTCTTCTGTTTTCCAAATATTACAAATGCTAATAGGTTTGTAAAAGCACATAGTCTAGGGCGACTTTTTTCTTTTTTAAATAAATAAAGAGTACGGTGAGATTGCTAGAAACACTTCTGTAATTCTAACTGGGACTAAGCAAAGCACCATAACAGTAGATTTCTGTAGTAACTTTTGGTTATGTTAGAGGAAAGTCAAATTGAGGTTGTATGGGACTCAAGAGAGAAAGAGGAGAAATCAGTTTTTCTTGTAGTAATAGAATGGAGGAAGCAGGAAATAAATGATTCTGGTGCTTTTTCAAAGGGGGAAATGTTACTAGAGTAACAAAGGGGGGGGTGGCTATGTAAGATTCTGGAAGCTTGTTGCATATTGACTGCCTTTTGTTATGCCCTATTTTCCATTGGTAATTAGTGATAAAATCCTTACACTGAAAAGAGCTTATTTTCAGTAGCCTCAGAGGAAAGGAGCTAGTTCTACAGAAGAAAGAAATACATTTAAACATCTGTAACCTGCAATTAGAAAATAAGGAATGAATATGAAACCAGTCTGGGATCCAGAATGTGACCTAAGAGATTACTTAATTCATAAGAGGTCCACAGAGGGTTTATAATCATTTATAATGTACTAATCTAGGTATTTTTGTGGCTTTATGTAATAGCATCATTGCAAATGTATCACTGATGTACTATAAATAGAACAACAGCTAGTGAAAAAAAAAACAATTATATAACAGATGTATATATCCTCAAAACTACAGGAAGAAAAATATCACAGGAAAACTTCATTAAAAAGATCAGAAGAACTTGAAAACATTAATTTGGTAAAAGTGTAATGTTTAAAATCTACTTACTTAAATACTAATATGGAAAGATGGATCTAATTCTCTCATTTGTGTGCATCAGGTCTTCTTCCAAGCCATTTCTACAAAAAAGAGGAATATTTAAAATATATTTAGATAGAATCTGCAACTTTTAGTTATATGATTTTATCATAAGTTGTGAAATGTTCACAATTAAGGATTAATATAATCCTTAAATATATATATTTAAGATTGCCAGAGAAATTGCATGTACCAGAAGAATTATATATTTAGAATGGAAGTACTACATGTGCAATTAATGCCTACGTATACTCAATACTTAGAGTCTCATATGAAAAGATAAAAGTATTCAGAAGACCTCAGCTCTGCGCAAGATGGAGTACCATCATTCTTCCTAGGTCCTCCCTCTCACAACTCTGAAGTCCTGGACATAACGGCACAAATAAGCAAAGTAAGATTCTTGAAGCCAGAAAGAAGGCGGACTGCCTAGCGATTTCAAGACTTGGCCAACAACATAGCAGCGAGTTCCCTGTTTTCCCTGTATTGCAGAAAACTCCAAGATAATCACCAATAGGCACAGATAGAAACACCTGCAGGAAAAGCTTGTTCCTCCTACTCAATGGATCAGGAAAAAAATCAAGTAAAACAGAAAACATTCAGAAAACAGAAAACACTTACCCTTTCCCGTTCAAACACAAATGGAAAATTGCCCTCACTAGTGAGTTCCGTGAGGAGAGATGGGAAGCAGATATTCTACCCAGTCATACCCCTCCCCTCTATGGAAGCAACAACCCTCACTCTGATTTCCCCAGTTGGGTGGTGCTGACAGCATGCAGGGGGTTGATCTTCTGTACCCTGCCGAGCAGAAGCAAGTAGTGTTCTGATTCCCCAACTAGGGTAGTGTGCCAACAGAGCCCAAGGTGAGCTGAGCCTCTAGACCTCCTCCACATGGTAGGTGTGAGACTTAATGAGATGCTGTGAGATGATGTAGCTAATCCCTAATACCTTTCCCTGCCCCTTCTCCACAGGTGTTGTGGGACCGGACAGAGAGCCCACTCAAATATTCCCAACTGATTTTGACAACAAAGGAAAAACAATTTAATGGTGGAAGAATAGCTGTTTTAACAAATGGAGCCATTAGAACTTCATAGACAAAGCGAATGTTTTTATAATAAGCCTCAATATAAACCTCAGACCTTAATTCAAAATGGATCATGAAGCGGGACGCCTGGGTGGCTCAGTTGGTTCCGGGTCCGACTTTGGTTCAGGTCATGATCTCGAGGTTGGTGGGTTCAAGCCCCGCTTTGGGCTCTGTTCTGACAGCTCAGAGCCCAGAGCCTGCTTTCAAATTCTGTGTCTCCCTCTCTCTCTGCCCTTCCCCTGCTCTCACTCTGTCCCTCTCTCTCTCTCAAAAATAAATAAACATTGAAAAAATGTAAAAAAAAAATTGATCATAAACTTAAATGTAAAATGTGAAACTGTGAACATTTTAGGAAAAAAAATCAGAAAAAATATTCAGAATCTAGGACTAAAAGTTTTTAAACTTGACACCCCTGTAAAGAGGATAAAAATACAAGCTACAGACAGAGAAAATATTTGCAAACCACATATCTGACAGTGCTAGTATTAGGATAGAAAGAACTCTCAAAACTCAATAGTAAGACAACTAAATAAACCTATTAGAGAGTGAGCAAAATATTCAAACAGCATTTCATTGAAAATGATATGGACATGTAAATAAACACATAAAAAATATTTAGTATCATTAACCATTAGGAAAATACAAATTAAAACCACAATGAAATGTAATCAAGAACTTATTTATAATGGCTACAAAGAAATAATGAGAAAAGCAAATGCTGTAAGGATGTTTAAAACCTGGACCATTCCTACATTGCTGGTGAGAATAAGTGGTCAATATTAACCAATTTTTCTTATAAAGATAGTAGTTTTTTCAATATAGGTGTTTTTCTTAGAGTTTCCTGAAAATCTTTTTTAATAGAGCATATTTTGCCTAATATAGTTAAAGTTGTTTACTAAAACACAACAAAACAAAGAAACTTACTACTTACTATAACTAAGTCAATGTTGTATAGGTTAATAGATAAATAGATCAATTAGAATAACAAGTCCAGACATGACCTTCTACATATATATAGAAAATTGATTTTCGGCAAATGCTCCAAGGTATTCCAATGAGAGTGAATGGACAATTTTTTTGAACAAAATATGCTTGAACCTCTATATATGCATATGGGAAAAAAATTTTACCTTACAACTGACCTTACACTTACCTTACCTTACAACATACACAAATGCCTTACCTTTCAACATATACAAATATCTAAGAGGGATCGTAGACATAAACATTAAATCTAAATGCATAGAAATCATAGAAATCATAGAAAAATATTTGCTTAATCTTATTGCTGGGAAAATGTCTTTGATATGACGAAAAGTCATCAGATATAAAGGAAAAAATAGAAAACTTGATTTCCACCAAAATAAATATTTTGCTCATCAAAAACACTGATAAGAATATGAAAAAAAACCAAGGCATAGACTTAGGGAACATATTCTCAATACACATACCTCAAAAAGGATTTTATTCCATAATACATAAAGATTATATAGAAATCAATAGACCAACAACCCAATTTAAAAGGGAATGTGAACAGATACTTAACACACAAAAAAGTAGTTTGGTGAAGTGTAGTCTTCCCTGGAATGAAATGTAATGAATGTAAATGAATAATTATGTCCCGTCAAAGACTTGTATTTGAATGTACAAATGTATGAAAATCTTTACAACCATGTACTAATGTTTATAGCATTTCTGATAGTGTCCCCAAAATAAAAACAATCCAAATATCCCCACACTGGGAGAATGAATAACCAATCTCAGTGTAGGAAAAGTTTTCTTTAACAGTGCAAAAAAGCACTAAAAATGAAAAAAAATTATCAGTTTAATTTTACCAAAATTAAAATGTTCTGCATTTTTCTCGAGGCACCTGGGTAACTCAGTTATTTGAGCTTGGACTTTTGGCTCTCATGGTTCCTGAGTTCCAGCCCTGCATCAGGCTCTCTGTTGTCAGCAGGAACCTTCTTGGGATCCTTGGTCCCCCTCTCTATCTGCCCCTCTCCAGCTTCTGCTCTCTCTCTCTCTCTAAAATAAAATAAAAAATAAAAGTATTAAAAAAATGTTCTGCATTTTTCTGATATGTATTGAGGTTGAGCATCTTTTTATGCACAGATTGGCTACATCCATAAATTTCATGGAAATGTAAATTAAAGCAAACTTAAGTACTATTTCACATTTAAAAGCAGACTAAGGATTCAGAAAAACTGGAACTCCCCATTTTCCGTTGGGAATGTAAATTAACATGACTATTTCAGAAACCAGTGTGACAGGTTTTCAAATACTTAAACACAAACTGGCCCCATGACTCATTCCTTTCTCTCCTGGGTTTTTACTCATGTTAAATGAAAACTTGTGTCTACATAAAAACTGCATACATAGTGTGTAAATGTTCATAGCGTCTTAACTCATAATACCCTAAACTGGAAGCAATTTAAATGTTCCTTAATAAGAGAATTTATAAGAAATCTGTGGCACATTATCACAATGAAATACAACACAGCTTTAAAAACAAACTACTGATACATGCAACAGTGTGGATGAATTTCCAAATTATTATTTCCAGCAAGAGATCATCCATGTACTTAAAAAGTTCATACTGAATTATGCCCTTGGTGAAACTCAAGATTAAGCAAGAGAGTAAATCTATGACCACAAAAATTGGAACAGAGATTGCCTTTGGGAGTGGTAATTGACTGGAAAGGGGTATAAAGGAACTTAGGGCTAATGGCAATGTTCTATATCTTGACTGGATTGCTAATTACTTAAGTTTGTATGTATGTCAAAACTCAGTAAACTCTATATTAAATTTGCATATTTTTGTTTGTGTAAACTGTGCCTTATGAATAATTTTTTTTAAAAATCCTGTTATTTTCTAAATTTGGTGACATTTGTAGCATTTTGTAAGTTGTATAATCTCTTTTTTCATCCTAATGAATATTTGGTTTATACCTAAACATTGTATTTGTGATTTTGCATTCTATCTTTGAAAGGTGGCCTCCATAACTATACAAGCTTCAGGCCCCAGAAAACTAAGTACAAATTTGTGTGTGTGTGTGTGTGTGTGTGTGTGAATATGCAAATGTGTTTTCTGCAAATATGCTTCTTTCAGAAATTTTCTCCTCCCAATTTACCCAACCCAAAGTCACTATTGGGAATTTACTTATTTATGTGTTTATTCACCTCTATTCTTCACCTTCTACCACTCTCACATGCATCTTATTTACCTAATGGAGTCACTTTTATGAAACTGTTACTTTCACAAAACTTTCTTTAATAACCCAGAAAAATGTATGTGTTTCATTTCCTTTTTCTTGTATTTCCTTTAACATGTGTCACTTTTTTACATGACCATAATCATACATATTAGCCACTCTATCTCTTCCACTCTATTGGATTTTTTGAGGTCAGGAACTCTCTTTTCATTCTTTGGCAATGTCAAGTGCAATCTTTGTCATCTACTTCATCTGCCATGTACTAGGAGATGATGCAAATATCAAGAGATATGTGGCCTCTTCTCTTACAGTCAAATGTTCAGAATTAGCATCTGTATCCATAGTTTCTCAAACAGATATTTAGATTCACATTGTATGGTTTGCTTTATAAATGTACTCACAAAGTCGAGACTCAAAGTAAAAATTCAAGTAAATTAAGTCAGTAAGGGGCATTCAAGATAAAGGAAATGGTTTGTGTAAAGGCTGGAAATAAGAAACACAAAGTGGTGTAAGACATGTAATTTATGGCTAGAATGTGGGGAGTTTTAGTAGAGAGGTGAGACGTTACGGACAGGACTTCAGTGGCATTAAACACAATGGCAGGGAGTTTGGAAATCATCCTGCAGATTTTTCTTTAGTATGTAAAAGTCAGTTAGAAAAATATTAATTGAATATATACTAAACAACTGAATATTTGTTTGGAGTACACCATTTGGTGGAAAAGACAGATATTAAATAAATAATAGGAAAAATAGATAAAATAAGATAAATAAAATAAAATAATAATATAATTAATAAAATTATCTTAAGCTGTGAAAATATTCACGACATTTTATGAATATGGTTTTAATAACCTAGGCTTGTGGGTGGAGAAAAGACACCTTTTTTCTTGGCTGAGTTGTTTTCCCAACCTCTTATTGTGTGTGATACGTAAAGAAGCTCAACAATTTTTGCATGAATAAGCAAATAAATACTTGAACTCTATCAAATGAGTATGAGTTAGTTAAATAAATAGAAGATAAGTTTTTAGCCAGGAGGAAAAACACTGACAGGTATAAAAACCTGGGAGCTTCAGGTAGTCTGGGATGTTCAAGAAACTGGGAAAACCCAGTAAAGCTCCAGTGGAGAAAGCAATATATAGAAGGCTAAAAGATGAGCCTGGAGAGGGACATAGAATCTGTACCATATAGATGATAATAATCCGTGTTAAAGATTCCAGAATTTATTTCAAGGCAATGGAAACTCACTGGTTAGTTTGTATTGGGGAAATTATGAGATTATTTTGCAATTGAAAAAGATAGTTTTAGCATTATTGTGGTGATTCAATATGTGAGAATGGGAAAGTAGACGCAAGAAGGTGGGTGGCTGTGCAGGTATCAGAGTCTGTGCAGTCTAGCAAAGAAAGCATTGAAGTTGGACTTGAGGTGTGGCAGTGAGGATCGGAAACAGCAGAAGGATTGAGGATCCTTGGGGAAGTAGGACTGAAGGGATTCAAACAAGGCTGAGTGAGGGATATTTTGTCAGGAGCCAAGGGTAACTAATGGGATTATATCTTGCAAAACTAGGTGAATGGAGGGTTAGCAAAGTTGCAGAAGACATAGATTTTGAGTATGTTCTTTTGAGATTTCTATGAGATTTTTAAGTAGACTGTTTGAATAGACAGCTATACCACAGACAGTCTGAACTGCAGAGGTAGATTAGGGAATGTAATAGTGTTCCAGACTCTGGAAGAAGAGGAATATTTCTTAGGAAAATAGAGATATAAAAGGAAAGGACTAAGGACAAAGCTCCAAGAAGCTCCCATGTTTAATGAACAGAGCCTTAGAAACAGAATTCCAGCACAAAAATAGAAGACATAGGATGTCAGAAATGTCAGGGGAATAAAATGTGTTTTCTAAAAGGAGAAAATGATCAAAGTTCTTTTAGTTAAAAAAGTGCTAAACCTCACTGTAGCTAGGAGATTTCTATCATCTGACTGGTTGTATAAATCAAACCAAAGAGTTTATGACAAAACCACTAGAAGAAACCCAGGCCTCATGCATTGCCATGTACAATGGCAATGTAATATTTGATATGCTTGGACTTGAAAAAAAAAATAACAAAGAAAAGAAACACCAGCTGGGATTATGATTCTCCCACTTTACATAGTCTTCTGTATTTGAATAGTATCAAGGCAGTCTATAAATACATATTAAATTGGATCTTTAATCTTGCCTTTTGAAACAAATTGCTCACTTTTATGAGTTAAATTATGCTCCTTCATAAAAGACAATAAAGAAGTATAAAATATATGTTAGTATAATAAGAGTTTAAAATTTGCATTGTTTAAAATTGGCAAATAAAAAAATGTGAAGAAGGAAAAACAGTCCTGATGTAGCATCCATGAAAATCATTAGTAGTATCTATATATGTACATATGTATTCATTATGCTCACACAATTAATATATTGATACATTATATGTATGAATGTGGTTAATATCATAAAGTAGAATATATTTTTCAGACTGTCGTCAGGAATTTCTGAATATATATAGGATTTATTAATAAATAATGAGACTGACTTGTGAGCATTCACAACATGAAGATAAGAATCCTGATATCTTTCCTGAATCAAATTTTATAATAAATAATAGGTACACAATAAATCTCTTAAAAATTTTTTTTAATGTTTTATTTACTTTTGAAAGAGAGAGAGATAGAATGTGAGTGGGGGAGGGGCAGAGAGAGAGGGAGACACAGAATCTGAAGCAGCCTCTATCTAGGCTCTGAGCTTTCAGCACAGAGCCCGATGTGGGGCTCAAACTCGTGAACTGCGAAATCATGACCTAAGTCGAAGTTGGACACTCAATCAACTGAGCCATCCGGGCATGCCAAATCTTTCTTTTTTAATATTTATTTATTTTGAGAGATAGAGAGAGAGAGCGTGAGAGAGAGAATCCTTGCTGTCAGCGCCGAGCTGGACCCAGGGCTCATCTCATGAAGTGCGAGATCATGACCTGGGCTGAAATCAAGAGTTGGATTCTTAACCGAATGAGCCATGCAGGCTCCCCCTCAATAGATCTTTCTAACTGTTTGACTCGCCCCCCCCAAACAAATAAGAATAATAAATTATTTTTCACTGATAGGAAAAACCTCAGTGAAAATCTTCGCTTAGTGTTTCTCAGCTCTCTTTTGGTTTCCTGCCTTAAGGAGTTTTCAGTGAAAACACACACTTGCGCGCACACACACACACACACACACACAACTGGCTGGTCATGTGTAACTCTGATTCTAAATAAAAGTTGATATATCTGTAGTCAATTCTTGATGTTTTTAGTAAATCGATTTTTATTTCGTATCATGTTTGTTTTCTGTACTATTTATAACGTCAGTTGGCAGTTCTGTGCTATTTTCCTCAGGAATGAATTTACTAAAAACTTTTAAAATTGTCTACAAATAAATTAACTTTTAATTGAAAACTGAAGAGCAACAGAAAATGTAGATGGATGCAAGAAGAAAATTGAGATCCCTCTATTTTTATTACATTTGTGTTCCGGAGCAAAACTATTCACTTAGAATAGATAGTGCAACTGTAAATAAAACACAAATAGTATCCAGACAGAGTAGTTATCAGAGGAAGATTGCATCTCAGCACACAGCTTCATCAGTGTTAAAATGCTGATTCTCTCTAGCAGGGGAATGTAGAGATTTGTTTACCGCATTAAATGTGAAGACCACATATTCTTACCCTTGTAAAAATAGGTCAGTCTTCAAAAAGGACATTTTTATGCTTAAAGTTACAAAACAAACAATTCTCACGGGCATTGTTTTGTTTACTGAGGTTTAGTTGCATTTACTACGCGTGAAATGTGAAAGATTTATGGGACTAGCTGGAGGCAGAAGTCATAATGGCTAATGCAACTTCATCCTAGCAAAAGCTATTTCTCAACTAGGCACAAGGTTAAGGTGAAACAAACAAACAGAAAATGTAGTATGGAAGGTAGGGGTGTTACCGGACTTTAACCGAAGTTCCTTTATACGATACTGTGCCCTTTCCAGTTCCTTGTCTTCCGAGTGTCATTGACAACTCAAGCATGTACCAATTCATTTATTGACTCTATAAATGATTACAGTGGTTTAGATAATTCTTTCGTGAATTGCCAAAAGGTGAAATTAATAGCCAACGCTGATTTACTCACTGACCTTTCTGGTTCCAACAGTGAAATACAATCTACTTAGCACCTAAAAAGAGAGCTTGGACCATAATGAGCATTCCATGCATATCTATTATATAAAAGAACGAATAACTCATATTAATGAGAGTATTTTCTTTTTTTGCTTATCTCGTCTATGCAGTTAATACATACAGACATACGTGAAATCTGTTCCCGGAACAATCAGCCAGTGTATTTGGGTGTGACAGAACATCTTGGTGTGTAAACACATCATGGAAAATATTTGCATCTTTGTGAAGTTCTTCCTCGGCTCTTTATGTGTCACTGCATCTGTTTCGTGTGTTCTAATATGGCTACCGTCCCCATCTTTTAAACTTCCCCACTCGGGCAAATACTCCATAATTGGTGCAAGGATATAATTATCTGCATGTTCCCTTTTAAAGCAATTAAAGCTAGTAGGTTTTTCTAATACTTTGAAATAAAGGCAAAATTGACAAAAAGCTTGTTAGAAGGGAAAGTTCTGTGTCCATGAAGTGTTAACTCTGAACAGATTTGCAGTCTGACCGCATTGTGCGTGGCTCTTCCCCTAGACGTCCACCAACACCTCCACAGATTTAGTCTCCTCTTCTGAAAAGTGAAGTTATTGCCCTGAATGATTTCTGGATTCTTTTCTCACCTGTAAAAACATTTTGAAATTATTTATGTAAACTCAATCTTTACAAAGTCCTTCACTGGAAACTGTTGACCATAACATGCGTATAAGTCACCTTTCCTAGAAAAAAGGAATTAGGAGAGTTAAAAATACCAGACTACCAGGGCTCTTTTTAGGCCAAAATTCTTGTTATTGCAGTTTTGGGAGATGGACACTGATGCTCGCTTCAAGTTCTGTGCTCTGACATTACTATCCAACAGCAATTACAATTCTAGTGGAAAAATAATAGCTAAGATTTATTTTTCTTTTGTTAATGGACTGGGATCCTGCTCTGTATAAAACGTGCAATCTGTGACAAGTGATAATTCAGACTTTAGCTTTTCAATTCATGCCTTAACAATTCTATAAGAATATTATGTAGAAACAAATATCTTTAGCTCTCCCCTAACCTTGGTAATTTTCTTTTTATGGGCCATAGGTTCAAAGCCTTTGGCAAGCAATAGCATCAACCTTAAATTTAATAACACTGTTTGTATCGATTCTATTTATTGCAGTAACCTTTAATGGAAAGTGATACTTTCTCTCCATGTGCAATAGTGATGGACATTTTCCTTCTAAAGTAGATTTAAGCAAAAGACAAAGTGAATTGATTTTTAACATACTAAATTGCTAGAAGTACAGGTCATATGTGGATAAAATAAAAATAGTGGAAGTGATCATTAGATGTCTAAAGATACATAAACACGTAGCTTTGGAAGTGGATGTGATTTATCGGTAGCTCTCTTAACCATGTGTGATGTCTTAGATAATCATAATAACCCTCCACCAGTTTGCTTCCAATATTATTCTTTTGCTTACTATAAGAAACTTCTCTTTCACTGATAGCCAACTACGTGGCTGGTTATATGGTGGGTTTTGGAATTGACTGTTTAATGGTGTTTTGCAGCTTTTGGCTCAATTGAAAGACAGAGGTATCAGCTAACCAGAGTTTGTAAATGGGCAAATCACCTCAGGGCCTATCTCATTACTTCCCAAGCATCGCTTATTGAAAGGCATCCAAGACAAGGTGTGCATTTTCTTAGGTGTACTCTTTTATACTAGGGACAGAAATGTAAATTTGAATGATTTACTTTTGGTAGCTACAATACCTATCAACATTTTAAACCAACATAGCTTTTTCCTCAAAATTCTATTTCTAGGATTTTAGTCTACAAAAAAAAAAAAAACAAAAAACAAAAAAAAAAAACGATTACAGGTTAGCTATGATATGGATATAAGAATGTCTCTTGAAGCCTTCTTTGTGTAGTAATAATTGGAGATTAAGCAAATTTCCTTCTTCTTGAAATATTTTCTACTCTTGGTTTCAGAGATACTTCCTTCATTCTTCTGGTTTGCATCCTACCTCCCTGGCCACTCCTTCCAGGATTCCTGCTTCTCTTCATCACCTCCAACTCCTGATAATGGAGTGGGCAAACTTCTTTCAACTTTTTCTTGATCAATTATTTATGCCTTGGTATTTTTCGCAGTCTTGTAACTTTGAATAGCCTTTAACCATTAGTGATTGACTTCTTTTTCTTAATTGTTCATTTCCACTCAAATAAATGCTTATATATTTAACTGATCACTCTACGTGTCCACCTGCCAATCTACTATACATTTCAAACTTAACATTCCCAACATAGAGCTCTTGAGTTTCTAACTTCCTCCTGTATCTCTAGCCTAGTACTTGCATTCCACCAAGCTGAAGCCATATTTTCTTAGATTTTTTCTTTCACCTACTGCCACATCAAACCTGTTAGAAAATACTGTCTGTTCTGTATTCAGATTAAAATAAAACAAAAGCCATTTCAACACAATCATGGGTAAATTGAGTGTTCAATGATTTTCCCTTTGAGATCAGATGTGAGATAAGATTTCCAGTTATCACCACTTCCATTCTTAGCCAGCTTATTAAGGCAAGAAGAGGAAAGGAAAAAGGATGGCAGATTATATCGTTGTGTATATAGAAACTCCTAAATAAACTGGAAGTAAATTATTAGAATTTATATGAAACTTTATCTAGGTTACTGGTTTCAAATGCCATTGTATTTCCAAGTGCCAGGAACAAAGTTAGGAAAAAATACACTCTTACATCAAAATGAAAAATTACCTGGGACTCCTGGGTGGCTCAGTCGGTTGTGTCTGACTTCGGCTCAGGTCATGATCTCCCATTTCATGGGTTCGAGCCCCATGTCAGGCTCTGTGCTGACAGCTCAGAGCCTGGAGCCTGCTTCAGATTCTGTGTCTCCCTCTCTCTTTGCCCCTCTCCCATTCACACACTCCCTCTCTCTCTCTCTCAAAAATAAATAACATAAAAAAATCAAAGTGTATTAAAAAAATTACCTAAGGGGCACCTGGGTGGCTCAGTCGGTTAAGCGTCCGACTTCGGCTCAGGTCACGATCTCGCGGTATGTGAGTTCGAGCCCCGCGTCGGGCTCTGTGCTGACGGCTCAGAGCCTGGAGCCTGTTTCAGATTCTGTGTCTCCCTCTCTCTCTGACCCTCCCCCGTTCATGCTCTGTCTCTCGCTGTCTCAAAAATAAATGTTAAAAAAAAAAATTAAAAAAAAATTACCTAAGACTAAGTCTAACAAAACACGTGCAAGTTCTTTTTAGAAAATGATAAAAGATTATTAGGCAGAGTAGAGAGGATCCAAATATTCAGTGTTATAAAGATGTCATTTGTTTCCATTTCAATATATAGATGCATTGAAACTCCATGTGATGGTTAATTTTGAGTGTCAACTTTACTGGCCATGGGGTAACCCAGGTTAAATATTATTTCTGAGTGGGGCTGTACGGATGTTTATAGATGAGATTAGCATGTCACTCAGTAGACTCAGCTAAGTAGACTGCCCTCCCAATGTGGGTGGTCATCACCCAATCCAATGAGTGTCTCAGTAGAACAAAAAGTGAAAGGATTTGCCCCTTTTTTGTTGTTTCTCTGCTTGAGCTGAGACACCCTATCTCATCTTCTACCCTTTGACGGGGGTGATTCACACGAATGCAGACGTTGGCTCCCCTGCTCACAGGTCTTTGGATTTGCACTGATTTATACACCACCTGCTTTCTTGAATCTTTAGTTTGCAGATGGCAGATTGTGGGATTTCTCAGCATCCATAATCTCATGAGCCAATTTCTCATAACAAGTCTCCTTTTATATACATAAAGCTTTTATTCCTCAGACAGATTATGAGAGTACAGCTCTGGCGCAGATGGAAATTCTTGCACATGTGCATCAGGATCCACATATAAGAATGTTCACAGCACCATTGCTGGAATAACTGAACCCTGACAACAACCCAAGGGTACTTTACTTATAGAATGGATAAATGAATATTTTTAGCATATTCATACAATTTTATATAACACTGAACAGAATTTACTGCTGGAAAATGGAAGAATCATATACAGACATATATAGTAACACATTCAATAAACACTTCTTACCAAGAATCAGTTAAAATTCTCATGATGAAACGGGAGCCCTCTTGCACTGTTGGTGGGAATGCAAACTGGTGCAGCTGCTCTGGAAAACAGTGTGGAGGTTCCTCAAAAAATTAAAAATAGATATATACCCTATGACCCAGCAATAGCACTGCTAGGGATTTACCCAGGGGATACAGGAGTGATGATGCATAGGGGCACTTGTACTCCAATGTTTTATAGCAGCACTTTCAACAATAGCCAAATTATGGAAAGACTCTAAATGTCCATCAACTGACGAATGGATAAAGATGTGGTTTATACATACAATGGAATACTACTTGGCAATGAGAAAGAATGAAATCTGGCCTTTTGTAGCAATGTGGATGGAACTGGAGAGTGTTATGCTAAGTGAAATAAGTCATACAGAGAAAGACAGATACCATATGTTTTCACTCTTATGTGCATCCTGAGAAACTTAACAGAAGACCATGGGGGAGGGGAAGGGGAGAAAAAAAGTTAGAGAGGGAGGGAGGCAAACCATAAGAGACTCTTAAATACTGAGAACAAACTGAAGGTTGTTGGGGGTACGAAGGAGGGGAAAGTGGGTGATGGGCATTGACGAGGGCAACTGTTGAGAGGAGCACTGGGTGTTGTATGGAAACCAATTTGACAATAAATTTCATATTTAAGAAATAAAATAAAATAAAATAATAAAATAAAATAAAATAAAAATTCTCAATAATTGTATTAGTTTTCTTTTTTTTTAATATGAAATTTATTGTCAAGTTGGTTTCCATACAACACCCAGTGCTCATCCCAAAAGGTGCCCTCCTCAATACCCATCACCCACCCTCCCCTACTTGTATTAGTTTTCTAATGCTACTGTGTCAAGTCACCACAAACTCAGGGGCTCAAAATAATACAAATGTATTATCTGGCAGTTTCTGAAGCTGGAAATCTGAAATCAGTTTCACTGCTTATCATCAAGGTGTCAGCATGCTTACGTTTCTTGCCTTTTCCAGCTTCTAGGGCCACCAGCATCCTTGGCTCATGGCTCCTTCCTCCATCTTCAAAGCTAGCAGTTTAGTATTTTCAAATCTTCCTCTGCTTCCATGTTCTATTGCCTTCTGTTTCTCTGATCCCCTGCCTACCTCTCATCAGGCCCTCTATATTCACATAGAACCCACCTCGATAATCCAGGCTACTTTTCCCTTCTCAAGATCTTTAACTTAGTGATATCCTCAAAGTCCCTTTTGCCATATAAGGTAACATATTCACAAGTTCCAGGGATTAGGATGTAGACATTTCAGGGGCAGGCTTTTTATTTAGCCTACTACCATGATATATCAAATTAAATTGAAAAAGCACTGAAATTTTCAAATTGAAGAGGAAAATTATCTCCAAAACACTTGATCAATGTTTATGTGAAAATAGTAAGAAAGAAAATATTTCTGTTCAAAAATTTGCATTTTATCATCACTGACAAATATGAATTAGCACCTCAGCTTTGGAGAATAAAGGAACTAACTGTAGGTTCCTGTCAGCTACCAGTGTCTTTTGTGTGATGGTCTCATCAAATAGTACTTTAAAAATTTGATGTATAGGATCCTTTTTCCATTTGCAAAAATTTTAATGACTTTTTATACCCCTATACTTAACTCGACCCAGTAAATTTCCCACATGACCTGAAAATCCCCTTAGAGTAGAATTTGGGAAAATTATTTTAAGAAATATTTCTTTCAAACCAAGTGTTTCGAACAAAGGTCAAAATATATTTATGAGTTGTCTTATTATAAACTTCCCATACCTGTTCATTCGTCATTTATTTCGTTATTTTTTCCCATAAACATTTATTGATTCTATTATGTGCCAGGAATTATGGTACAATGTGGGGATCTATCATTTAAAAAGCCACATACTTACACTGAAGTTTTCATTAAAAGAGCATAAAATAAAACGGAAGAAGATTATTATTACAAGTAGAAAATGACAAATGTATTTGGCAAAGAATTTTGACCTATGAAGAGATACGAAGCCATTCTAATGAAAACAGAGTAAGTAAGAGAAACCTTTATCTTCTCTTGGGTGATCCAACTAAGGCTTCAAGGAGGAGATGACTCTTCACGGTGATTCCACAATGCATGGACAGTAACATGCAGCTAGGCAAGGCCGGGAGAAGTCATTAACACAAAGAACAGCATTTTTTCCCCCCAGAGAACATTTATCTAGAGACATTTCTGGCTGCCGTATGGGGGAGGACTGCTGTGGGATCTAGAGGGTTAAGACCGCGGATACTGATTAGCCTCCTACAACGCACAGAACAGCCCCCTCCAGCAAAGACTTAGTCAATGTAAAATGTCAATGGTGCCGAATTTGAGAAACCCTGTCCCAAGCTCTGCATGAGTCAGATAGTGTGTTATGGCTTGAAATCACAAGAAGCCTTGTTTGTGGCTGGTATTTATTAAGACCATGTAGTGTATTTTACTATTCGAGTATAAGGACAAGTTGAAATGCAGATGAAGACATACAGGGTGAGTGGTAGGGAGAGGCTTTAAAGAAAGGACTAAAAAACTGGAAATAATAAAAAACTTTCATAAGGGCATGAAGTGAATGATGAACTATTATCAGTGAAATATTGTCATTAAGGAAAAGTCCCCAAGACAAATTGTTGAAGCATTGACTCTTAGATAATAGATACAGGTATAGAGTATACTCCAAAAAAAGTCTGAAGTAATTATATTTAGGAAAATATAGTTGTTGCAATTACCATTATGGAAGGCTGGATCGGTTGCTCAGTGTATTCCAACATTAAGCATCTAAATTCTTTCAGTCCAAATATGTACGTTATACTGTGCACTGTCGTTTTGGAGGTATGTTAGTATTCTTATTTTCAACATCTCAGTTTTCTTTTAGCATCATACAAATAGTATACACATATTTCTTACCAAGTTCCAATGATTTCACAACTAAAAGATAATTTTATCATTTGGTATCAACATCATGTGTTAAGGGCCCCAAGACAAAGTGTTCAAGGTCTGAGTGTTCACAAATCATCAGATACAGTATCATAAACATGTTGAGTATTTTTAATTGTTTTGAGTGCTGTGGAAAAGTATAAGACGCCAAGTCAGCTTGAAATAAAATTCAGAGATTTTATTATACAGGCAGCACCTAAAAGCTATCAGAACTGTGTGGGTGTTTGGATATTGTTTTTTAAAAATGGAGAGAAAACTATTTTAGTGCACAGTCCCCTTGGAGAAGTAACTTGTCAATTATGCTGAATAGTGGCATGGTTTTCAATGTGCAGAAAACAGACAGGGACTGACCTTAGACTCCTTGAAGCAATGAGCTCAGCTGGTTCTAAACCCAGATCCTTAGGGTGCCAAGGCGGCTGATCACCCTCTGCATTAACTAGCTCCTGTGTGTTTACTTCTATTGATGTCCTGTGTGGTGCTTTCTCAGACAGAACCCAGCAATCACAGGTTAGTATCCTTGGAGTTGCAACTTTAGAAAATGCCATTGCAATTTAAGCAACAGTGATCAAAAGTAACCACCTCATATCACCAGGAACCAGTTCTAGTTTTTACACTAGCCCCAAATAAGTAAAGAACATCAAGTCCAGAGAAACTATTTTGTATAAGACTTGACTTTTAAGTCTGATGAATTGGTGGGTGAAAAATAATCTTTTTGATCCGAGCTCAGTGGTTGTTACCTCCTATCTGAAAAGACTTTGTGGAATAGATAATACGTTAGATTGGGATGTAAAACTGAGAAGGTGCAAGGTAATAATTGTCCTAAAAATCTGGTCTCAGAAGAAGTCACATTCAGAAACGGTCCAGTTTCAAGCCCAAGGGAAGCAGCCTGCAGCAGAGATGGGAGTCAAAATTTGACATTTGTCAGGTCCTTCATTTTGGAGATCACGATTCTGTTTCTTTAGTCATTAGATCTACTCAGGCATCTGAGAATCAGCTTTCATCCTTTAATTCTTATTTCTTCTGCGATTTTTCATAAGTCTACATAACCCATTTCTCTTTAGACGAGCCCCGCAGAACTGCCAATCTCATGGGCATCCATGCCAGACCCATGATGTGCAGCTGACAGATAGGAGTCTAAATACTTGGTTTCTATGGTTGGAGGTATATTATGCAGTTATCGACTTTCTTCCCTCAAAGTCAATACCGAAATTTATTCAAAGAAGAAATGGTGTTCAAACAAATTCAATTTTGGTCGAGAAGTGCAAATCAATGCAACACACACAGTGTTTATATGATAAAATAAAATAGTTCTGGGGATAAGGTGAAATGATCATACATATGCCTTTTATACCTGACTGCAAAAAGAGATGATTTGATAATGTTATTTGTAAATATTCCCAGCTCATTTACTCCTTTTATTAATAAATTGTAATAGGACCAGTGTGTTACACTAAAAACTGAACCAGCATCTTCAAAAAGTTAATAAAAACAGATTTAATACTTTGTGGTATCACAGGTTGGTTTTTATGAGATACTCATGCCTTTACAACTGACCTTCTCTGAGACATTATTACTCACATACTCTAAGATTTCAATCAGTTACTAATATATTTTGAAATGGTCAAGGAAAACATCTATTGATTAGCAATTTTAAATATTAAATAGTCTTTAAATATTTAGTAGAAGTGCCCAGACTATCTTCTTTCAAATAAAGCAGTTATACTGGCATGTCATAATGCATTGAAATTAAAAGATAAATTGTATATTTCTTCTTTGCCCTTGACCCCCAGCAATCAGAACAACACCTATCTTCAAGAGAAGGCTAGGACGTGCAGTTATATTTAGTAGGAGGTGTTCCAGGCACAATTCATTTTGAAAGAAAGGGAGAAGGAATTGAGTTTAACAGTTTCCATCACACAATCTGTTTTTTAAAAATGACAATTAGTTGATCTCTTTTCTCCATAATGCTTTATTCCCTCAAGAAGCTTCATGTAAATATATTCTCTTTGGTTCTGTCTCACCGGTCACTCAAAAATTCCCAAAGATTATCACTCAGTGTGTTCTCTATAGTTAAGAGTCTATTTCTTGGTTTCTCCCTCTCAATCTCTCTCTCTCTTTTTTCCTTTGCTCATTTGTTTTGTTTCTAAAATTCCTCATATGAGTGAGATCATATGGTATTTGTCTTTCTCTGACTCATTTATAAACTTCTAGGATTCTTAACAGATTAGGAGAGAATTCACTGTGAAGCAAATCAAACTTCAGATTGGAAAGATTCAACTATGCATTGGGTAGGACTCTTGCACTATGTTATATGGTCATATAATTTTGTAAATTTTGCAAGAATAAGACATTTTAATTGCAGTCAGTAGAGTACTTGCCTCTGTCACATTTCCCTTTGTGTCAGGAGCGCTTGTGAAATGGATATTTTATATTAGTAATTTGGGATTTCTCTTTTTTTCAAAGAAATCTAAGAAGTCTGTGAGCCTCAGACGCTACAAAAACTGGATTTACCCCTACTTAAGATGTCTGTACTTTCCTTCTTTGGATACCTGTAAACATAAGAAGATACTAAACTAGTTCATCCCACCATAACTGTAATAGCAGAAATTGGAATGAAAAACCTGCCTAGCCTCCTTTTCATCCAAAGGTTCTTCTTTCCTTTATACTAGGAACGTTCGTTGTGCAGATTCTGTGGACCAATATTTGTATCCAGACAGCAATTATAACCCTAAATGGAATAATAAGAATTGAGAATTGTATTTCTTTGGTTAATAGTCTGGGTTGCAGTATCTAGGAAAATACAGTATCCATGGCAACTTGATGTTCAACTTGTAACTTTTGAACACTTTGCCTTTTTCTTTGCATTGTTATGATTTATAATCACACTAATGACCTCCCAGTCAGGCATTTTCTGGCCATTAACGACAGGCTCGATTAAAGGCCCCTAGCTTCACCTGATACCACCAGTGCTCTCCATTGGTCATTAATGCCAAGAAAATATCCAGTTTGAAGGTCATTATTGCTTAAATAGTAACTTGGAAAGTTATGCAAGGCTAGCAATTAGGTCGTTCTTTAGACTATTTTAGAAAGTCTGAATAAACACCAGGATCAGACAAAACAACAATAATGAAAGTCCAGGCCACTGATGAAACTCAAGAAAAGGTAAAAATTTCTCTTCAGGTTGTTGGCCTTTTAAAAATAGCTTTGAGACTTTAATGATGTGAGAGCTATATACAGTCTGGAATTATTAACTTGCTTACTCTTTCTCATCTCCTATTAAGATTCCACCCACTCTTCTAGGAACTGTCTGCCCCAGAATGCATTTCCTGCTGTGTTAATTACCTTGCAGAGTCAGGACTATCACTGGCCTGTTTATGTTAATTGCCCTTGGTGGTTTTACAAGTGAGAAGAAGAGAACCAAAAATTAATTTGGAAAGCTCTCGAGTTCTACTGTGAACAATCAATTGGGTTCATGTTTTAAAAATTTAAAAGTCATTTAGGCTGTGTTGTTTTTCCTCTACAAACAGCATTCACTGTAACAAGAAGGGGAAGGGGCCATTTTGGCCACAATATACATTTTGTCCCTTTTGGTCTCATGGCACCTATTTATCCACTTCGCTGAAAAACCTCTAAGCTGACCCCCACATTACTCTTCCCCAAAGAAAAAATGTTTATAAGCTGCTCCTCCTCCTAAAAATGAAAACCTTCTATACTTTGCGACCTTGATAGCAATTCTGTCTTATCCCTCCTGCAAAGGCAAGCTCATGAAAACGATGCGCTGTGGTCATCATCATGTACTTTACTTTTCGTTCCTCAGTCTGCTAGAATCTGTTCACCGCCCTTACCATTCTGAAACATCACTTCAACTAATGCTACCAGAGGTATCCTGACAATCAAATTGGATTGACACCCTTACTTCTTATCTGAACTCTTAGATCCACTTTCAACACTCCATATAACTTCAAAACGTTTTTGTTAAATCACAAACCTATATTTTATATTATAGTTTCACTCCCCTTACAAAATTCTTTGTGTAATCCCATTTTGGTCATCTTTTAAATGCTATTGTCTATAGGACTCCATCAATTCTCCTCTCCTTACTTCATATACTTTCCTGGGAGATTTATCTTAACTTCAAGGGTTAAAAGGCCATCTGTATTCTAACAATACACTAACTGAACCCCAGCTGTTTTCCTGTGACCTAGCCCTATATATTCTTTCATTTCCTATATATATCCACTTGATTTTTCATTATGAATTTAGTATCCATTATTCTAAAAATTTTTTTAATTCATATTACCTTTTCCCTTAAATAGTGTTTCCTTCCATCCAGTCAATAAAATTAGAAATACAGAAATAATTCCCCATTTTTCCTTTTCTACCACTCTCATATTCAATCTCCAAACCTATAAGTTCTATCTTATTAACATTTCAGAAATCTATTCCCTCCAAGATACTAGGCCACAGATACTACTTTAGTCCTACTTCTCCCTAGACATGATGTTTCCACTATACACACTCAACTCATTCTCAAATACAGTTCTCTTAAAAGCATAAACTCATCATGTTTTTCTTCTGTATAAAATGTTTTAGTGACTTCACCTTTCCCCTTAACGATAACATTTGAAATTCTTATCATTGTTTAAAGGATAGGTCAAACAGTAGAATATAAGCTCCATGAGAACAAATTCCATTATCCTTCATTCATAATTTTATTCCCAATCTAGATCTAACTGGACCTCACACCAAGTAGAGCCTAAATGGCTGAAAGGCCTTCAAACAAGCCCTTGATTATTTTATCTTCCTAGGGAGGATGACGGATAGGGGTGTCTGGGGGAGGGTGTGTGTGGAGGAGGGGGTGTGTAGAGGAAGGGGTGTGTGAGGGAGGGAGTGTTATGGAGGAGGGTGGGGGGGTGGGAATTAGCAAGAATTTCTGTTCCCTTCAAGGTCCTTCTAGTTGGACTAAGATCAAATTGACATGAGACAGATTGACAGGAGAAAATCAAATTTAATAGAGTACACATGGGGAATCCACACAGATGTGGAAATTCCAAAGACAATCAGGCAAAATGAGGTATATATGTCATCCTAAGCCAAGGAGAAGGCAGTAGGGGTCTGGGACTTCAGAGGAAAGGAATACAATTTATAGGAGGATGAAAAAGAGTAAATGTTTGATAAACAGATGTTTGGTGAGCTACTCTAACAATGGAGTAAAGAGAGAACTTTGATCAAAATGGCCTTGCTAAGTTCCTCCATGTCTAGCATACCTAGTTCATACCATAATGTAGTTATTAATGGTGATAGCTCCCTTCCTGGAGCAGGTCCCCTATCTAAATTCTTTTGAGGCAGTTAAGAAGGAGATAAAGAGCTTTACCTGAACCTGCTGGGGTTTGATTGTTCTTTAACTCTAAAAATAGTCTTCATGCCAAAGAGGCCCATGTTAGGGCAGCCTGCAGTTGGATGTTACACTGGCTTACTCGTCTATCTCATCCCTTGACAAGCCTCTAATTATACCTAATTTTCTAGCCATTTTGAACTCCTACGACTGAGGTTCCCTGCCATTTGGGTAATACTTTTGGGTTTTGCCTCCTTTGCTTCAATTAGTCTATCTATCGGCTCTGACTGCAAATGTTTATCCACCTTTTCAGGTTTACATAATAAATAATACATCTGGATACATGTGTTTGTCTGGTGTACCTATAAAATCAGTAGAGATTTTCTACATTTAATTACACATTTAATTAAATGTGATCAGCACATTTTTTCTTTAAATACAAAGGGTAGAATTGAAAATAATACATTCTTACTAGCTGATCATTGTATTGTGAAATTTTATTTGAGACACACACACACGATGTATGTGTGAACTGCATTGTAAAGTGGAATGTCCTTTATATAATGGACCAGGTCAAAAGGTTTTAAGAAGCCTAAACTAGATCAAAATGTCTTGAAAAATAGGAACCGGATCTCTACAACATTTTAGCTCTGGCATAGAGCCTTTTGTTAAGCATATATTAATTGCTGAAAAACATTTTGAAATTACTGTCCCTCAAAAAGCATGACTTCCAGAGCTTCTGAGTATCATCATAGTGTAGGGCTCAGGCACTTAAAATTTATAATACTGTGTTTGGGTTCTCAACTGTGGTAAACAGAAAAGTGGTCCCCTAAATATGTTCACATCCTAATCCCTAGAATTTGTGAATATATTACCTTACATGGCAATAGGAGATTTGCATATGTGATTAAGTTAAGGGTCTTGAGATAGAAAGATTATCCTAAATTATCCAGGTAAAATCAATATGATCACAAAGGTCTTTATAAGTAAGAGGCAAGAGGGTCATAATCAGAGAGAATATGTGATGATAGAGTAGAGGTTGTAGTTATGTACCTTGAAGATGAAGGAAGGGGTCAGGGGCCAAGGAATGAAGGTGGCCTCTATAAGCTGGAAAAAGCAATGAAATGGATTCTTCCTTAAAGTCTTGGGAAGAAACTCGCCCTGACAACACCTTGATTTTAGCCTGTAAGATCTAGTTCGGGCTTCTGATCTCCAGAACGGTAGGAGAATAAGTATTGTATTGTTTTTAAATAACTAAGTGTATGGTAATGTTTTACAGCAGCAATAGGAAATCTTGTTCAAAGGAACACCTCTGCACATTGTATATTCTTCCATTTTTGGAAGTGCTAAAGAGTCTAGAATCCGACCATAACTTCCAAAACAATATTTTCTATTCTTTAAAAAAATTTTTTAACATTTATTTTATTTATTTTTTGAGAGACAGAGTCAGAGTGCTAGTGGGGGAGGGGCAGATAGAGAGGGAGACACAGAATCTGAAGCAAGCTCCAGGCTCTGAGCTGTCAGTGCAGAGCCCAACGCGGGGCTCGAACCCACAAACTGTGAGATCATGACCTGAGCCGAAGTTGGATGCTCAACTGACTGAGCCACCCAGGCACCCCAATATTTTCTTTTCTTTAGAGTATGTAGCAACAGGACTTCTGGCTGCTGCGTCTGGTTTCCCTAGACCTTACTTTTAATGCCATTGTTATGTATTTCCAAAGGACAGGTAGACCCTGAAGAGGAGGAGAGGATATTTATATTACTATTTACTCACATTACCTAGCACATTATGTTGAATATCAAAACACCAATTAATATTTATTGATTGATTCTGTTTTTATGATTTTGACTCATAAGGCTTTCCATATTCTCCAGGGCAATGATGTTTATGAATCCGTATATGAACAAACCTTAGAGTTTCAAATTTTGGAATCGGTGTCTTTGTTATTCTCAAAGCATTTGTTATAACATGTCTAATCATTACCATGAGTTTAATGCATGCATGTGAAGAAGAGCATAATTTGCCCCCCCGAAATATGCCCTTTGGCATAAGAGTTATCTTGAGATGGTTATTTTTAAGGAACAGCAGACCTAAGTTGGTAGAAGTTATCCTTTTGTAAGAGTCATTTACATTAATAAGGGAAATCTCCATTTGTCAGGGTGTCTTCCTCTCTGTACTAGGAAAGGAAGAAGACAGAATCTCTAGAAGCTCTTATCAGTGAAGAAAAGAGAAACTTAAATCTGCATGACAACCATACGTTACTGTGATTTGCCTGAAAACCTCCCATAACTTGCTCTCTATACCCCAACATCTTTTGTCTTTAGCTGGAGGTGGTATTTAAGGTGATGGCTTGGGCCATTTCAAGGAGTTATTCAGTTTTCCTGGGTCTCTCCTTTTTATACAGGAGGTATACATGTTTAACTTCTGTTTTTCTCCTGTTACTCTTTCATTATGGAGGTGTCTTAGCCAAGAACCTAGGAGGGTAGAAGGAAAACTATTTGTCCTCCTCTACACACATATGATGTCTGTTCTTTTTAGTATTTGAATTCTGATTTAATCTATAGCCATTCTGTCTTTGTAATGCCAAGAGGCTCTCAGTTCTGATCTGTGGGCAGAAGATTATCTTAAATAAATGCTTAAAGAAGCATATTTATGAGATAAGCACCACTCATGGAGAAGAGTAATGGTGAAATGAAAATCCGTACTTGGCAAGTGCCATTCATATGGAAGGACTCTGGTCTATAGCTTAGAATATCAGTGGACATTCCTTCAACCACGTGTATGCAGGCTAATATGTGAGTAGGATAACAAGTTCATGTTTTCTCTTTATTACAAGCTTCATTAATATATGCTCCCATAGACTACAAATATCTTATCATTTAAAACATTTTTCTTTGTTACCTGATTGCTTTTATTTATGCGTGGGTATTGCTGTTTTCTCAATCTATAAGAATCCATAATTTTGTCTGAGGTATTCATCATATATCTTTTTAGCCAGGCCATTACTGGGTTCTCATCCCAGGACTGAAAAGCAGTGATGTAAATCAAGCTTTATACCTCTTAACCTTGAGACAAGAAGGTTTTTCTTCTCATCTTCAATCTTTTCTCTCACAGCTAATGCAGTCTTTTCAAGGAACAGATCAGGAAATCTGCCATTTTGAATGTCACTCATGAGGTTACAATAATTTGCAGTTCTTGCTGATGTGTAGCTTAGTGATATATCTATATATGGAACGTGTTTATGTGATTCCTGAAAGCCTAAACAATGTCCATTTGCTTGGGTTTAGGAATTGAGTTTGGAATATCTGATTGGTCTTTCTCATAATAAAGATTTGAGCCCCTGCTCAAAAAAGAATGCAAAGCAAAAAGTAATATTTGCTGAAATAAAGGCTTGGTTGACCTTTTGACTTCATATTAAAACTGTGTGAGCCCTCTAATTGCTCTGCTAGAATTTCTGGCATAGGTTATATCAATACATTATCCCAATATTGTTTGTTGTCCTATGCTGTCTATATTTACCACTGTGTTATTTTTGACATTAATGTACCACATAGAAAATAAGTAGGAAAAGAACAGGTCATTTTTGCAAATGCACTGTAATTTGTTAGCTTCTATGAATTATGTATCAGTCTGCCTGTCATTTATTAGGATTTGTAGATATAGAGAACAAATGCCTCATTAATTTTAAAATATGCTTCTCTCTCCTTATTCTTTACCATAAGTTCTTAACATTTAAAGCAGTGACAATAAGACCAGATCATGGACAATTAAAACAAACACTTATTTAGGTCATTGACCAGTTTCATATAAGCACTGAACTCTGATTTAGGAATCCTGGGTCCTAGTTTAGGCCTGTTGTTATTAACCAGACATCATTCCTGGGACTTCTGGGTATTCTTGCTTGGCCCTAGTTTGCACAGGTGAAAAGTAAAATATTAAATCATCTCTCTTTTTTTTCTTTCTTTTTTTCAGTTGTTATTTAAATTCTAGTTAGTTAACATATAGTGTAATATTAGTTTCAGGAGTAGAATTTAGTGATTCATCACTTACCTTCAACACTCAGTGCTCATCTCAAGTGCTTTCGTTAACAACCATCACCCATTTAGCCAAGCACCCTGACCACTTCCTGCCCCCCCACCAGCAACCCTCAGTTTGTTCTCTGCAGTTAAGAGTCTGTTTTATGGTTTGCCTCTCTCTTTTTTCCCCTCCCATATGTTCATCTGTTTTTGTTTCTTAAATTCCACATATGAGTGAAAACACGTGGTATTTGTCTTTCTCTGGCTGACTTATTTCGCTTAGCATAATACACTCAAGCTCTATCCACATCCTTGTAAATGACAAGATTTCATTATTTTTGATAGCTGATAATATTCCATCGTGTGTGTGTGTGTTTGTGTGTGTGTGTGTGTGTGTGTGTGAATGTGTATATACCACATCTTTTTTTTAAATATGAAATTTATTGTCAAATTGGTTTCCATACAACACCCAGTGCTCATCCCAACAGGTGCCCTCCCCAAGACCCAACACCCAACACCCACCCACCCCTCCCTCCCACCCCCCATCAACCTTCAGTTTGTTCTCAGTTTTTAAGAGTCTCTTATGTTTTGGCTCCCTCCCTCTCTAACCTTTCTTTTTCTTTTTCCTTCCCCTCCCCCATGGTCTTCTGGTAAGTTTCTCAGGATCTACATAAGAGTGAAAACTTATGGTATCTGTCTTTCTCTGTATGACTTATTTCACTTAGCATAATACTCTCCAGTTCCGTCCACGTTGCTACAAAAGGCCATATTTCATTCTTTCTCATTGCCACGTAGTATTCCATTGTGCATATATACCACATCTTCTTTAAGCATTCATCAGTCGATGGACATTTGGGCTCTTTCCATAATTTGGCTGTTGTTGACAGTGCTGCTATAAACTTTGGTATACATATGCCCATACAAATTTGTATTCTCTTTTGGGTAAATACCTAGCAGTACAGTTAACTGGGTTATAGGGTATTTCTATTTTTAACTTTTCAAGAAACCTCCATACTGTTTTCCAGAGCAGTTGTACCAGTGTGCATTCTCACCAACAGTGTAGGAAGGTTTCCCTTTCTCCTCATCCTCATCAACATCTGTCATTTTCTGTGTTGTTAATTTTAGTCATTCTTACAGATGTAAGGTGATATCTCATTGTAGTTTTGATTTGTGTTTCCCCTGATGATAACTGATGTTGAACATTTTTTTCATGTGTTTGTTAGTCATCTGGATGTTTTCTTTGGAAAAGTGTCTATTCGCATCTTTTGCCCATTTTTAACTGGATTATTTGTTTTTTGGGTGTTGAGTTTGTTAGGTTCTTTATAGATTTTGGATAACTCTTGTCCAATATGTCGTTGGCAGATATCTTCTCCTAGCCTGAAGGTTGCCTTTTAGTTTTGTTGATTGTTTCCTTTGCTGTGCAGAAGTTTGTATTTTGATGAGGTGCCAATGGTTCATTTTTGCTTTTGTTTCCCTCGCCTCAGGAGATGTGTCTGGTAAGAAGTGGCGATGGCCAATGACAAAGAGGTTGCTGCTTGTGTTCTCCTGTAGGATTTTGATGATTTCCTGCCTCACATTTAGGTCTTTCATCCATGTTAATGTATATTTGTGTATCGTGTAAGAAAGTGGTCCAGGTTCATTCTTCTGCATGCTGCTGTCCAGTTTTCCTAGCACCATTTGTTGAAGAGACTATCTTTTTTTCCATTGGATATTCTTTCATGCTTTGTCAAGATTAGTTGACCATATAGTTGTGAGTCCATTTCTGGGTTTTCTACTCTATTTCCAATGATCTATGTGTCCATTTTTGTGCCAGTACTATACGCTCTTTATGATTACTGCTTTGTAACATAGCTTGAAGCCTGGAATTGTGATGCCTCCAGCTCAGATTTTCTTTTCTTTTCAAAGATCACTTTGGCTAGTCAGGGTTTTTTGTGGTTCCATACACATTTTAGGATTGTTTGTTCAAGCTCTATGAAAATTGATGGTGGTATTTTGACAGGGATTGTGCTGAAAGTATACATTACTTTGGGTAATATGGGCATTTTAACAATATTTGTTCTTCCAACCCATGAGTGTGGAATGTTTTTCCATTTCTTTGTGTCTTCTTCAATTTCTCTCATAAACATTCCATAGTTTTCAGAGTACAGATCTTTTATCTCTTTGGTTAGGTATAGTCCTAGATATCTTATGGGTTTTGGTGCAATTGTAAATGGAATTGCTTCCTTGATTTCTTTTTCTGCTGCTTCATTATTGGTGTATAGAAATGCAACAGATTTCCGTATGTTGGTTTTGTATCCTGTGACTTTACTGAATTCATGTAGTAGTTCTAGCTTCTAGCAATTTTTTGGTGGAGTCTTTTCAGACTTTCTACATGGAGTATCATATTGTCTGCGAATAGTGAAAGTTTGACTTCCCACTTGCCAGCGTGGATGCCTTTTATTTCTTTTTGTTATCTGATTGTTGAGGCTGGGACTCCCAGTAATATGTTTAAATAACAGTTTTAAGAGTGTTCCTGACTATAGAGGAAAACTCTCAGTTTTTCCCCATTGAGGATGATATTAGCCATGGGTCTTTCATATATGGACTTTATGACATTGAAGTATGTTCTCTCTATCCCTACTTTGTTGAGAGTTTTTGTCAAGAATCGATGTTGTACTTTGTTAAATGCTTTTTCTGCATCTATTGAGAGGATCATATGGTTCTTATCCTTTTTATTTATTAATGTGGTGCATCACATTGATTGATTTGCAAATATTGGACCACTCTTGAAGCCCAGAAATAAATCCCACTAGATCATAGTAAATGGTTCTTTTAATGTACTGTTGGATTCAATCTACTGGTCTTTTGTTGGGAATTTTTGCATGCATGTTCATCAGGGAAATTGGCCTGTAATTCTCTTTTTTGTTGGCCTCATGGAATGAATTTGGAAGTTTTCCTTCCATTTCTATTTTTTGGACCAGTTCAAGAAGAAATAGGTATTAACTCTTTGTTACATATTTGGTAGAATACCTCTGGGAAGCCATCTGGCCCTGGACTTTTGTTTGTTGGGAGCTTTTTGATTACTGATTCAATTTCTTCACTGGTTATGGATATGTTCAGATTTTTTATTTATTCCTGTTTAAGTTTTGGTAGTTTATATGTTTTTAGGAATGTATCCATTTCATCCAGATTGCCCAATTTGTTGGCATATAATTTTTCATAATATTCTCCCTAATGGCTTATATTTCTGTGGTGTTGGTTGTGATCTCCCCTCTCTTATTCATGATTTTATTTATTTGGGTCCTTTCTCTTTTCTTTTTGATAAGTCTGGCTAGGAGTTAATCAATTTTATTAATTCTTTCAGCTCCTATTTTCATTGATCTGTTCTACTGGTTGTTGTTGCTGTTGTTTCTATCTCATTTATTTCTGCTCTAATCTTTATTATTTCCCTTCTTTAGGCTGTAGGCTTTATTTGTTGTTTTTTTTCTAGCTCCTTTAGGTGTAAGTTTAGGTTGTGTATTTGAGATTTTTCTTGCTTCTTGAGGTAGACTTGTATTGCTATATACTTCCCTCTTATGACTGCTTGTATTGCCATATGCTTCCCGCTTATGACTGCTTTTGCTGCATCCCAAAAGTTTTGGACTTTTGTTTTCGCTTTCATTTGTTTCTATGAATTTTTTATTTCTTTTTTAATTTCCTGGTTGACCCATTCATTCTTTTTTTTTTTTAATTTTTCTTTTTTTTTCAACGTTTTTTTATTATTTATTTTTGGGACAGAGAGAGACAGAGCATGAATGGGGGAGGGGCAGAGAGAGAGGGAGACACAGAATCGGAAACAGGCTCCAGGCTCCGAGCCATCAGCCCGGAGCCTGACGTGGGGCTCGAACTCACGGACCGCGAGATCGTGACCTGGCTGAAGTCGGACGCTTAACCGACTGCGCCACCCAGGCGCCCCTGACCCATTCATTCTTTAGTAGGATGTTCTTTAACCTCCATGTATTTGTGTTCTTTCCAAGTTTTTTTTCTGATGGTTGACTTCAAGTTTCATAGCGTTGTGGTCAGAAAACATGAATGGTATGTCTCAATCATTTTGTACTTTCTGAGGTCTTATTTGTGACCCAGTATGTGATCTATTCTGGATAATGTTCCATGTTTACTTGAAAAGAATATGTACTTCTGCTGCTTTAGGATAAAATGTTCTGAATATGTCTGTTAAGCCCATCCAGTCCAGTGTGTCATTCAAAACCATTATTTCCTTGTTGGTTTTCTGCTTAGATGATCTGTTTATTGACGTAAGTGAGGTGTTAAAATCCCTTACTATTATTCTATTATTATCAGTGAGTTCCTTTATGTTTGTTATTAATTGTTTTATATATTTCGGTATTTGGAGGCATAAATATTTACAGTTGTTAGATCTTCTTGTTGGATAGATCCCTTGGTCATCTCTAATTGACATCATGCAGTGTAGCACGAAGCACATAAGCTTTGAAGACAGATTTGCATTTCAACCTTTTTCTAACATGTATTAGTGGCATGAACTTGAATAATTTTTTTCCTTTTTGAGCATAAATTTCCTCATCTGTAAAATGTGGCTAATATATACATTTATCATTAAAAGAAGTAAATAAAAATGAGATACGGGATTATTGCTCATTTATGATGGATTATGGATTTAATTAGGTTTGCTCTTATTATATAATGCTTTCCAGCTCATATGATAATAATGATGATAACAAACACATGTAGTGATGACTATTTGCCAAGCCCTAGCGAAGTAATTTACATACATTGTCACTTAATCCTCATGACAATCGGGTGAAGTAGTAACTATTATTATACCCATTTTGCAAATGAGGGAACTAGGAGCCTGAAAGCATAAGTTAATTATCCGGGTTTACTCAACTGGTAAATGGCAGAGCTGGGGCTTTGCACATTCAAAATCTGGATCGTGAGGCCATGCTCTTAGTTATGCTTTGTTGACAATCATGAAACAGTACTACCACATATTATGACACACATTGTTTCTAATTTTTAATTATATTAGAACATGATTCAAAAATAAGGCAAAAGACTTTGCTTTTGGATTCAGCTTGTCAATCACTAGCTGCAACATGTAACAACTCTGAACCACTCTCTCCATTAAAAAA
The DNA here is from genome assembly GCF_023721935.1 of Panthera uncia. NCBI lineage: Eukaryota > Metazoa > Chordata > Mammalia > Carnivora > Felidae > Panthera > Panthera uncia. Next base: position 45,668,140 of record NC_064807.1, read on the forward strand.
TCATAATGCTATTTACTCTCTCAACTTCACAGTTCTATTTAAATAAAATGAGAGAGATATTATGTAAAATGATTTTGTGGGTTTTAAAGCATATCCAAATAATAGAATTTGCATCTTCAATCTTGAAATCACAGTTTTACAACTCAATAAGTAAGTAAGTAAATAAATAGCTCTCATTTCCTCCTTAATTGTTATAACCCTATCAGTAGCAATACAGCACAAAGAAGTTGACTGCATAAGGGTGAGGAAATGAACATGAAGTTATCATCTAGATTTTGTGGAACTATGTTTGTATCATCTCATTTAATATCGATAAGAATGTTGCCAGGTCTGTAGTCTCCATCTAGAGAAGATCGCTTGTCAGAGTTGATCAACTAGGAAGGAAGCGACTCAGGATTTGCACTCAGATCCCTGCTTTTTACCCAAACGATCTACCACTGCTCTGTCAATAGCATGTCCTGCTCCCTGGCCTCAGGCCCTGAGTTTGGCCAAGAAAGAATGCGGACCCAAACTCTTAAACAAGTAATGATAGCAATTTTCAGGGAAAGTATACTCTCAAGATGGGAGAGCAGACTGGCCCCAGAAGTGGCAGCTGCACCGGGGGGGTCAGTGTTGTCTTTTCTTTTTATGTTTGTATAGGTTATAGGTCATAGCTAGGGCAGTTTCTGACTAAGGTTGCAGCCAATTATCTAAGGGACTCTTACCTTTTGGAGGGGGAGTTTTGGGCCCTAGAAAATCCTATTCAGAAATGTCATGGCAGCCATTCTCTGTTGGGGGGGGGTTGGTTAAAACCACAATGTAAATGCATTATAATGAAGCTATAGGCTACTGTAGGGCAGTGGTCATTGGGAAGACTGCATGCACATCCCCCTGGGGTCCGTCCTGGCTGTTTGGAACTTGGCTTCTGCCCTTTTATTGGAAAGCGCTTATTCCCTGCTCATATCTAGCCATCTGCCTACTCTATCAGCTCTGAGACAAACTCAGTAGATTATGGTGTTAAAGTTAACTTTAAGAAAAATTTTAGAGAACAAACTGGAATAAATTTTTGCCGATTAAACTTAACTATTTTTTTCTTAAAATGCTTTTTAGGTGAGTTGGATGTTTCTTTTATTTTTTTAAATATTTATTTATCTATTTTGAGAGAGAGAGTGAGAGTGTGAGCAGGGGAGAGGGAGACAGAGAATCCCAAGCAGGCTTCACATGGTCAACACAGAAGCCAGTGCGGGGTTCGATCTCACAAACCACGAGATCATGACCTGAGCTGAAATGAAGAGTAAGACTTTTAACCCACTGAGCCATCCAGGCGCCCCAGGAGTTGGATGTTTCTCATTTTACATTATAAGCAATAATAAAACAAAACAAAATTCAAAGAGGAAAAGATTTTTTTAAACATTCCACAAATTTTTAGCATGCTTCTAGCTGAGAAATGTTATGGAACTGGTTCCTCGGTTTTTCCCAACATTTATGATACTTTGATGCTTACTATTAAAACTAAAGGAAGGAAGACAGAGCATATTCAGTAAGAAGGAGAGTTAGAGAGGCTGGAAAAAGAATGAGCAGTAAAAAAAAGTTTGATGAAGCAAAGAATAAAAGAAAGAATATGCAAGTGATCAAAACAATTGTATTTAAAGAAAGTTGTTTCTTTTGATGTTTTTTAGAAGCTTAACAAGCTTTTCCTTTTAGACTGTAGAATTGTCTGACTGTGGAAGTTGTAAGAATAGGAGCAAGATGAATATAAGACTCATCTGCCCTTTCTCCCTTGTTGTTAAGAAGTTTTGATAACTTTATGAAAGTTATTGGATTTAGATGGTAGATTTCTTGCTCAGGGACTTGTACTTCAAAGACTATGTTAGGATAATGACTGCATACCAGAAAAGAAAAAGTGACATGATAGAGAAATAGAATCAACTGATTCTTTGAAATGCATTGAATACAGTCCCTGTTTCAACCTGCTTGTTGCTTCTTATTTGATTGTTAATAGAACTTGAAAAATAAGTGAAAAATATCAAGCTTCATTTGGGATCCAATTTGTAGTGCAAGGGACTGCCATAAAAAAATGTCACTCACTTTGTAAGAATTCTTTAGTTTTGGCAAAAGTATTCTGGGACACCTCTAGACCACTAGCAAATGCTTGAGATCTGCTAGGAAGCATAATTTATAACGTAAAAGGTACAGTCAAGGAAGGAACCAAAAGGCATAATTGACAAATTTGGGAGAATTGAAAGCCAAAGTCACTGCAGAACATGAGTAAATCGTGATCTTGCAGTTCGTGCGTTCAAGCCCCACATCGGGCAGCAGCTGTCAGCCTGTCGGGACAGAGCCTGCTTTGGATCCCCTGTCCCTTCTCTGCTCCTCCCTCACATGCACTTTCTCAAAAATAAATAAATATATATATTTTTAAAAGAAAGTATGTTTGATTTTAGTTCTGAACAGGTAGGAGGGCAGAGGTAAAGACAACCCACACTTACTTAAAATAGAAAGGTGTTACTTTAGGGGCGCCTGGGTGGCTCAGCCGGTTAAGAATGGGACTTCGGCCCAGGTCCTGATTTCGCACCCCATGAGTTCAAACCCCACATCAGGCTCTGTGCTGACAGCTCAGAGCCTGGAGCCTGCTTCGGATTCTGTGTCTCCCTCTCTCTCTGCCCCTACTCCACTCGTGCTCTCTCTCTCTCTCTCTCTCTCTCTCAAAAATAAATAAACGTTAAAAAAATTTTTTTGAAGAAATAAAGGTGTTAGTGTACGAAAAGAAAAGGTATAATCCAAGAAAAGGTGAACCACTATTTTCCCCTGTTGTATGAAAAAAAGAAACACTTCAATGTGGGGATTCTTTACATAACAATAAAAGCAAAATTCACGACACTTGAAACACCCTTGCTGAGGATTCACTGAGTCTATGCCGACCGCAGCAGGTTTTTAGGAAGGAATGATTAGTTAGTTATCATAGTCTATTTAAATCAAGTCTGTTCTCTTTACAAAAAATGTGCACATTCTAACTTCATTTTAGATAGCTGGCCTATAGGAACTGAAAAAGAGAATGTAATTGTTTGGTGGTAACAGTAAGTGACCAGAAGTAACCATCTGCAAAAAAACACACTTTTGCTTAAGGAAATGTGCCTCAGGGAGATACCACAGCATATCCAATCCCATTGCAGGACTCAAGATGAAGGGTTTGCTTTCTTTCAGAGTCTGTCCTACTTAAAAAGTATAATTGAAGAGACTAGCTGCCAAGTTGCAAGGCCCAAAAGAACAGTTATACCACTCAACCAAAATGTTTGTTAGCACTAGGAACGACTTCTAGGTTTAATCCTCCAAAAGGATGCTAAACCATAGTTTATGGAAAACATGAGAAATGGGATACAAGGCAACACATGCTACTTTGATTATCACAGACACAATAAATGGGTTAACTTTACTTTGAAAGCTTCCTGCGGCACATTCTGCATCGACTACTTTGAATTCCAGCCATCTTTGCCTATCAGCTTTGGAAGCTCTCAGGGCTATGGCCATTTGTTCAGATTAGGTCTGTCTTCAGTAGATAAGTCTCTCAGGTAATTTGAAGCACAAGGGGAAAATGTCGTGCTTTTGATGGTCTGAAAGTAGGAAATATCTCTTGCCCAATTAATTGATGCCTTTCTTTTAAATTTCCTATTTGAGATTTGTCTTATGTTCTCAGACGTGTAGACTCCAATGGGCAGCTTAAAGATGTTTTTCCCCTTTGTGTTTGGAAGGAAACACATCAGTGGAGAAAGCCGTACCTTTTGCTAAATGAATATCAGGTAAGCGTTTATGTCTGCGGTACAAGTATACTGGTTAAGACCCTGGTCTCGGGGCAATTAAATTCAGGCTGCTGTTCCCCACCTCGATTTGCTACTTGTTTAAACTCTCCAAACCATAATTCATTCCCCTGAGAGAGAAGCGATAGTAACACCTTCATGGAAACTTTATAAAGAATAAAGATTGTAAATGTAAAATGATTAGTATAGTACCTGACCCTTAGAAATGTGTGTTGTTACTTTTCGTCACATTTATCAGGGCTTTTCTCTTACCTCCATCAGGCCAAAGTTAACTCTCCCAGAAGGAGAGACAAAGAAAGGTTGAATGGATTTTTTAAGGATTGAGAATTTATTTCAAATAAGCTGTTTTAAATGGAAATGAGACTGTTTGAATCAGAAGAAACTTAAGTTTCCCCCACTAGCTCATGAGGTAGAGGGAAAAAAGAGGAGAACTGCAAAACATTAGAGTTCTACTTTATTAGCACATCTAAGTGTGTCCATGGAACTCTTTCACATAAAGGGACTTTGTGTTATTTATTCACAAAATATTTACAGACGTTTCTGCATGTTCACATGACAATTCTAGGTGCAATGAAAAGTAGGCTCAAAGATGGTCTCAGAGGTCATGTTCTAGCTAGGTGATAAGACGTGTACACACTGCCCCATCCAAATTATTTATTTATTTGTTTATTTGAGAGAGAGGGAGGGTGGGGGAGGGGCAGAGGGACAGAAAACTGGTAAGAGAGGATCTTAAGCAGGGTCCACACTCAGCATGGAGTGGGTGCGCAGCTCAGTCTCACCACCATGAAAATATAACCTGAGCAGAAATCAAGAGTCTGCTGCTTGACAGACTGAGCCCGCCGCCCCCAAGCATCCCTCCCCCATCCAAATTAAAATATAAATGGAAAGAAGGACATAACTTCAATACAGAAAAAGCACCAACATCAGAAACTAACATGAAACAATTATTCAAAGAACTATGGTATTCCTCGGAAAATAGTAAGCACTATAATTTTAACCTTAAAACAAGTTTTAATGCAGAGAGTGCTGCAGGACTGACTATGTAGCTTGGGAGCCAAATACAAAATGAAAATGTGGAAAATGTTACAAAAAATCATTTAGAATTTCAAGACGGCAACAGGAAAGCATTAAGCCAAGCGTGGGCCCTTCTGAGCACAAGGTCCTCTGCAGCTGTACGCGGCTCACACACACAGAGCAGACCCAGCATTAAGCAAACTTCAGAAATGAAGGTAAGATTTGGTTAGCTAGAGTGGATGGGGGAATGAGACATTTCAGGTAGGGGAGTACTGACAGTTTGAGTCCCTCAAGAAGTAGGCACTGAAAAAAAAAATGTTAGGTGTAACAAGAATTGGTGTTTGTTTTCGGCTTTTTTTAATTAACTGATTTTTTTAAGGCAGAGGGATGAAGATAATGCCTGTGAAAGATAAAGTGGGAGGAAGCAGGATTGAATAGGGAAGCCCTTCCCATTGTGAACAGCTGACTATGGAAAGAAAGGGGAGAGAAGGAAAAATGGGGCAAGAACCTCTGACGGTAATTCCAATCTGATAGTCTCACCCAAACAAGTTGGTTGGAAAGGGCCACACTTTAGTAGCTCTGCCGTGTTTAGTCGTTGACCGGGAGCTTCCCAGGAAGAGCACGGCATTGACTCTTAATGCTGTGGTTGATATTGAGTGCACTGTCGTTGGACAGCTCCCACTGTCGTTGGAATGCTCCCACTGTCGTTGGAATGCTCCTCTTGCCACTGTAGAGCAAGTTCTACTGTGACAGGAGAGCTGAGCGGCACATGTGTGTAGCTGTCACACAGAACAGGAACTCAGGCTTCAAACCTTGTTTTGACTGTAATAAAACTGCCTTAGAGTTCTCCACTACTTGATGCTTTTCAAATCACTCTCCCGTTCATATCTCTAGATTCATCATAAAATTACTTGTTGCCAAAGTGTTTAAAAGTAAATGCATCACTCTGAGATTGCTCTGTGACTCTGTGCTAAATTTCCCAGCCATGAGGGTGACAATGGTGGGAGATGGTGCTGTTTTATTCAGAGTATCGTTTTGCCATCACCCTCATCAAACTGGACTATTCCTGAAGATTGCTTTTACATGAAATACATAAGTGAGCAAATTTCAGCTGAAAGGGAATTTAGAAATTGTCCAATCTATGTTCTTTGAAATTTTTTATTTTTCCTCTCTTTCACCTTATAATCAAAGGATCGATCTTATGGTTGAAAATTTTTACAGTTTATCTAACACATCATTTATTCAGTCATTTAATCATACATTTATTGGGTCTGGTATGCATCACATAGTGTGCTAGAAGTTCAAGATAAAATGATGCAAAAGAGTACAAAGCCCCTGGCTCCTGGTTGTGATTTTTACACCTTGGTTTGTGTAATGATTATTACAGAATCTGTTCAAATGAGTCGTGGGCCTCAAGTCCAGCGGTTTTATTTCATTTATCTGAGATTTGACTCATGAATCTATACTTTTTAGGAGTTCCTCAAGGAATTTTGATGAATGTGGCTCTCAGAAATGGTAAAAGGTAAACTGAGGGATAGTAAGTTTTTTGACAGTTTATTTGAGCAAGAATCAGAAGCAGGTAGTGACAAGCGGGAAGTGGTTAGAAGCATTTGCTAATAAAATCCAGGGGAAAGACTTTTATGAGAAAGTGTGGAACAACAACAAAAGAAATTATTTGACTGGCTGTAGCTGAAACCTAGCTAGTTGGTGATTGGTTGTTCTTATCTTTTTGATTTTGTAACCTTGAGGTGTTAACAGACTTAGATTTGGGTTTGCTTACAGAGGCTGCCATGGCATTAGGGCCACATCAGTCTAATGGCTTTCTCGTTTAATTGATTTAAACGAGAATTGTTTGAATACTGTTTACTGTTGATTGAAGTAGAAATACATTTAACTGCAATTCAGTTAATACTATATGTGGTAGGCTTAATTATGGCCCCCAAAGATATTCATAACCTAATTCCTGGAAACTGGCATATGTTTCTTTGCACATGTGATTAAATCAAGGATCTTGAGATAGATTCTTTGGGATTATCAGGGTAGGCCCAATGTAATCACAAAAGTCCTTATAAGTGGGAAACAATAGAGGAATCAGAAGAGGAAAGTTTGGGGACAGAAGCAGAGGGTTAAAGTCAGAGATGATTTCATGGTACATGCTGGCTTTGAAGGTGGAGGAACCAAGAGCCAAGAACCAGGTGGCCTCTAGAAGCTGGAAGAGATAAGGAAACAGATTCTCCCTCTATTGCCTCCAGAAGGAGGCTAGTCCCTGCCAACACCTTGATTTTGGCACAGTGGGACCAACTTCAGACTTTTGACCTCCAAAACTGTAAGATAATGTATTTATATTGTTTTAAGCCACTGAGTTTGTGGTAATTTGTTACAGCAAAATAGGAAGCCAGTAACATTGTAACAGAAATATATAAAGCAGAATTGGGCCATGGAAACATAACTCTGGTTTCCAAGAACTCAAAAAGCGTACATTTTGCATGTACGGAGTGAGTAAAATTAAGGAATTCCAAAATCAACAAATTGAAAGCATTAAATCTTGGAGGAGTTGGAGTTTTCCAGGAGTACAAAACAATACAGAAACATTCCAGAGAGAGGAAATTTTTCCAAAAGATGGAAAGGAGAATAAGCAGCACGCACTGGAGATTCATTTGTAAATAGTTTGATTAGCAGAGGCATAGTATGCATGCAGATAAGATAGAAACAAGAGAGGTTGAATTAAGAAAGATGTGAAAAATGTGCTATTGTATTTTGCCATTTTTTCTTCCTGAAAGTGGATGGGGTTGAAAGATTTTAAACATCAGCACAGCAGGATAATAGTTGTGCTGTAGTTATGGACTCTGGAAGCCATCTGGACTAGGACTGAAATAGAATAAATTCTGCTGGAGCTTTCCAGGTGAAAAATGCATAGGAAGTAGGACTTCCTTCGTTAGGATTGAGAGAAACAGGTTAAATTTACGCCTTCAGGCACTCTAAGAATTTAGGATCGTGATACACCATCCCCTCCCTACAAATTAGAAAATAACTCATTCTCAACTATAAAGTTCAAAACTCATCTTTTGGCTGAATTTTAACTTTTTTTTTTCTAGATTGCCTGAATGCCAAGTTCTGGGCACATTGATCAATTCTGAACTTTGTTCAGCGTGTGTGTGTGTGTGTGTGTGTGTGGGCACACATGCTTGACCTGCACACACACTTGCATTTAGCTGATGCTTTAAAGATAGTCTGCTTATTGGATAAAACTAACAGGAAATATTTAGAAGACAAAATTGACAGAATTGGGAAAATAGGTTTTGAATGTGAAGAAGTGAAGAAAAACTAAGAATCAAGAGCAAAGTTTAGGTTTCAGTTTTAAGTGATAGGAACATATTTGTGCTATTAATTAAGATCAGAAATACAGAATTGAAATGTTTCTGTTTTCTTTTTTGCATTTTTTTTTGTCTAAAGGCACACCAGGTCAAGTAAGAGCCAGATTCAAGTTTGCCCACTAGATTTTGAATCTAGAATTAGAAATTGATGAACACAGTTTGGCGGAATGGTTAGAAAACTCAGATTGCATTGAACTGAGAAAAAATTGAGGTGAATAGGTCAGCCTTCAGAGAGGTAGAGATTGACTGTGAAGAGACACAGATTAACTTCGCAGAATGGCAAAGGAGGGAGAGTTAAGGAAATAGCCATTCTGGTATGTCATTTCTATTATTTCTGACCTGCTCTTTCGGCCAGCAGAGATCGTAGTGGTGAAGCAAAGCAAGCAAGCAGAAGCTTGGCATATTATCTGTTAACTTTTTTGGTAATATATCCCAGCTGAGGAGAGATGTGTCCTTAGGGTAAGAAAAAAAAGTATCTTCTTATGCAGTTAAGTATTACTCCAAGTACCCTCTACCCCTTACTTTTTCTCCCAAGTACCACACACACACACACACACACACACACACCAAAAAAGATAAATATATTGAGGAAAATCATGCAAAACAAATAGGAAAGTAAATGAAAATAATTTATCATACAGAGGATGATAAATGTGAGAGACAAAAAAACAGACAAGATCCAACAATAATATAATTGTTCCTGAATAGAAAATGTTGAAACGGGAAAAAATGGTACAATATCCCCTGGAAGACAAGGGATATAAAAAGGCATAAAGAAAGACAGGAAAATAGATGCTAAACTAAAGCTTACAATAAAGCTTATATTAGTATAGTGAATAAACTTTAATGAATAATGGGGGGAGAACAGATGTTTTAAAAGTCAGCTAGAAGAAAGAAGAAAAATTGCCCTCAACTTTCCCTGTAGTCCCATTCAATGCCAAAAGTTAGTAGAAAATCATATGCCATGTTCTGATATAGTAATTCTGTAATTTTATACCTAACCAAGATACTCTTCAAGATAGCAGAGAATATATTCTTAAACATCTAGTAATTTAGCATATAGTGTACCCATGAATCTACCTTTAAAAAAAATTTTTTAATGTTTATTTTGTGGCTTGAACCCACAAACTGTGAGATCATGACCTGAGCCAAAGTTGGATGTGTAACTGACTGAGCCACTCAGGCACCCCATCCCACAAATCTATCTTGAAAAATTAGTCTGAGAATTAAAGGTTAAAATCTTGGTGGTGAAAAAAAAAAATCTTGGTGGTGACTATCAGTTTCTTTACATAAATAACAAGGACGAGCTAGATGAATTATTAAAAGTAAAAGACCTGAACATAAATGTAACTTCTGACATTGTAAAATCAGTAAAAAAGTTGAAATGCTAGTGAGAGTGGAATTTGGAAAACAAATAAGTGTACTAATGTGCTCATCATTTAGAACAGGAATTAGAAACTGGCTAGTATGTAAAGATGTTTTTAAAATTAGGGGAAAATTCCTAATTTAGAAATAATAATTTTGTCATTATAAAGAAGAAAATAATATTTTCTTTATCTTAAATTTCCCTGATTTTGCAGTAATTAATATTTGCACTCATAAAAATAAATCCAAAGTATAGCAATTTTTCCATGTAGACTTGTTCCTTTTCCTTGTCAAAATACTCCCCAAAATTTAATTATTTATTACTTGAAAAACGTCAATTATACTATAATTTTACCCTCTAACACTATCACTATCTTTCACTCACTCTAACACACACACACAGACACATACACCCCATTTATCTGGAAAACATCAAATATTATATTTGATAGGTTATGGGACTTAGAAAATTTATTTTAGTATTGCTTAAAACTTTTATAATTGACATATCATTTTTAGGAGAAAAAATGTGGTTATTATTCCTAAATTATTAGACACTATATATATTTTTTTAAAGAGAAAGAGAGAGCACACCAGCAGGGGATAGGGGCAGAGGGCAGAGAGGGAGAATCTTAAGCAAGCTCCATACTGAGTGTGGAGCCCTAATTCAGGACTCAATCCCATGACCCTGAGTTTGTAACCTGAGCTGAAATCAAGAGTCGAACACTCAACAGACTTAGCCACCCAGGCGTCCCTATTAGACACTAATTATTAATTTCCCTTTCCATTTTTGGTTCTTATGGTCTTTCATCTCCTTTACCTTCTTTCCTTTTTTTTCACTAATACTTACATATATGTCTGTTTTCTCATCATTTTCTCTGTTCCTTTGATGCCTTCTGTCTTTGAGCCTTCTAGTCTTGTTCGCATATATTTATATCTCTATTGACAAATAATGACTGTCACAGAATAGGCACTAACTATGCACTTATTGTACTGAACTTCTTCCAATGACTGGGATTACCCAAGACGTTGTCTTTTTTTGTTTCCTGTACATCTCTGAGTCTCCATCATTGTTTTCCCCAGAAATAACATTTATTGAAATCATGAAATACCACAATTATAAATTGTATTAGTTAATGAATGACATTTTTATTTCATATTTTTTTCATATACTTCAAACAACAATTGGGGTATTTATGTTTGTTTCTGTGAATTGTAAATGAAAGGTAAAGTGACAAAGACGGTTTTAGGGAGTGAAATTATAGCATTTCGTATTTTCATTTCCTTTTGTATTTTTCAGCATCATGATCAATACTGTAATAAAGAGCCACAACACTCTGCTCTCCTTAATGTGGAAGCCATATTGAAAACACTACAATTTTTATTAAATGTAATCTAGATACAAGATCTTTTATTAAGCTTCAAATCATTGGTTTTCCAGTGAAAGCCTATTATCTGGAGTCCTTATTCCTGAATGACTCCACCTATCTGTAAACACATGGGATAGAGTGCTCGAGTATATTCTCTTCCTTCGTCAAAGCTCTGACTGAATAAATTGTCTTTTTCTTTTATTAGCTTTAATTCAGGATCCTTTACGATCTGGTCACATATAGCTAGCTGAAGCACATGGGCCCAGTAACTCTACTCTCACTTTCATGGAAAGGGTGGTTTTCACACAGTGGTGGTCAAAATACTATTGTTTTGAAAAAGGCAACTTTGGATAAAAAGTAATATTTATAGATGAGTTATAAAATGTGATTGTCTCACTAAAGAAATTTCTTGGAATGCTTTGATATTACTAGTTGTCATTGAGTTGCTGAATAGAGTACTTATTTTTAACTCTTGTATATAATCCCTTTACCAATTGTTTAACCAACTTTATTGTGGAAAAAGTCCCAGTGGTAAACTTAGCTAAAATCAGGAACATAACTGGATGCTTCTTCTCATCTCATAACCCTGTTGTATTTTTTCCTCACAAATGCAGTGTTAATACCCACTTCTTTGAAAATCTAACAAATCGAAATTCAGCACAGACTACAGAATATTGTTTTATAATGAGTTAGAAGACACAACAGATACTTATTTTCTTAATTTCAGTTAGGTCCATAATTGAGAAGAAGGCACTTTGAATAACTTTAAAGTCGTTGGTTTCAGGGTTCCTGGGTGGCTCAGTCGGCTGAATGTCTGACTCCTGATTTTGGCTCAGGTCATGATCTGAGGGTCATGGGATTGAGCCCTGGGTCATGCTCTGTGCTGAGCATGCTGCTTAAGATTTTCTCTCTCTCTCTCTGCGCCTCTCTCCCACTCGTGCTCTCTCTCTCTAAGAAAAATAAAAATAAAAAAACGTTGGTTTCAAAACTGTTGTCTAAATTCTTAAATAAAACATAACCCACAATTACCCATCCTGTAATTTTACAATTCATACTACAATTTTAGAATGATTTTATACTACATATATTTTATATCTGTACAGGTACATATATACATTTGCATTTATTGCACTAAGGTCATATTCTACCATAAGAAATTTTGGGGTTGATCATATTTTTAAAAGAAAACGTAAAGTGAGTATGTTATTATGATGATGAGTTGAAGTAATAGTTGATCATTTTTAATGTTTTCATCTCAGTATAAAAACTGAAAATAGGGGCGCCTGGGTGGCTCTGTTGGTTAAGCGTCCAACTTCGGCTCAGGTCATGATCTCACGGTCCATGAGTTCGAGCCCTGCGTTGGGCTCTGTGCTGACAGCTCAGAGCCTGGAGCCTGTCTCAGATTCTGTGTCTCCCTCTCTCTCTGCCCCTCCCCTGTTCATGCTCTGTCTCTCTCTGTCTCAAAAATAAATAAACGTTAAAAAAAAAATTTTTTTAAAAACCCTGAAAATAATTAGAGTGTGTGAGACTGTGAGTCACAAATTTCTATATGACTAAATAATTCACAAAAAACAACAAAATCTTTCATCTCACTGGATGTGCAATGCATTCCTGTTTCACTAGTAAAGACACAGGCTTCATCTCCGTGACTAAATGTCATTACCTGCCTCACTCTAAACCAAGTATCAGTCTCCTTCTGATGGCAAAATGAATTGGAAACATGTATAATCACAGATTGCAGATTACCTGTAGCTATGGGATTTCTTGTCTTATTTTTAGACAGACTATAAGGCCAGATACTCTATTACAAAGCCATACTTAAGTCACCAGAGTTACAAGGCAAAGAATACGAGCCATCTTACATGAGCATTTTTATTGAAATGATGTAAACTTTTGATGTCGTTAGAAATGCTAACCTCATTGTGGTTTAGAAACTGCTGAAAGAGTAATCAAAACATTCTCTAAATCAATTTTTTTGCCAAGAAGATAAAAGACATATGTGGAGGCTCAGGACTAAAGAGTTTGAAAAATTTTGTTTTTTTGTGAATTTACATTACATGGATTTTTTCATATACAGGAGGGCTTATATTTAAAGGTTGTAAATTAGAAAAACAAAAATAATGTAATACATTAATATCAAATGCAAGTTACACACATGCACATAAACAGATGTGTTTGCTTTTATTAAACAAACGAATGGAATCATATTCTACAAGGAAAAATACACATATTTATATATAAGCTTAGGAAAATACTCAAAAAACATACTCAAAAAAAAATTACCCCTGGCTAATAGAAATTTAGGTACTTCATTTGTTAAAATTCTCAAGTTAACATGAATTTTGAAATCAGAAAAAAAACCTCACAAAATCCTACAAAAATAAATAGTGTGCATGTTGTCTTTACAAGAGTTTGCAATCACTTTAATTTACATGGTCTCATTGAAACAGTCAAACAATCAGGTGACGTAAGTTTTATACTAGACTTACTTTGTGTTTCAGAGTTACATTAAGTAAAAAATCCAACAGGTAGAACTATAATTTGAGTTCCTATCACCACCATGACAGATTATGTCAAAAACAATGCAAATTGTGAATTCAATTCACTGAAACATGGTTCTGAATTTTTGACCTGAAATACTTCTGCCAAAAGAATATAAAGAAGAATCAAAATGAAATTAAGAGGGTGCCTGGGTGGATCAGGCGGTTAAGTGTCTGACAGCTCAGGTCATGATCTCATGGTGCGTGAGTTCGAGCCCCGCGTCGAGCTCTGTGCTGACAGCTCAGAGCCTGGAGCCTGCTATGGATTCTGTGTCTCCCTCTCTCTTTCTGCCCCTCCCCAGCTCATACTCTATCTCTCTCTGTCTCTCAGAAGTGAATACATGTTAAAAAAATTTTTTTGATGATATTAAGAAAAAAGAGAAATTAAGATCTGTGTTAACAGAATATGCCTAATTCCCCATGCATTAGTTACACAGGTATCTGAATTTGCCATTTTGTAGCCGCTTGAGAATTTTACATATCAAGGAGCATATTATATCTTTTAAAAATACATTGTGTTCTTCACAGCCCATGGGTTTATTGAGACCTTGACAAGCCCTGGAGAGGACCCTGAAGCCCCTGGGGCCATAGAAACCATAATCAAATGGATTATATTCCTAAAGGTAAAACCTTAGACTAAAACTTCTAGAAGAAAGCATAGAATATTTTTGTCTCATTAGGTGAGACAAAGATTTCTTATATATAAAACAAAAGCAAGACATATAAAAGAAAACAATGATAAGGTAGACTTCATCAAAATCAAATCTTCTGATCTTTGAAAGACACTATTAAGAAACTGAAGAGACAAGCCACAGACCAGGAACAATGTTTGCAAAACATGTAAATGATAAAAGACTGGTATCTAAGATACATAAAGAATTATTATATATCAATGAGGAAACACAGAAGAGAGAACAGGGCAAGAGATTTGAACAGATACTTCAAATAAACACACACAAAGATAAACATAAAAAAAAAGATACTCATCGTGTCATTAGGGATGTGAAAACTAAAATCATGATGAGATACCAAGATACCTATTGAATGACTAGAATAACAATGTCAATAACAATAAAATCTGAAGATACCAAATGATGATGAGAACATAGAGAAACTGGAACTCATGTACGTTGTTGATGGGAATGTGAAATAGGATCGCCACTTTGGAAAACAGTTCGAAAGTGTCTTGCAAAGTAAGGCATACACTTATCATACAACCAAGAGCCTGATACCTCGGTATTTACCCAAAAGAAACAAAAGCATATGTCAAAATAAATCCTCTATGCAAATGTGCACAGCAGTTTTATTTATAATTACCTCAAATTGGAAACACCCCAATTGTATATTGACTGGGGAATGGATAAAAAAATTGTGGCACATTCATACAGTGGAATACAGCGTATCTCAACACCAAAGGCAATGAACTACTGATACATGCAGCTACATAATATTCACCAAGTGCATTATAATAAGTATAAGAAGCCAGACTCGGAAAACACAATCTGTATTTAAGTTTATGTGACATTCTAGAAGGGATTGACTTCAAAGGGGTCTTTTTGGAATGGTGAGCATGTTCTATACTTGATTGTAATGGTGATAACACAACTTCCATCATTTGTCAAAATTGATAAAAATGAACACACAAAAAGTTTGAATTTTACTCCATAGGTATTTACCCTCAATAAATCTAATTTTAAAATCTAGGCTTTCAGGAAATGGCTGTGTCACTGACTATAATTAAATATGGTGAAAACTCAAATATGCAATTTAGTTCTATGTCTACCTCCTGCAATCTATTCTGCAACTAAATTGGTAATGAGGTTATTTTTCCATGCATTTCTTAAAGATCTGTCCCACCACTGTCTTCTCTTTTTTTCCCTACATCTAGATCCTGATTAATTTCCATTAATAGCAACTTTATTCATGGGTTCCTTCTTAGAGGAAATAATCTAACACAGTCCCTTGGTGCCCTTATAAATATGATAAATTGGAGTAAAGATTTTCTTCTGGACATCTTTCATTCTCTGTGGTCATTCTTTGGTCTGAGAGAGGATGTTATAACAGCCCATTGGGTCATCATCAACAACTTTTTTAGCCCAAAGAGCTGATCTGCCATCAAAACTTCTGGAAAGCACTGGAGAATTGCCACTGAAATAACTTGTTTTTACTTTCATTCATTTTGGCTTATATTATTTCATATATAAAGGCAGCTTGGAAAATCCACAATATACTAATGTGTAGGCTATGGAGGAAATTTAATTTTGTCAGACACAATATTTTATCCTGTAAGCAAAAAATGTATTTAATCAAACATTATTTTTTCCCCCACAGGAAACTCATTCCATCAATGAGCATATTTTATTTTTTTTTTCTTCTCTTTTTTTTTTAATTTTTATTTTTATTTTTTATTTTTTTTATTTTTTAATATATGAAATTTACTGTCAAATTGGTTTCCGTACAACACCCAGTGCTCATCCCAAAAGGTGCCCTCCTCAATACCCATCACCCACCCTGCCCTCCCTCCCACCCCCCATCAACCCTCAGTTTGTTCTGAGTTTTTAACAGTCTCTTATGCTTTGGCTCTCTCCCACTCTAACCTCTTTTTTTTTTTTTTTCCTTCCCCTCCCCCATGGGTTTCTGTTACGTTTCTCAGGATCCACATAAGAGTGAAACCATATGGTATCTGTCTTTCTCTGTATGGCTTATTTCACTTAGCATAACACTCTCCAGTTCCATCCATGTTGCTACAAAAGGCCATATTTCATTCTTTCTCATTGCCACGTAGTATTCCATTGTGTATATAAACCACAATTTCTTTATCCATTCATCAGTTGATGGACATTTAGGCTCTTTCCATAATTTGGCTATTGTTGAGAGTGCTACTATAAACATTGGGGTACAAGTGCCCCTATGCATCAGTACTCCTGTATCCCTTGGATAAATTCCTAGCAGTGCTATTGCTGGGTCATAGGGTAGGTCTATTTTTAATTTTCTGAGGAACCTCCACACCGCTTTCCAGAGCGGCTGCACCAATTTGCATTCCCACCAACAGTGCAAGAGGGTTCCTGTTTCTCCACATCCTCTCCAGCATCTATAGTCCCCTGATTTCTTCATTTTGGCCACTCTGACTGGCGTGAGGTGATATCTGAGTGTGGTTTTGATTTGTATTTCCCTGATAAGGAGCGACGTTGAACATCTTTTCATGTGCCTGTTGGCCATCCGGATGTCTTCTTTAGAGAAGTGTCTATTCATGTTTTCTGCCCATTTCTTCACTGGGTTATTTGTTTTTCGGGTGTGGAGTTTGATGAGCTCTTTATAGATTTTGGATACTAGCCCTTTGTCCGATGTGTCATTTGCAAATATCTTTTCCCATTCCGTTGGTTGCCTTTTAGTTTTGTTGATTGTTTCCTTTGCTGTGCAGAAGCTTTTTATCTTCATAAGGTCTCAGTAATTCACTTTTGCTTTTAATTCCCTTGCCTTTGGGGATGTGCCGAGTAAGAGATTGCTACGGCTGAGATCAGAGAGGTCTTTTCCTGCTTTCTCCTCTAAGGTTTTGATGGTTTCCTGTCTCACATTCAGGTCCTTTATCCATTTTGAGTTTATTTTTGTGAATGGTGTGAGAAAGTGGTCTAGTTTCAACCTTCTGCATGTTGCTGTCCAGTTCTCCCAGCACCATTTGTTAAAGAGACTGTCTTTTTTCCATTGGATGTTCTTTCCTGCTTTGTCAAAGATGAGTTGGCCATACGTTGTGGGTCTAGTTCTGGGGTTTCTATTCTATTCCATTGGTCTATGTGTCTGTTTTTATGCCAATACCATGCTGTCTTGATGATGACAGCTTTGTAATAGAGGCTAAAGTCTGGGATTGTGATGCCTCCTGCTTTGGTCTACTTCTTCAAAATTACTTTGGCTATTTGGGGCCTTTTGTGGTTCCATATGAATTTTAGGATTGCTTGTTCTAGTTTCGAGAAGAATGCTGGTGCAATTTTGATTGGGATTGCATTGAATGTGTAGATAGCTTTGGGTAGTATTGACATTTTGACAATATTTATTCTTCCAATCCATGAGCAGGGAATGTCTTTCCATTTCTTTATATCTTCTTCAATTACCTGCATAAGCTTTCTGTAGTTTTCAGCATACAGATCTTTTACATCTTTGGTTAGATTTATTCCTAGGTATTTTATGCTTCTTGGTGCAATTGTGAATGGGATCAGTTTCTTCATTTGTCTTTCTGTTGCTTCATTGTTAGTGTATAAGAATGCAACTGATTTCTGCACATTGATTTTGTATCCTGCAACTTTTCTGAATTCATGTATCAGTTCTAGCAGACTTTTGGTGGAGTCTATCGGATTTTCCATGTATAATATCATGTCATCTGCAAAAAGCGAAAGCTTGACTTCGTCTTTGCCAATTTTGATGCCTTTGATTTCCTTTTGTTGTCTGATTGCTGATGCTAGAACTTCCAGCACTATATTAAACAACAGCGGTGACAGTGGGCATCCCTGTCGTGTTCCTGATCTCAGGGAAAAAGCTCTCAGTTTTTCCCCGTTGAGGATGATGTTAGCTGTGGGCTTTTCATAAATGGCCTTTATGATCTTTAAGTATGTTCCTTCTATCCCGACTTTCTCAAGGGTTTTTATTAAGAAAGGGTGCTGGATTTTGTCAAAGGCCTTTTCTGCATCGATTGACAGGATCATATGGTTCTTCTCTTTTTTTTTGTTAATGTGATGTATCACGTTGATCGATTTGCGAATGTTGAACCAGCCCTGCATCCCAGGAATGAATCCCACTTGATCATGGTGAATAATTATTTTTATATGCTGTTGAATTCGATTTGCTAGTATCTTATTGAGAATTTTTGCATCCATATTCATCAGAGATATTGGCCTGTAGTTCTCTTTTTTTACTGGGTCTCTGTCTGGTTTAGGAATCAAAGTAATACTGGCTTCATATAATGAGTCTGGAAGTTTTCCTTCCCTTTCTATTTCTTGGAATAGCTTGAGAAGGATAGGTATTATCTCTGCTTTAAACGTCTGGTAGAACTCCCCTGGGAAGCCATCTGGTCCTGGACTCTTATTTGTTGGGAGATTTTTGATAACCGATTCAATTTCTTCGCTGGTTATGGGTCTGTTCAAGCTTTCTATTTCCTCCTGATTCAGTTTTGGAAGAGTGTGGGTGTTTAGGAATTTGTCCATTTCTTCCAGGTTGTCCAATTTGCTGGCATATAATTTTTCATAGTATTCCCTGATAATTGTTTGTATCTCTGAGGGATTGGTTGTAATAATTCCATTTTCATTCATGATTTTATCTATTTGGGTCATCTCCCTTTTCTTTTTGAGAAGCCTGGCTAGAGGTTTGTCAATTTTGTTTATTTTTTCAAAAAACCAACTCTTGGTTTCGTTGATCTGCTCTACCGTTTTTTTAGATTCTATATTGTTTATTTCTGCTCTGATCTTTATTATTTCTCTTCTTCTGCTGGGTTTAGGCTGCCTTTGCTGTTCTGCTTCTATTTCCTTTAGGTGTGCTGTTAGATTTTGTATTTGGGATTTTTCTTGTTTCTTGAGATAGGCCTGGATTGCAATGTATTTTCCTCTCAGGACTGCCTTCGCTGCGTCCCAAAGCGTTTGGATTGTTGTATTTTCATTTTCGTTTGTTTCCATATATTTTTTAATTTCTTCTCTAATTGCCTGGTTGACCCACTCATTCGTTAGTAGGGTGTTCTTTAACCTCCACGCTTTTGGAGGTTTTCCAGACTTTTTCCTGTGGTTGATTTCAAGCTTCATAGCATTGTGGTCTGAAAGTATGCATGGTATAATTTCAATTCTTGTAAACTTATGAAGGGCTGTTTTGTGACCCAGTATATGATCTATCTTGGAGAATGTTCCATGTGCACTCGAGAAGAAAGTATATTCTGTTGCTTTGGGATGCAGAGTTCTAAATATATCTGTCAAGTCCATCTGATCCAATGTATCATTCAGGGCCCTTGTTTCTTTATTGACTGTGTGTCTAGATGATCTATCCATTTCTGTAAGTGGGGTGTTAAAGTCCCCTGCAATGACCACATTCTTATCAATAAGGTTGCTTATGTTTATGAGTAATTGTTTTATATATCTGGGGGCTCCGGTATTCGGCGCATAGACATTTATAATAGTTAGCTCTTCCTGATGGATAGACCCTGTGATTATTATATAATGCCCTTCTTCATCTCTTGTTACAGCCTTTAATGTAAAGCCTAGTTTGTCTGATATAAGTATGGCTACTCCAGCTTTCTTTTGGCTTCCAGTAGCATGATAAATAGTTCTCCATCCCCTCACTCTCAATCTAAAGGTGTCCTCAGATCTAAAATGAGTCTCTTGTAGACAGCAAATAGATGGGTCTTGTTTTTGTATCCATTCTGATACCCTATGTCTTTTAGTTGGTGCATTTAATCCATTTACATTCAGTGTTATTATAGAAAGATACGGGTTTAGAGTCATTGTGATGTCTGTATGTTTTATGCTTGTAGCGATGTCTCTGGTACTTTGTCTCACAGGATCCCCCTTAGGATCTCTTGTAGGGCTGGTTTCGTGGTGACAAATTCCTTCAGTTTTTGTTTGTTTGGGAAGACCTTTATCTCTCCTTCTATTCTAAATGACAGACTTGCTGGATAAAGGATTCTCGGCTGCATATTTTTTCTGTTTAGCACACTGTAGATATCGTGCCAAGCCTTTCTGGCCTGCCAAGTTTCAAAGGAGAGATCAGTCACGAGTCTTATAGGTCTCCCTTTATAAGTGAGGGCACGTTTATCCCTTGCTGCTTTCAGAATTTTCTCTTTATCCTTGTATTTTGCCAGTTTCACTATGATATGTCGTGCAGAAGATCGATTCAAGTTACGTCTGAAGGGAGTTCTCTGTGCCTCTTGGATTTCAATGCCTTTTTCCTTCCCCAGTTCAGGAAAGTTCTCAGCTATAATTTCTTCAAGTACCCCTTCAGCACCTTTCCCTCTCTCTTCCTCCTCTGGGATACCAATTATGCGTATATTATTTCTTTTTAGTGTATCACTTAGTTCTCTAATTTTCCCCTCATACTCCTGGATTTTTTTATCTCTCTTTCTTTCAGCTTCCTCTTTCTCCATAACTTTATCTTCTAGTTCACCTATTCTCTCCTCTGCCTCTTCAAGCCGAGCTGTCGTGGTTTCCATTTTGTTTTGCATTTCGTTTAAAGCGTTTTTCAGCTCCTCGTGACTGTTCCTTAGTCCCTTGATCTCTGTGGCAAGAGATTCTCTGCTGTCCTCTATACTGTTTTCAAGCCCAGCGATTAATTTTATGACTATTATTCTAAATTCACTTTCTGTTATATTATTTAAATCCTTTTTGATCAGTTCATTAGCTGTTGTTATTTCCTGGAGATTCTTCTGAGGGGAATTCTTCCGTTTGGTCATTTTGGATAGTCCTTGGAGTGGTGAGGACCTGCAGGGCACTTCCCCTGTGCTGTGGTGTATAACGAGTTGGTGGGCAGGGCCGCAGTCCGACCCGATGTCTGCCCCCAGCCCACCGCTGGGGCCACAGTCAGAGTGGTGTGTGCCTTCTCTTCCCCTCTCCTAGGGGCGGGATTCACTGTGGGGTGGCGTGGCCCGTCTGGGCTACTTGCACACTGCCAGGCTTGTGTTGCTGGGGATCTGGCGTATTAGCTGGGGTGGGTAGGCAAGGTGCACGGGGGCTGGAGGGGCAGGCTTAGCTCGCTTCTCCTTAGGTGATCCACTTCAGGAGGGGCCCTGTGGCAGCAGGAGGGAGTCAGATCCGCTGGCGGAGGTTTGGCTCCGCAGAAGCACAGAGTTGGGTGTTTGCGCGGAGCGAGCAAGTTCCCTGGCAGGAACTGGTTCCCTTTGGGATTTTGGCTGGGGGATGGGCGGGGGAGATGGCGCTGGCGAGCGCCTTTGTTCCCCGCCAAGCTGAGCTCTCCCGTCCGGGGGCTCAGCAGCTCTCCCTCCCTTTGTCCTCCAGCCTTCCCGCTTTCTGAGCAGAGCTGTTAACTTATGACCTCCCAGATGCTAAGTCGCGCTTGCTGTCGGAACACAGTCCGGCCGGCCCCTCCGCTTTTGCCGGCCAGACCCGGGGGCTCTGCTTGGCCGGCGAGCCGCCCCTCCGCCCCGGCTCCCTCCTGCCAGTCCGTGGAGCGCGCACCGCCTCGCCGCCCTTCCTACCCTCTTCCGTGGGCCTCTCGTCTGCGCTTGGCTCCGGAGACTCCGTTCTGCTAATCCTCTGGCGGTTTTCTGGGTTCTTTAGGCAGGTGTAGGTGGAATCTAAGTGATCAGCAGGACGCGCGGTGAGCCCAGCGTCCTCCTACGCTGCCATCTTCCGGACTCCACTCCTCCAATGAGCATATTTTAGCCACTTAATACTGTGGCTCCTCAGACTCAGGATTTAATATTAGGGACAGCCTGTTAAAGAAAACTTTTATTACATTAGAGTAAAAGTCCACTGCTTCCTGACACTTCACTAAAAAAAGAATCCAACATATTGTAAACTCAACTGAAAACCTCATTTCTTTTCTCTTGATGTAAAAGCATATACAAATTTACATTCCAACCTAACCACTATCTCTGATATCTTTAATCACATAACAGGCAGTTCTCAATTAAATCAGAGTTGCTTGTATAGAATGTGTAGAAGATATATAATAAAATAAACATATACCTATTGTGACTTGGATTTTTTTCTCAGGTTACTCTGCAATTATAAACAAAGAAGTAAGTTTCAGCTTTCCACCCAAAATTAAGTGACACATGCCCATTTCTGTCTATACATTCACTTGATGTAACATCAGGAAGGGGCAACTTTCCAGATATTCTGGAGTTAAAATTTGTCAACACACTTCTTATTTTTAAGAGGAATGATGTGAAATTAATATTCTTTCTTTTCTTTTTGCCTTTCTGAAATATTTAGACCAATTAAAAAGTAAAACAGATCCACTTAATATGCATCTGAGGAATCACACAATCAGTGACCTCATTCAATCTCATTTATAATTTGTTTTATAAATTTTAGCTCTATTATATAATGGGTCATACTAACAAGTTACAGGCAGGGCAGATCAGGATCTCTCTATCTTGGAACTCATGATGGATGGTGTACAAAGCCTTACATTGTCAGGTCAGAAAGAACTGTGGAAGGAGATGATATGCAGTTTGAAACTTGAATGAGATGAATAAGCAGCCTTAGGAAGGCCTAGGTGAAGGGAATTCTAGACCAAGAGAATTGCAGGGCAAAGCCTCGAAAGCAAGCCCAAGTTTGCTATAGGTGTTTTCAATTTTTTGAATGACCTGAGAAGTAATTGGCAGAACTGGATATTATTTTAAACACTTCAACATCTCCATTTATAAACTGGAAAACAATCTTCAGACTTTCACCTCTTTTTATATTTATTTTTCAGTGGTTACAAAAGTCTACTTCCTGCTGTGTAATTTAGTCATACCAGAGTCCTACAGATTTGCACGTGAAAAACAGGTGTCTTCAACAAGCTTAGCATTTGCTTTGTGGAACTTCCAGTGGTTGTGGTATCTAGAAATTCATAGTCTATCCAATGTTCTTTTCCCCAGGATGTTTTTCTCCACTCTTTGGAAAAAGAAAAAAGTTAAAATTAAAAAAAAAAAAAAGGAAGGAAGGAAGGAAGGAAGGAAATGTTATTTAATGATTCTTAATGTTTTTTCAAGACCTACTTAAATTGCTCAGTATCTCACCTTTTCACAGGCCTTAAACTTCATCTTAAAGTTTTATTTTGCTTTCATACATTTCATATTTCATTAAGGATCTCTAGTTAGTTGGAGTTATTCCCCCTTAATAGAAAAATTAACTATCTTTTCTCTTTCACTTGTTAAAAGAGTATCTCTAGACTCAAAATTTAATCATTCTCCTTGTAGGATGTTTATATCCTTTATATTTTTTCCTTTATTTTTCCTCTTCCTTTCTTTTTCATGCTTTTCTTTCACGCACACTGCTTGTCCCAGGGATTGCTTTTGTCCCAGGGATACCAACATAAGTGACACAGGGTCCCTAGCTTTGAAAATCTCACAGTCTATGGAAAAGACATGTGTAAAGCAAATAATTATGAATAAAAAAAATAAAATAGGATAAGATCTAAATAAGGCAACTAGACAAGGTTACGAGGTCACAGAAGAAAGAGAGTAATTCCATCTGATGGGCCTGAAGAAAGCTTCAGAGGAGAAAGAACACTTGATTTAAATCTTCAAAGAAAAAAACCAAAGAATAAAGAAGAAATTTGGAGAATGAAAGTAAGTCTTTTTTAAAGAAAAATATATATGCAATGCAAAAGATGAAATCATATGAAAGAAAGGGTACCTAAAGAGTGAAAGCTGGAAACATTGAAGAGAGGGGTGGGGCAACGGATTGGCCAGCAAGAAGGGACCTTGGATGTCCACCTCGACCTCTCTTTCATTCTACTCCCAGTGACTCCTATTGGCTGAAATTATCAGGAAACCAGAAAACACGGGAAGGAGCATAAGAAATGTCAGTGCCTGCCACACAAATGAGAGCACTAGAAAGGTGAAGAGTGGATCTGAGAGCCAACACACAAATAACGCGTCTACTCTGTAAATGGGTATATTTTATAATTGCATTTTGTATTTTGAAAAACATGAAAAGACACAAACCAGTATGCATATGTATTTTCTCCATAGGTTCAATGTCAGAAACCTTTTTTTTTCCCACAGCATTTATTTATATTTATTTCAATCACATTAGTTTCTTTTTTTTTTTTAAGTTTACTTATTTATTTTGACAGAGACAGAGACAGTGCAAGTGGGGAAGGGGAAGAGAGAGAGGGAGAGTGCGAATCCCAAGCAGGCTCCATGCTGCCAACACAGAGTCTAACACAGGGTTTGAACTCATGAAACCATGAGATCATGACCTGAGCTGAAACCAAGTGTCAGAATCTTACCCGACTGAGCCACCCAGGTGTCCCTTGGCCACATTAATTTCAGTTAGCAGTCTACATAATAGATATGGCACCTTTGATCCTCTGTTTGAAGGCTGTACTCCTAAATGTGGGCCGAACTTAAAGCTCATCTATTGACTGAAATACTTTTAAAGTATTAAGAGTGATCATGGGTTTTCATGGATGGTTTAGTTATTCATTTCTTCTCTTGTTTTCTCATGTTTTCTTTGCCAAGTGTCAGAATTCTACTTCTTACCTTCTTAGTTATACTTCTTTTTGTGATATTTTAAGCCTTTTTTGAGCAGAGGAACTAGTAAATATCACAACACATGGCCAATTGCTTTGATTGGTTATCTGTGACTTAAAATTATTCTACCTTTTTCCCTCATGAAACACTGAAGCTTCCATATATCCATTTATGCTCCTTTGCTCAAAAAGTTAATTTGGCTATGGTTTTAGGTCATTTACTTCTAGCATTGAACTTTTAACAATCCTTCGATAAGTGTACCTCAAGAGATTTTTCAAAACTCTGAAATATTTTCTATAAAAATTAGATTCCTGATGTAAACAAATATTGCTATTCTTGCCCCTTACCTACACGCATCCAGCTTCCCATAACATTTGTTGGACACAAATAAATTCTCCATGTCAAATCCCAGTTTGATTGCAAAATATCATTTTGCTGAGCTTTGATGCATATATGTACATACTAATACCTTATTTAAAATTGAAATAAAGTTTCATGTAAGCATATACAATTTTCACCAATCATCCTTTTTCTAAAAGTAAAATATACACTATATCTAAATGCATCTATCCCATTTTTTAAAAGCTGTAATTAATATTTTTCACAATTTGGAGAAGTAAGCAGCATCGTAGATGAGGTCAGCACAGCACAAAGTAAAATGGAATCATCTCTTTGGCAGGTTATGGACCCACCCTTGACTTTTCCTTCTTTCCTTTTTCACTGCACAAAGATTTTGCTTCTTTTAGCAATGTCCCGATATATCCTATCAACAATCTGGAAATATAGTCTACCAGGTCATTTGAAGAAAAATAAAAGTGAGCAGATATATAGTTATTATTATGTGCTTATTTCATAATTATCATTGGATCATCACAACGATCCTAAAGGAGGTCCAGTTACACAATCCTTGTAAGACAAGAAACCTAAGACAAAGGGAGATTAAATAATTGTCCCAAGGTCACACAGCTAGTAATGAGTAGAATTAGAATTGGAACCAAGAAAGTCTGGCTCCAGATTTGTGCTCTTAATTTCCACACTCTACTGCCCTTAAAAAGTCAGCATTCATGATGTCAATTTATACAAACCAAGAGAGAGACAGAGGGGTAGGCAAAATGATGGCCACCGTGACAACAGGATAGATCCAAGCAGCTATAGGATGGCTTAATAGTCAGTAAGGACGTCATGACCATCAGAACCAGAGAAGCATCTGCCTTCTTCTCATTTCCTAGAAACGTGTTCAGGTGCATGTTTAAGTAAGTACCTGGGGCACCTGGGTGGCTTAGTCAGTTAAGCCTCTGACTGCGGCTTAGGTCATGATCTCACGGTTTGTGAGTTTGAGCCCCGTGTCAGGCTCTATGCTGACAGCTCAGAGTCTGGAGCCTGCTTTGGATTCTGTGTTTTTCTTTCTCTCTCTCTGACCCTCCCCACTTGTGCTCTGTCTCTCACTTTCTCTCAAAAATAAGTAAATGTAAAAAAAAATTTTTTTAAATAAGTACCCATATAAGAAGGAAGCTTTCCTCAGGTCAGCTCAATGAGAAAACAGGAAATTTAAGATAGTCCTTGCCACGGGTGATAAAAGGTTCTACTATAACCGACCAGGTCATCCCTGGGAACTTCCATTGGATAATTTGCTATTTATTCTATTCCGTCTCTCCCACTAGGGCTGACTATATATTTTTCCTTTCCCACCTGGGCCGCCTAGTACATAGTAACAGATATAAATGTATAAATATAGCTTTCAAAAACATGCCATCACAACGTCTAGTCGCTATGTAGTATTTTATAATATTCAAGTCATTTTTGAAACATTAATTTAAAACGCCTATGAAGTTTATTGTGAAAGATGGCTTTATTCTCATTTATTAATGCCTGAAGTGGATCGTACTATGCTTCCTCTAAAAGCTTGGGAACCCCTGAATTACTTTGGATGAATAAAATGCTGAAACACATAGAGATACCATTTAACATTGCCTTCCAGTATATTTATCCCTCTTTTGTTTTCTGCCATTATCATTTAGCTCTTACAGAGATGATTAACTAAGGCTTCACTGCCACTTACAGCCCTCACAGATTTCTCATGGTAACGTGTGTAACACCTGTCGCAAAAGGAGAGCGGCTCACTTTTAAAGTATTTGGATAACTTTGAACTGGCACAATCCATCCTTTCTGAGCACTGAGCCCAGTCTCTCTGCTGCTTCCTGTAAAATTACTGTCAACTCTCAAAGGTGATGCAATCTGCAAAGGTCATGGGGAAAGGGTTGCACTGCGCGCAATACCAGCGGCCTGGCGTTCTCTCGTGCAGTTGGAAATTACGAGTGCCTTTCCTTGCAAGACACTGAATGGCAGGCCGGAGGGATTAAGATAAGAGTAGGACCCAAAAGCCAAAGACAGCCAGAGCTGTCAAGTATATGCCAAGATATTTCAAATCAGAGCAAACAGGCAGCAAAAACAAGTTCATTCCCTTCCTTTTCTTCCCTAAAAACTGTTGGCAAAGGTTGATCTTATTACAAATAGGGGAAATCTTTACCGGGCGGTGTTTTTACAGCTTTTGAGGGGTTTGGCCAGCTGCCACTTTAAAAATTTGAATGGAAGAGTCTCCCTCGCACTTTTGTATGTATACATTTTATTTTCCCCTTTGTGTTTAGCTGTAGTCATTAGAATGTGCTTGACCATCTGGCTGCCGGGTTTTATAGGGTCATGGTGAGAGCACTAAATCCCACTTGTTTTTATTCCAGGTGCAGCAATTCTAAAGAGTTGTCTGGCTAGTGAGGTACGGCCCCTCTGGTGAGGTGAGGGCCGCTGCAGACATCTAACAGACCGTAGAGTCAAGGTTAAGGAGAAAAAAAAAAAGATACAAATCAGTTTTAGTATCAAAAACAGCTCTCACAACCCAAAGGGGACTGAGCAGAATATATAAACATGAAGCCGCACTGCTGTGCCATCTTTTCTGTATGGAGTGAGGTCCCTAATTAAGACAGTAGGTGCCCATCAGGCTGAAAAGAGGTAGTTAAGCAGGGAAAATACATTTGGTTGCCGTGTGAGTCTTGTCCTCACTCTAAGTGTTCAAAGACAAAGTACTAAAGCTCACTCTTTCCCCAGATTCCCACACGTATTTTTTTCATCCTCCTTTTTGAACCACAAGACCACACAGGGCTATCGCAGCCGAAGGCTCCCGCTGCTCTTGAGAAGGAGGCCCACGGCTGCCCCAGGTCCTCGATGTCTTTATAATTAGGTTAGTACCCACCGTGATTTGGGGACAATGTTTCTCCAAATGCCTTACTTGCCAGGATGCTTGGAGTATTCTAATCCACTCCCCTCCCTCCCCCCGCAGCCCCAGCTTTTTAAAAATCACATTTGTTACTTTTTCCTCTCCATGGGTACAAACCCAGGTTTCCTCCTAATAAGTAAAAGCTTGGCAGTGTTAGCAATTATTACAGCAGGTGATCTGGAGAACAAAGGGAAGGATTGGTCTGAGGAGGGGCCGAAGTCTCGAAATTCTTCGTTGTAAATGTAAAGAAGTGTGATCCCCGCAGCTAGGGAGGACAATCTGACGCTTGTAGGGGCAAAAACTGCTAGCGCGGGTCCGTCTGCAGTCTAGATAGGTCCTGCCAACGAAATCGTAGACAAGTACACATCACCGTCTCCACCGTCAAACTACCCGTGGGCATTGTTTCTTTATAATTCGAGGAAGGTTACAAAATAGAGACCAATACGTTACTCATTCCCTAGTCCTCTGAGTTCATTTTCGACACAGAGCTCAAACACTATAACCTAATCTTTCACTTTCAATTTTTCCCTTTAAAATTTTTTTAATCTTGCTTTGTAAAAGAAATTTCCAACCATTTGTTCTTCCATGCTCATGAGAGCATTGAAAGATGGACACAGTTTGGTTTTTGCGTGGAGTTTTGACTGGCTTACAGAATTGGCCGATGCCTCAACTTTTATCAACGATATCTCTTAGGGGAAAATACTAGCATTCAAATGGACTTGAAGGTCAAGTTAGTCTCTGGTGCCGAGGACTGCTTTTAGATGAGTGGTCTTCCTTTGCGTTTACAAGAGTCTCTGCTCTATCACATTCCCAAATTGCCATTTTTGTTGACTTTTTAATGTTACAATCTAGCCCACTAGATACTGCCTCGGGGTTCACTGTTTGTAACCCCCCGGGCACTTGCTACTTAACCCCCACCTTGCCGTAAGTCTTCATTGAGTAGCACTGTTTCCAGAGATCAAAGCACTTAATTCTCCCCAACTGTTCTATTCCTTGGTGCCTCTGCCAAAAATGTCACGGACAATGACAGCCGCTGCCTGGTGTGGTCACTGCCACCACAACATATTTCAATTGGCCACTGACTATATTCTGAAGCCCTGGGTTATGTTGAGCTGAGTGAGGTAGTGAGTTTTGAGGTATTGAACTTCTGACCTACGTAATTATAAGCTTTCTGTTGTTTTAAGACATGGCTGGGATGAAAAAACAAAAAACAAAAAACAAAAACAAAAACAAAACCCAGTAGGTGCTTCTAAATATTTAAGAAATGTTGAATACATGAATTATATAGTAAGCTCTTTTATAAAGAGAACTGCTTTTTTTTTGTTCATCATATTAAATTCTCAAGATGTAAAAAAAAAAAAACCCTCAAATTTTTCTCGTCTTTAAATACTATAGCATTAAAGATAATTTTTAAAAATTAAAAACAGCTATAATCCTACCACCCTAAAACCATGACTATAATATTTCATTCCATCCGTTTCTCCATTTAGTGTATATATATTTAGCATAATTGCAGTCGCACAGAATTTGCAATTATCAGTTCACTTTTTTCCTTTTAAATTTTATAATAACTTATGTGTCTGTAAAGTCTTTATAAGTATTATTTTAGTGATTGTATAAATGCCTCATTGAGTTAATGTGGAATAATTGACAGTTTTTCCTTTTGAAATTTGGTCTGTTTACAACTTTCACTACTAAAGATAATTTTTCAATGAACATCTTTGGGAATATACTTTTTTTATTCTTATTTTGACTTATTTCTCTAAGGCAAGTTCTTGTAAAATTACAAAAAACAATTTTTGAATATTTCTAGAACTTTCCCAGTTACATTTAGAAAGTAGATCTTCTGTTTTTCTCAACTTACTGTATTACCACTGGGTACTTTAAAAAAAATTTTTTTATTGTAGTATAATTGACACACAATGTTGCACTAGTTCAGGTGTACAACATAGTGATTCAACAAGTCTCTAGATTATGCTGTGCTCACCACAAGTTTAGGTTCCATCTGTCACCACACAGCGCTATTCCAACACTATTGACCATACTCCCTGTGCACCACTCGTTACTGTTGACATGAAGCCAATAGAATTTGTTAGCATTCTAATGCTCTACATAGATTTTCATATAAATGGGGCCAGGCCCCATTTACCTATACAAAAAGGAATATTTATCTACAGATTACCAGGATTCTACATATTTATTCAAATGAATTATGATTCTTTGGCAAGGAAAAAGAAAAATAAAGCCAGAGTCCCGACTTCAAGTAACTCACAGTCTATTGGGAGAAGAAACTATAGACTAGTGGTGATAGTGGGTGAATAGAAACCAGGGTCTAAAAAGATTGCTAAGAAAATGTCACTGAGGAAACTTTCCCAGTTTGCCAGCAAGCACAGAGTCAGCGTAGGAAGCACATTGAATAGAAGTCCAAATAATATTTGGCTTTGGTCTTTCAAAAACAATAAGTTTTCTTTTTGTTGTGCAAAATTTTAACCACACCTGCCATCTCCTAAAGGTATTTTCCTGATTGTCTTCTTCTAGATAGAACCGAACATCTACAATTGGTACTATTCTTTTCCTCCTCATCACTTTATTTCATTAACTTCTTATAGTCTGTTCTCCACCATCCGTCTTCTTTTTACATTGTCCTATCAATATGTCCTAAAGGACCTACGTATGTGTTCTCCCGCCGACACAATATGCAAACCAATGCTTTTAGCATCTTAACCTCAGAATCAATGAAAGAAGACAATTGGTCCTGCTAGCTGGTTTCTACCAAAAAGAAGTTACCATGAGCGATAATGACTAAAATCACATGAATCATTCATTTAGCACGCATTTACGTCTACTGGGACCAGTATTGTATACAAAGAAAATGGACGGAGTTCTTGCTCTAAAGTAGTTCACGTTTGACAAGCCAGAAATGTAAACAAGTAAGTGTACTTCAGTGGAAGTATAACATAGGAAGAAATCAATTCTAACCTGGGCTCAGGGAAGTTCCATAGAAGGATTAATATTTGAACTGATTTTGAAGATTGAATATAAGTTCCCTAGGCAGATAAGTCAGGGAAGAGAATGCAGCCATAAGGATAGCTTATAAAAAGTCATGGATACATGAAGCAGCATGATCAATTTCAGTTGATGTAATAAAAACATATTCTCTTTAATATCATGCTTACAATTGGATTCTGTATCTATAGTTGCTGGTATTATCTTCTATGCAGATTGTTCACAAAACTATTGACATTGCCTCCTGGCACCTCAATTCTCAGAGTCATATTTACATTCTGATATCAACCACCTTGAATAATTGAATCTTCTGATAAGTTTCTGTGCAGTTACCTTAATTTTAATCCCATCTCCCTTTCCTCAATTTATACAGTGTCATGGGGAACTTTGTGCACACTTATCTTAAGTGACCTGCTTCTGTTTTTTAAGTTTACTTATTTATGTTCAGAGAGACAGAGAGAGTGCGAGCAGGGGAGGGGCAGAGAGAGAGAATCCCAAGCAGGTTCTTCAGGGTCACTGCAGAGCCCAACATGGGGCTCGAACTCACAAACTGTGAGATCATGACCTGAGCCAGAATCAAGAGGCAGATGCTTAACCGACTGAGGTACCCAGGTTTTCCTTAAATGACCTGCTTCTTGATCCAAGTTTTACACGTATGCAAAAATATCTACTTAACTCCCATATATGGAAAATTATGGAAGTTTGTTCCCATATACAGGACATCCACAACAACTCTCTTACTTTCAAAGCCTGGTTTATTTTGACATCACTCTTGTCTTTTGACTTGAACATAACAAATGGAGGTATAGTTTATTTTTTTGTTTTTAGATACAACTTGAGACACCAGCAAAAGAATTTGTAGGAAATGTTTATGAAGTATTTGGGTTTTCTGTGAAATTCTTATTGTGAAATGTTTTTATTTTACAAAAGCTACAAATTCAAAATAATAACACCAACAGAAGGTCAACTGCTTTTATTTCTTTAAAGTGTTGATCCACATCTCTTATTATTCATCACAATTTATGCAGTAAAGAAAGAAAGGGTGGATGAAAACAAGGACCTTTTCAGGATCACTGTACAATTTATCAATACATTAGTATTATTAACAAACAAATGAAAACACTAGTAATGGTATTATATATTCATATCTAATATTGTCATGCAACTTAAACACTATGTATTATTCCAATGTAAGCATTTTCAAAATCAGTTTTCAGCTCATTAAATATCAGTTTTATTCAAATTCCATTGGATAAATATGAAAAATGAGCAAATAGAGATAAACGGAAAAACAAGTTGCATTCTGATATTAAGAGAGGTAAAAAAAAACATCAACTTTCTTCACTCTGCTGCCTTAAGTTAATGATACAATATGGTATTTGGAGAGGAAAGATAAATGCATGAAAATTGAGTGGGGTAGAGCAGAATTCAGTGTTATAAAAAATAAGAAACATATGTACTGAATCAAATAGAATTAGAGTGAATGAGAAACATAAAAATAAACATAAATAGATAATTCAATGAAAAAGTAAACACTAGAACCCTTTTCTACTAGTTTCCTTTATTTTGATAGAATTGAATTTCTCTGATAACTGAAATGCTAAGGGAGTAAAGTGCGTTTACACAAAAGTAAAAACAATTAGAAATATTGCAAAAAAAAAAAAAAATCAGTGGGTGGTCACCAACTGTTTCATGGTAATTTTGCATTATTTTCTCCTGTGCCTGAGGGTTGGAAGTAAGAAGTTAATTAAATAAGACCAATTCTGCCTCCAATAGTTGTTTTTATGAAAGATGCTTTGAAAGAAAATGTCTTTGTTACTAAGGGCAACGTTTGAGATAAAGCAGCACATCTGTGCTTCTGTGATAGTGACCAATCCATTGTCATATGTCCCCGAAGTGTGTTAGTAATTGGGTCCTGGCCCTAGGTGGATTCAGAATCCTAGACAGCAAGAAATTCCTTCTCTCTTCCCTAAAGCTTTCACAGAGCTGCAACAAAGTAGGGAAGTGGGCACAAGTTCAGCAGAGGGC
Organism: Panthera uncia; assembly: GCF_023721935.1. Lineage (NCBI taxonomy): Eukaryota > Metazoa > Chordata > Mammalia > Carnivora > Felidae > Panthera > Panthera uncia. The sequence continues at coordinate 45,701,075 of NC_064807.1, forward strand.
CATATGCATCCCGTTGAGGGTGGTTAGTGGTCCTGAGGAGGTATGAGATCCCATACTAGGACAGGTAATGGGAGATGAAGGCTGATACATGCATAGGACCTCCTCCTCCACTTTGTTTTCCCCCTCCACATCCACTCCTCCTCCTCCTCCTCCTTCTCTACCCTGTCCTCCCCCTTCCCCACCCCTTCTCCCCCTCCTCTTCTTCCTCCACCTCTTCCTCCTCCTCCTCCTCCTCCTCTTCCTCCTCCTCCTTCTTTTAGCTCAGTTTGATGAAACTACTTTCTTTCTGTATTAGATTGCTAGATTTTGTAATGCAAAGGCACTTTGACACTCCACTAGTCACACGTTGGCCCTTTAGGCAAATAAACGTTCCATAGATTTGATTCATGAAATAAATCAAGGTGTAACTGATGATGCCATATTGTAAACTGCTGTGACAGTAATCCTGGTCCACAGAACTACAAGCTTTGGCTGATCTAGGGGCACAAATAAAACAGATTAAAACTGGCGCTTTCCTTTTTCTCTCTCTAAGAAACATCAGTAACTGAATGAGAGTGTTTGCCTTGCAGTGTGCATGTGCATGCTGGCAGTGGGCAAGCGGAGTATAGGAGTGAGTAGAGGAGGGTTGTACAGATCCGGAATTAAAGCAGTCAACCCACTTAACCAAATGGGCTGCTTCCTTCCCTTATTCCCATCCTGACCCCAAGGTCCACACACCAGGCGTTGGTTTTATTTAACAATGCAATTCACAGACATCTGGTTCTTATTCACTTGGGAGAGCAGGAATGACTAAACTCCCAGATGCCCAAATTTTAGCCCAAGAGTTGAATGGACTGATGTGACAGGGAAACACCTTCCAGAGCTTCTTTTACCTCTAGCTTCGCAACCAGCAAAATTTAAGATGATGGCTGCTTTGTTAGACCAACTCCCTGAGTGATTATGGTGGGCAGAGGAACAGATAGAAACAGAGAAAAATGTAATTCAGAAAACAGCCTTTGTGGGGCACCTGGTGGCTCAGCCGGTTAAGCATCCAACTCTTCTTAATTTCGGCTCAGATCATGATTTCATGGGTTCGTGAGTTGGAGCCCTACATCAGGCTCTGAGCTGACAGCAGGGAGCCTGTTTGGGATTTTCTCTCTCCCTGTCTCTCTGCCCTTCCTCCATGCTCTCTCTGTCTCTTTGTCTCTCTCTCAAAATAAACAAACTTAAAAAATGCCTTTGTGGCATTCAGCACAAGACTTGAAGCTTGTTTGATAGCATAGCCTACATAGCCTGTTATAACCAATACAATTGGCCCATTCTAATTGTACAATTGGCCTAACCTTTCATATGTCTCAGAAGATCTTCATCAAAATGATCTCTCAGAGAAAGGAATATAGATAAACCTTATTCCCCTATTAGCCTATCATTTTATAATTTAAGATAAATACTTAATCCTTGGTTTCTAAGATATGGACAAATTATGAAAATGCTAAGCTTTAAGAAATAATATCAATTGGGGCACCTGAGTGGCTCATTCGGTTCGGTGTCCGACTTTGGCTCAGGTCATGATCTCACAGTTTGTGGGTTCGATCCCCTGGTCGGGCTCTGTAGATCCTATAGTGTGCTTCAGATTCTGTGTCTCCCCCTGTCTCTCTGCCCATCCCCAACTTGTGTGCCTGCTCTCTCTCAAAAATAATTAAATAAATAAACACTTTTAAACAAGGAATAATGCTGATTGATTGATTTACATAACACTGACTATGTGTTAGGCATCGTTGTTAGCAAACTATTAGGATTAACTCATTTAATCCTAGTTTGTAAGTAGGGAAACTTGAGTACAGAGGTCCATGTAACTTCCTCACGTTTCCCGCTCAGCAAAACTTACTTTTGGTACTATTCACTGTCCCTCCCTTACCAAAATCATATCCTCAACACACAAACACTTTTTCCCTCGTAATGAATAACCATTATGTTGCCTCACATATGCAAATGATAATTTTTGTACTTAATAGAAATTATATTCATTTCAGTGGCTATTGATTTCAGAACGTCTTCTTACAACATACTCAACTTTTAATTTTTAAACTGTATAGTTTCCATGGGTCTGGCCTCCATATGTGACATACTACTGAGAAAAAGAAGTGCCGAAGTTGGGAGTCCCCTGATAGTGATGTGAGATATAAGTCTTTAGTCCTGGACCCTGAAATTCCAACAGTTCTTTGTTGGGGTCCGATTTATATTTTCTGCAGAATTAAGATTTACCTGTCACAATAAGCTCCGGACATTTTTTCATCGTCTAATCCAAATATGTGATGCAATTTCTCCTTCAATTCTAACCAAGAAGAAGGAGGTGATAACATCAGCTATTAGGTGGATTTTAGACAGCACGGAAAGCTTTGTATTCTCTCCCTCCTTTGTAGCAATGATTGTAAAGCTTTTAAGAGTAGAAATATTTAGTATTCATCTTTGGCTGAAGAGCTACAAATATCTTTTGGGCTAGGCACAAAAACCAATCTCTAGGTATAAAGAAAAGGTATATACAAACCTAGGCATTTAAGATTACAGATACTGAGCTTTGTGTATTTATATTCATGTGTGTTCTAAACTTACCAAAAAAGTTTTATAGGCAACTGTAGTCAAACTGCTGAATCCTTATGTATATATCTTGAAAGAATGATATTATCACACTAACCCAGCATGTTTTTGTGACAATCAATCAGGGGAAGTTATTCAGGTATCTATCAGTGCTAAAGCACAATATGAAAGTAATGGCTATTATTATTTTTAATTTTTATATTTTTATCATGTTCTGTGAACCCTGATGGGCATCACATTGTTATAACCTATTACTGATGAATTTAAGATGGTTGAAGTATAAGATGTTCTTGGAGGGAAGAGAGTACTACTGTTCCTCATATAAAAATAATACATTTTATGTCTTATATAAAATTTGTAATTTATTCTGTAATGTATATGCCATCCAACAAGACATTTACACAGTTTCTTAGTTTAATATAAATGTCAATGTCTTTTCAAAAATGCTTAGTGAATGATGAGAAGTTCTGAAGCCATTAAAAACACAGTAAACATGTGAAAAACCATAGAAGGAGCAGAGATAATTCTGTAAATAAGATAACACAGAGTAAATTCAAGACCCGAGAAAAAAGAAAAATATAAAGCATAAAGAGTAAATGTATGTTACTATTATTCTGAAAAACCAAAATAATTTGCTTTTAACTGAGAATTTCCCCAAGTTTCCATGTTGAGAAAAATTATCTGTTAATAACAGAGAGAAACTAGATTAAATCTGTAGACAGACTAATCAAAAAAGAGAAAGACACAGAGAGAGACACACACCCAAAACTAATAGCAAGAATAAGAGAAGTGAAATGCACTACAAATTCTATAGTGTGCATTTTGAATGGGGTGATGATCCCGTTACAGGGGTAAATTTGGTTTGGGGGAGGAAAAAGCTTTACTCTTCTTATGTATCAAGTACATATATATGATATGAACAAACATATAGTATATCTATGGAGTTAAGATTTTACGTACGGGAGGGTGAGGGTGCAATTAGAAAAAGAAACGTGTAAAAAAGATTCCTTAAGAAAATTAGTAAAATAAATTTGAGGAACACTGTTCAACAAATGTTAAAAGGATAATAATGAAATACTATAAGCAATTTTGTAAAAATAAGTTCAACAGCCTAGATGAAATAAACAAATACCTTAAGAGATCCAAACTACCAAATCTCACTCAAGAAAAATAAATAACAAGAATAGCCTTATGTCTATTAAACATATGGTATTTGTAGGTAAAAACCTTCCTAAAAGAAAAACTTCAGGCCAGGGCTACTTTACTGGTAAATTCTACCAAATATATAGGAAAGAAATTTTATAAATTCTATATAATACTTCCAGAAAATTAAAGATATGGGAATACCTCACCACTCATTTTTTAAGGCCAGCATTATACATTACCAAGACCACCAAGACATTACAAGAAATGAAAACCGTGAAACATTATCCCTCATGGACAAAAACAACAAAATTCTCATTAAAATAGAAGCAAATCAGGTCTAGATATATATAAAAAGTTACTACCGTATGATAAAGTATACTTTATCCCAAGAATCCAAGGCTCGTTCAACATTCAAAAATTATTATCAGTATAATTCACCATATTACAAAACTAAAAACTAAAAAGTATCAATAGATACAGAAAAACATTTGGCAAAATCATTTATTTCTGACTGAAAACAAAACCAATCCAAGTCTCCACTAAGACAAAAAGGGTAATTCTTCAACTTGAAAAAGTGCTTTAAAAAGCTCACAGCATTCTTATTGGCGGAAGATTGAAAGTTTTGCTTCTAAGATAGTAAAAAAGAAGAACATCCAACATTACCAAAGTTATTAGACATTGCTAGAACTGGATATTCTAGCCAATCTGAACAGGGAAGGAAAATAAAGAAATAAAAGACATCCAGATGGGAATGGAAGAATTAAAACTTTTTTGATTCACTGATGGCATGATCTTGTACAAAGAAAATCCAAGGGAGTGTAGCGAGATTGGCAGAATGCAAGATCAATATGCACAGATCAGTTGTATTTATGCACAAGATGAGATTGAAGTTTTAAAAATACCATTTAAATTAGCATAAAGTTTAAAGTATTAAGGATAAACCTGATAAAATACATGAATAATTTAGCCTCTGAAAAATGCAAAACATTTTTGAGAAAAATTTTAAAACCTAAATAAAAGACGATATATTCCTGATTCATTTGTTAGAAGAACCAACATGACAAAGATCTCAGTTTTCTACAGATTAAACTAAATTTTCAGTGCAACCCCTTTGAAAAACATGATTATTTGATAGAATAAAACTGATTCTAAACTCAAATGAAAATGAAAAGAACACAAATAACAACAAAAACAACCTTTGAGAAAGAAGAAAAGTTTGTAAATCTGTAATGATCAGAATAGTGTGGCATCAGTGTAAAGATAGACATATAGATCAATGGAACGTGAGAGAGTCCAGAAGTAGATCCCCACTGTGTGGAAACAACTGATTTTTGGGAAAATGCAATCAATCGTGAAGTAGCATACCTTCAATACTCAGCCAGATATTCAAATCTGTCTTTGCCCTCACATCCTGCTTGTGCAGAGCCACAAGTTCAGCCAGAGATGAGAGCTCAAGGCTTTCTTCTGACTTTCTTGAGAAAGAAAGAACGCTGGCTAGGGCATGTGCTCTATGCACGTATGTGGTCTTCTGGATTCCCAGTGATATTTCAGGCTTTTCAAAGCCCCATATACATTTCATTTGCAGCTTTTCCTCTTAAGCTTTTTGTCTATACTAGTGTTTGTGCCATCCATCTATCTACTACCTCAGGAAACCATGCCTTTAAACAATTGCCTGTAACATTTTATGACAAATGCCCTTTTCCACAATGCCCCCCAGGGAAATGGCTGGCCACACTGGGTAAGCTCCAAGGCATGTCCAAGGCAAAGTATAAGTAGCTTTGCAATTGGGATGTTCTAGGGAACCACCAGACAAGTCAAATGATGGCAGCGTTTTGAGAATGAGTCTTTGAAAGAGATCTGTCCCTCTTTGGCTCCTTCCAGGGGCTCTCCTGGTTTTCACCACAAATGTTGGGAGAGCAGGAGATGCAAATAGAGAAAGCTTAAAGGCCACAGAACTAACAGTCACTGCCAAGATGCAGCCATTTTTTTCTTGAAGAAATCTTTCCCCGGTTGCTAGAAAGAAGCCTTTGGTTAATGTCTAGAGTTCTGAAATAGTTGATGCAGGGCGGGGGGCTGTTTTGTTTTGTTTTGCCAATTTTCTCATTGCTTTTCTGGAGTAAAAAGCAATTATTTCTATATTTCTGTATTTCCTTTTCATCCCAAAATTGTGTTCCGTCATTTCAGCTAGATTATACCGAGTAATGTTAACGCTTATACCTCTTTGTTTATTTGCTTTTTCTGCCTCCCCATTCCAGAGCACTGCTATGGAAACCATGAAAACTTAGATTTCAGTGTTACCATATAGATGCAGATGGCAGATTCCAATGGGTCCTCAGTTCAGCGAGAAAATCTGTTTACTTTTCCATGGTAACATCCCTCTCTAATCACCTTGGCTTAGATGTTTTCTAAATTTTGGCCACTCTTTTACATCTTTACAGCCACTTTCCTGTACATTTTATTCAGAGAAAATAGAAACCACCTTATGGGATTTTTCACAAGATTCCTGTACTTCATTACCCTTCAAGTAAGAATTTATCTTCTTCCATGCATAATCCATATTTCTTCTTTCCGTATACAAGGCATAACTCATCCCTCTCCCAGTCCCAAACTAATTCCTATCCAAGTACTCTAGATCTCAGGGCCTTCTGTCACAAGAGTACATAGGATAAGGACACAAAAAGTCAGTAAACTGATGAGGCACAAGTATTTTCATTTTGAGAACGGATATGATGGTGATTCTGGCTGATCTCCAAGTCTGGATATAGTTCCCTGAATATGATAATACAGGAGAGGGACTCCATCAGCAGGTTTTGTTGTCATGGGGGAGGGAATAGGTAATAGGTAAAACAGTGTGCTACCCCTCAGATCTTTATTTTAGACTCTCAAAAATCTCCTTTTCTTCTCCAAAACCTTTTAATGACCCTCCATGACCCTTAGACCAATTTTAAACTTTTCATCTGGGGGTTTGTTTCAGTGCCATTCTTAGTCCCTAATCTATTTCCCCACTCACGTATCTTTTCTCACTTGATTGTCTTTTTGATCCCGTGAAACAGAATTTCTTGGTTAATTTAATTTATTCTTACATTAGACTGTTCCATCTATAAGAGAATGAGTCCTTACAATGTACCTTGTTGATACTATTGACTTGCAAATGTGTAATGGGCGAGGAGCTCTAAGGCTTCTGAATTAATCCAATTGTTTATCTACAAAAACACCTGCAGCCAGGAAGTGAGATAACAAAATCACCGAAGAATCCAAACATGAGAGTTGAATCACAAAATCTTAGTTTATTTTGATCTTCTACTGTAGGTATCTATCTTAGCACATCAATAGAAAGATAATTTTGTCTAGTGAAACAAAGGAGCTCATTATGAGGATATAAAAGCCAATGACATTAAAAGCTGCATTAATGCTCAGCAGACTGAAACCAAATAATCCAGTATAATGAAATGATGAGGTTGGAGTCTTAATAGATTGTTAATTATTAGGAGAATAATTTACAGCTAAAATATTTCCCCATCTATAAAGGTAAGCAAGCATTGGGAACCATTTTAAAATACAGAGACCTAAATGCGAAAGGTAGAACAATATTTCCCTTATTATTAGAGAATTAAATAAGAGCAACTGAAATGAATATTACAAAGCCACATTTCCTTTGTCTCTTTTAAGTGTTTTGTCATAAAAACCTGAAAGAAAAAAATTGTTTCAGGTTCCTTTGGCAAAAAAGCCAGATAGTTACTTTGCAAACATTTTTATTGTTGATTACCGAAAATAGATTGTTTATAAGACAGCTAAAATGGCTCGAGTAACAAAAATAAATTATTTATTAGAACATTAACAAGTGTTTCGTAGTCTAATCAAAAAGGAGTGTAGGTAGGAATGAGTGGGCCAGCCAAACAGCATACACTGGAGGTAATTGTCTAGCCTAGGGCACAAACTGGACTGAGAGTAAAGGAGAATTCACAAAATAAACCACTGTTCCTCAAAGAGAGGAAAAATACAAATCTAGTCTCAGTATCTGTTCAGAAAAGCAACTGCAAGTCTACAGATAAGCACTGGGTTTCTGATTTCTCTTTTTCTATCATTATATTTGTAGTTGTGTAGCACTGAGAATATGCAGCAGTTATTGGTAGAAGTAGCTTAGGAGCCCAGAGTATAGACTGTGGTGTCAGCAAAACATGGCTCCCAATCCCGACAATGTCACTCACTAACAGTGTCACCTTGGGCACATCATAGGCTTTTTCTGTTCTGTAGTATATAAACTGGCGGTAAGAATAGTTCTTACTTCATAGGAGTATTTTGAGGATGGAAATGATATAATGCATGCAAAGCACCCAGTATATTGTTATTAAATTTTACGTAAATATTAGCCATTATTTTATTACATACAGTTATAGAAAGATGAATAAAATACAAATCTGGGAGTGCTACCCAGATACAGTATTTATTTCTAAAATGATTTTATTTCTGACTACCTGGTAAGATTTCTTGTTTTCCCTTTCTAACTTTCCACTAACCGATTGGAACAATTCCATTAATGTACTAAAAGTTTTCTCCAACCTTACCACTACTTCAGGACAACAATTTGTATGGATTATGACTCCCATTCCATTCCTTCCATGCTTCTACTTTGACCCCTGGCGTGGTGTCTGTTGACTTTTTAGGAGAAGGATGAACAGGCTTGGCATTCTGGTCTGAATTTCTTGTAAATCTCTTCTAGTTCAGTTCCTCCAGCTTTGGCCCCATTCTCTATGGCAAGATCTAGCCCCAAGCCTCAGACCCCACAGATTGGGACCATTTTCTTCCAATTATCTAAATATAGGCCAATCCAGTTACATTATAATACTCACAGTCTTAAAGGCTTTCAGTGGCGAACAAAGGATTTGAGACATGATCCTTTGAACAGTGGGCATCATTTAAGATGCTTTAGCACAGAAATGAAATAGAACTTTAGCTGGTTTGTGTTGAATGGACTGGAAGCAAGACTACCCATTAGAAAGCTGTTTAATAGTCCAAGTGTAACTTTATGAGAAGGAGAAATAAAAGAAATAGAAGTAGAAATAGAAATAGAAAAGATATGAACATCAAAGGAACTTCAAAATATCTTTGATGGAGTAATAATTTTGGGGAAAAATATTTTAGCTTTACCTTTATTCAATAGTCAGGAAATGTGTAGCATAATAAAATTACTAATAGAATGGAATTGCTTCAAAAAAGAAAAGGCTGGTGGTTTTCTTTAAAGCCTTAGCTGCTACTTTCTTAGTTTTAATAAAGGAAACAGTTTCCTACAGCAAAATTTTAGAATTGTTCATATCAACTGTCATATCAGTTTTATTTATTTATTTATTTAGCTTTAAAAATCTCCCCTGATAGAATACATTTCCATTTATATTTATAATGCTTTCAGAGTACGTGGAAAAGTTAGTACTAGCAGTCCCCATCACAATTCACTTTAGGCAAAATTTCTAGTATATCACATTAAATACAAATACGAATATATTGTACAAATAGGTACTTCTTAGGGGTTCCAGTTAGAGAAGTACAAATATAACTCCCCATCTGAGAGCACAGGGGTATATAAATGTACTTAACTTTTAAAGATATCTTTAGTTTAGACACATAATCTGTGTTTTATACTTTTAAAGTTAAAGGATCTCTTTTACTTCTCAGAACATCCACTCTCTAGTGTAGATATGGTACCACTAGGTAAACTTAATGTAGCATGTCTATGCAAGGGCAGATAAGTTAGTTCAGTTACAAAGTTTCTAAATCATGTTGTCCAACACCTTTAAACAATCTTGTTTGGGTAGAGAAGAATTAGACAAAAGTGATTCAAATCCTGGAACTGCCCAAACTGGCTGGGAAGTTTGTGTTGAGTTCAATCCCACCAGTGGATTCCCATTTCTCTAGATAGACAGACACTTTCTCCTGACCTCTAAAGCTCTTTCTCATCAAACTTCTGTCCCTTCACCAGCCTGATCACTGTCCAGACTTAGCTCATACCCCACCCTTGGCCAGTCTCTCTCTTTCATTGTGTTTATTGGTATTGTTCCAATGACACATAAAATGATAAAATGAATAGTGAAAAGGGGTATTTTAAAATTGGATCTTGGAGCTCCTGCGTGGCTCTGTTGGTTGAGCATCCAATTCACGGTTTTGGCTCCGGTCATGATCTCATGGTTAGTAAGTTCAAGTCCCACATCAGGCTTTAAGCTGGCAGCACTGGGCCTGCTTGGGATTCTCTCTCTTCCTCTTTCTGCCCCTCCCTCCAGCTTGCTCCAGCACTCTCTCTCTCTTTCAAAATAAATAAACAAACATTTAAAAAAGTAAGTTAAAAAATAAAATTGGGTCTTACTCTAATATCAGACACTTTGTCCTGCTCTCTGCAATGTGGTAACAACTTCATTTTTTTTTGTTTCTTATGTAAATGGAACTAAGTTATACACATTGGATTTTATATTGCTTTTCTTGCTCAGCGTTCATTTTTTTTTTAATTTTTTTTAACGTTTATTTATTTTTGAGACAGAGAGAGACAGAGCATGAATGGGGGAGGGTCAGAGAGAGGGAGACACAGAATCTGAAACAGGCTCCGAGCTCTGAGCTGTCAGCACAGGGGCCCGATGCGGGGCTCGAACTCACGGACTGCGAGATCATGACCTGAGCCGAAGTCGGCGCTCAACCGACTGAGCCACCCAGGCGCCCCCAGCCTTGTTCATTTTTTGTACCACAAATTATGAACCTATTTCATTCTTTATAAATGCTGTGTAATATACCAGTTTTTGGTGCTTAGTAATTTGTTCATTTGACCTCAACTGGACATTTTTATTGTTTCCATTTCTATCATTATTACCAATAATACTAAAATTAACATATATTTGTATATACATGTGATGTTAGGTGGATGAAATATTATATTTGTGATTTCTCACTGAAAGGTAAAAGAATGCATTTTGATACGGTGTTCTACATCATTCCCTGAAGAAATGCTGTTCGCCCACAATCTTCTGAACTCTGTGTGCCATCCAAATTTTAATGTTTGCTAATATGATAAACGAAACAATGATGTTCCTATTCACAGGAACTTTGAGAATGGTGACAATAAATAGTTAAAATTCTATCAAGCAAAGAAATAGCAGAAAGAAATAAAGGGTGAGAAGGGTGGTCATGTGGCTAAAATAACCAGGAACGTATCTGAGGAAGGGACATGTGAACAGAAACTAAAAGCTATGAGGGTACATGCTTTGTGGATATCTGAAAGCAGCACATTCTGGCTGGAGGCAACGGTAGGACCAAGCCCCTGAGATAGCAGGAGGTTGTTTGGAATATTTAGGGAAAGCAGCGGAGTCCTGAGCTGGGAAAGGAGGGGCAAAGGGCAAATGTGTTAGAAATTGGCAAAGGTAAGAACTTATGGATCAGATAATGAGAGCTATTTCTTTTCAGAATATGAGCCTCTTGTTTGGAAAATACATTGTAGATTATTTTCCTACTTTGTCTTTTGCCTCTTGACTTTGTTTTTGAAGAGTTTTTCTATATGGAAGTATTCCATTTTTACTAGTCGGTCTTATCATTTTATTGTTTGTTTATGGCTTCAGGGATTCCATTCCAAGAATATTAAACATCCCATCCTTTTTCTTTTACTACTTTCATGGTTCCACTACTATATTTAAATTTCTGCTACACCTGGGGTACATTTTGGCATACAGAGTGAGATAAAGATGCGTTTACACTTTCTCACATGGCTAACCAGTTGTACCAAGAATATATACATCTATATTTTGTCTCCCTTTTTAAAAAATATGTTACTACATTCTCTATTCAATTCAATTAAAATTCTTCTAATGCAACATGACCAAGCTTTTGAACTACTGCAACAGTTTATTATTTCTTAATATATTAACAGACAAACTTATTTTAGAGTTTTTCTACCTATTTTCACATGCTGTTTTTTTTAAGTGATCTTCATAATCACCATGTCTAATACAAAAATGATATCTTTTTAGTGGGATGGCCATTTCACTGTATGTTTAAGAACAAGCTATTGATTTTAATTAATTATGCTGTGTTTCTACATTAAAATGTGTGCATTTAATTTTCCTCCTCTTTGTAAGTCACGTATTTTGCTTTCTTTACATTGTCATATGTTGTCTACCTATTTGAATTTAATAACATTTTTTCTTGTTTGATAATTTAAACATTAAGTCTATGAGATAAATTTCAGGGTGTATAATGGATAATTTTCCTAAACATGGTCATCTGAACCATCTGTCTGTCGAGCAGATTCTGGCTTCCACGTTCAGTGAATGCACTGTTTCACACCAGGTTCTGATTTTTCTAAGAACTTTTCCCATTAATTCCTTCCAGTGTTCACAAGTCTCAGTTTATACATAATTTTTCTCATTGTTTTAGGAATTGCGAAAAGCATTTACTTTCTTCCACAAGTTTGTTCAATGCAGACCACAAAGCCAAAAGAGGCTTTTTCATTTTTGTTAAGAAGAAAAGATGACGGCTTTAACTTATTTAATCACCATCATTACCAACATAGGTTAGTATCTGTTGATTGTTCAGTCAATTCCAAAAAGTTCAGTTTTAATCCATGTAAAAAGTGCAAACTAAGAAATTTCTCAGAATTTTAATTTTTTCAATTTTTTTTTTTTTTAATTTTTGAGAGAGAGAGAGAGGCAGAGAGAGGGAGACACAGAATCTGAAGCAGGCTCCAGGTTCTGAACTGTCAGCACAGAGCCTGATGTGGGGCTTGAACCCATGAACCGCAAAATCATGACCTGAGCCAAAGTCAGGTGCTCAACTGACTGAGCCACCCAGTGCCCCCTCAGAATTTTAATAAAGCAAAATCCATGATATCATCAGTGTTATATTTTGCCTTTTGATATACACAAAAATGTGATTTTTTTTTACTTTTTATTCTGAAAAAATTATTGATTCACTGAAAGTTGACAAAAGTAGTACAGAGAAGTCCCAGGTACACTTTACTCATTTGACTACTGGTTACACTTTATATAAAATGTATAAATTACTAAACTGGGAGATTGATTAATAATATCAATAATAATGATGATACCAAATGTTATTCTTCTAATATATTCTTTCCTCATTTCATATGTGTCCCGAATGGTTTTGTACCATTTTCCTGTTTGGATTAATATAGAAAAACTGGTTGTTCTTCTGGACTTAATTTTTCAATAGCCATCCTTTATTGTTATTCTATTTTCTTTTACATACCTCTACAGATATAAAAGAGGTCTTTTTCTCTGGAGTGTAGAGTCCTTACACACATGATTGATTTAATTTTAATTTATAACCCAACATTTCTGGGGAAATAAGTATGTCCTACTCTGCCTCCCTTCCCAGTTCTGTAACTGAAAGGCTTTTTTTAAAAATAGCAGACAATTATCCACCTAGTCTCGAATTGTGGAGATGGATAATATAGCAATGTGATTTAAAAATTGATCTTAGCTCTACTCAGCTGAGCATAAAAGAAAATATATGACCTGCTAAAGAGACATGGTAAGCCTGCGGCATATAGTACATCACTGCCAAAGCTAGAAAAGGCTTTCCAAGACCTTTCTGCTAAGGATGTAGTTTGCTGTCTGCTGTATGATCCTAGCCAGACTTTTCCTTGACCTTGAAAATACTAAAAGCATAATCAATGATCATCTCATAGCAGTTACCCAGGCACTGTGTATGGTGTGTGCTTCCTGCTGAACCACAGATGATGTTTACTTCATCTGCAGAAGCCATACCGTCAGTCAGTAAACAAAGATGTTTCTCCCCGGAAATGCCACAGACTGTAAATATCAAACTGGTCACCTGTGGCTATTTCAGACTCTATTCCCATTAAAAACATCATACTTTAGAAATGCAATGTATTTATGAATCTGCAACCATTAGCAGGATTGTGGTTTTTGAAAAAAAAAAAAAATCATTGATGATACGATTTGCCAGTAGAGGCGTTTATGATCAGACCCCAAACAGTGGATGGCTGCCAATAAGGTGATTCTGAAGTGAAAATGCCAACTTCTATGGTTCCGAAAGAACCATTTGAATCAGTGTACAATGACCTTGCATCAGACGGAGCAGAATATTTATATGCATATTAATGATTAAGTTATGCGCAGTATCATGTATCAGACAGGTAGAAAAATAAATCCAAAAACATTGTCTGATCTAGCTATCTTCTGCCAGTTGGGTGATTTTGAAGCCCACAACATGGACAGGATATTTGTTGGTGATAAACTCATTCATCTACTCAACAAACTTTTACTGAATACCTATTACTTTCTAGACACTGCGTTAGGAGCTAGGGATACAGTGAGAGGACCACCCGTACCTTGCTCTCAAAGAGTTCATAATCCAGGAAAGAAAGCAGGACACGGGGTAATCCGAGCCAATTATTTTTTCTCCCTGAAAGAAATTTTTCAAGTAGCACTTATCTAAGTAGTTGTCATTTTACCATGAGAAAACTGGATGTGTTGCTAAAAATTCACCACTATTGCAGAGAAAAAGTAAAAGATGCTAGAGGACAGAAAAAAGAAAAATTTAAGTTGCAAGCAAGTGGCACAGTACAAAACAGTGAGAGGGAAGACAGGCTTCCATAAGCACTGTGAAATTCTGTCCAATAGGAAAAGTGCAAGAAAAGTAGCTAAAGTTCCAGAGATGCATTCGATGAAAACTTTGTATGTACAGTGCAAAATTTGCTAAATTACTGCCAGAAAGCGAGAGTCACAAAGTAAGTGCAAATGATACCCAGAGATGGTTACTCTAGCACAGATTGAGTCAGACTGTGGCCATAGAAAATAAAGCAGCAACACAGAAATAGATAAATGACACGGGACAGAAGGTCTCAGTTGAGGTCAGAACAGGCTTTGCTTCTGGTTAGGCTTCACCAACATATTCAGCAATTGAGAGGTTTGTTTTAGACAGATTTTCTTAATTCATACCTAATGTTTACAAAAATAATTTCCTATGTTGAGCAATTCTAAAGACCGGAAGACTGTCAAGGCTTTTCCTTCTTTCCAAAAGTCGTCTTCTGCACAGCAAATAAGGAAGGAAAAGGTGGTGACAGATGATTACAAGCACTGGAGCTTTTCACAGACTTCACCATGTATCTGGATACTTTAATAATAAAGTACTGGAAGATACATTTGTACTAAAAAGCTCTATGGTAAAAACAGAAATAACTGAATCTTCTGATAGATAATATATCGTAGTGAATAAGGTACCCAATGATACTGGCTCCATTGCATTGGAAAAGTCAGAGAATCACAGTGAAATCCTTCTCAAAAAAAGAAAAATTCTTGCTTTATTGTTCATGTGAAAATAAATATATTGATACTTATTTTGTACCAAGTAGAAAGTCAAGAGCAGTGAGCACAAGGACATAATTCAGTGTTTTTACAAAGTTCCCGAAGGTTAAAGGAGGAGATAGCATGTCAACAGATGAATAAAGCATCTTGGGTATGCTGTATTATAAGTACATGGCTTGAATTCTGTGAAATACCAAGGAGATAAATAACAGTGCCTGGTGGAGAGGATTGTGTTTAATGTTTATACTTTCTTTCACCCACACCACTAGGAAAACTTAGAAGATGGCAAATAATACTTGCAGATTTGTGAATTATATTTGTAGGTTTTATTTTGTAAACATATTATACAAAAAAAGAAAATCTTCAAATCTTTTCCTCTCAGTAGAATAACTATACCTATAGGAAGCCTAATTGTATGGGTTACACAGTGTTTTAAAACACTGGAAAACTCCTAGGATTTACTATGTCAAACATAAAGATGAACCAAATCAGACTTTGTAAAATGCATGGCATTTATTCAGATTCATTTTCATCTGGTCTCCTCTAGCTTTCTTCTCCTTGGCAGAGGAAGACATTTAAGATGCTAATAAAGATGGGCTTTATTTGCTGAATTTAAAATTCTGGTTGAAACCTTGAAGCACTCATAGAACTCAAGAACTGAACCATTGTATATCTACCTACAACTCTTCTCCAAATAATATTGCATTAGCTGGTACCATATTTTCTATACAGTGCCATTAATCTCTATGCATCATAATCAAGGCCTTCATTAAAAAATAGATTACAGCAATAAAGGTATTTGCAGTACATATATATATGTATATGTGTATATATATGTGTGTGTATATATATATATACACATATACATATACATTGCATATGCAGCAATAAAGGTATATGCAGTACATATATATGTATATGTATATATATATATACACACATATATGTGTGTATATATATATATACATATACATATACATATACATATACATATACATATATATGTGTGTATATATATATATATTTAATCTTCTATTTATTTATTTTGAGAGAGAGAGAGAACACGAATGGGGGAGGAGTAGAGAGAGAGAGGTAGAGAGAGAGAATCCCAAGCTGGCTTAGCGCTGTCAGTGGAGAGGCCAATGTGGGACTTGAACTCACGAACCACGAGATCATGATCTGAGTTGAAGTGTGATGCTTAACCAACTGAGCCACCCAGGCTCCCCTGCAGCATATATTTTTTAATGTCTTAACATGTATTTTATGAAATTTGGATCCTTATAGTGGGTGTGCTGTGAGTTCAGGGAGTTGCAAGTTTTGTGGATTGCAATTTTGCAAAGTGGAGAGCTAAGAAACAAAGAAACGAAGTAACTTGCCCAAGGATTACAATTATTGGGTACACAGTTTAAAAGTATATAACCCATTCTGGAGTGTTTTTTTCAAGTTAGAAGTCCTCCGAACATGAGTCCAGATGTTCCATATGCTTATTTTTTATACTGGATATGACTAACCTGTATCCTAGAAACAAACCATTGTTTTTCTCCTTCTCTTCAGATAATTGATTTTCTTCTTATACCCTTAATCTGGTAATTTATCCTGGTTGACTTTTAAATAGTAAGCTAACCTTGCATTCCTGAAGAAAGTTCAATTGAACCATGATATACTTTTTATATATCACTAGATTCAATTAACTAATACAGTAAAACGTTGGTTTGTGAGCATTATTGGTTCCGGAAACATGCTTATAATCCAAAACACTTGTACATCAAAGCAATTTCCCCATAGGAAATAATTGAAACTCAGATGATTTGTTCCACAACCCAAAAATATTCACATAAAAATTATTACAGTACTGTATTATAATACAAAGTAAAAAATACCAAATATAAACAAAAATAAACCAATTAATCTGCACTTACCTTTGAAAACCTTTGTGGATGGTGTGAGGGAAACAAGCAAGAGAAGGGCCATTGTGTGGGAAGACCTAAATCATCACTAACAGAATCACTGCTACCTATTGGCTCAATGGAATCTTTTCCTTTTTGTGCAACTTTAACAAGGAACCTATCTAATGACACTTGCTTTTGCCTCCTTTTGAGGATTTTGCGAAAATGGGACATTGCATTGACGATCACCCACAATCCTGCAGCAAGAGAGAGAGGGAGAGAGGGAGAGAGAGAAGAACCATTGGCTCAGTTGTGATCATGTGACATTTGGCCTCACGTACTACTAATATTCGTTTATGAAGCTAAAATTTATTAGAAATGTTTGCTCACCTTGCGGAACATTCACAGAACAAGTTACTTACAATCCAAGCTTTTACTCTACATTTTTATAAAAGATATTGACTTATATTATTTATTATAATAAATAATATATATTTATGTATTATATATTTATATACATTTATATATCATAATAAATAATAATATATTATAAAATATATATAATATATTGGTGAAACAATACATACATCAAGTTTCCTTTGTGAAAAGGTTTTTATTTATGTAGTCAATCACTTTAACAGATAAAGACTACTCAGATTATCTGTTTGTTCTTATATTAATTTCCAACTCACTTTTCTAGGAAATTATCCATTTCATCCAAGTTGACAAATTTATCATCATAAAGTTTCTCATGTTATTGTATTATTATCTTTTAGTATCTATAATAGCTGTAGAATTAGCCTTTTTTAAAATCATGATGCTGATATTTATATTTCTCTTTTTCATCCATCTTTTAAGTCATGCATCAGCTTTATTATCTTCTTATAGAGCCAATATTATGTTTAAATTTTCAGCATTACATTTTCCTTAGTTTTAAAACACCCAGACCTTGACACAAAGTGTCAGGTGCTGGCAGTTTATTTGAAAGAACTACCAGCACAGGAGTAGAAAAATGAAAAGAACATAGGAAAGGATCTCTTATCAAGCTGCGAGTGACGCAGATTAATTCCACTGGAAACACTTTGGGGAACTAGTGCAGAAACATTCCTTAGAGGTATTCCTGTCCTCTTATCAAGGAGTGAGGGAGATCTGTGCAGTCCATGCACAGATTCCTATCAGTTATCAGTCAAGAGCTTGTGAAAATAGTTTTATGTTTTTTATCCACAGGTACGTTGGTTTCAAAAACTTTTCAAAAGGTTAATAGCAGGCATTGCTGAGTAATGGGTTATAAGATTATTGTTTTCAAATTTCCATATAAGCCCAAATTTTCTTTAATAAATATGTATTTTGGTAAAGAGTAAGAGCATAATATCTATCTCTTAAACCTATGGACTCAAGGAGTGTGAGTCTGTATTTCTGTTCATTCATCTATGTCAATCCATAGAAACGCAGACCTCATACACATTCCAACTTCCGTTTATCCATTGGGTTTTTAGGTGTCCTTTGGAGATCGCACGGACTTTTTGTGTGTCCAGATGCATAAGACAACTGAACTGCGATGTGTGGTAAGTGACAACGAACAGTAAACCAGGGGCAGCTACCATCTTCTGAATTTCTCCATTATGCTGTCAACATCGCCTAAAGAAACATCAGTGTCCCATACCAGCACAGCGGTGGAAGATGGCGTGCCAAATCCCAAACCACACAACTTCAATCAAGCAAGCCATCTAATAGCTGTCATTGTCATTGGTGTAAGGGTTATTTATTCTATACTTTCCCTCCTGTCAGAATTCTATATGAATTATTTTTTTAGTCCACATTTGTTATTCCAATGCACAGCTGGCTAGAATTTCCATTTCCTTCCTTAGAATATTTTGCTTCTATTTACTTTATTGTTCTCCTTTCTTCACCGAGGTCACTATTAGAATGTGCATTATTATAAGAACAGGGAGTTAGTTTTTCCTCAGTGGATTAGAATTTGGTCTGTAGATAAAGACGATGAGGTTAGGGGTAAGATCACGGTCTTCCTGTGCACTGAATTATTGAATACATGTTTAGCTGTACTTTGTCTGCTTTGCAGTAGTTTTAAATACTGTTATTCAACTTGAATATCTAACACAAAAGCACTCTTTTTGACCAGATCTCTTTTGAGAATGAGAATACTTGCATAATACTAAGTTGTTAGTAGGATTTTTCTAACATTTTTGTTTTCCGTGAAAGATTGGAGTAAAAACTCAGGTCAAACAGATCAACATTAAATTGAAATAACATTGTTACCAGGAAAATCAGCACAAAAATACCACTTCTGATGTCTATGATCAACTTAAATGACAAGGCAGTTCTACTTGATATGGAGGTGGTAGATACAAAAAAAAAAAATCCAAATCCCCCAAGTTACAGGAGTCATATTATAACATTTTTATGGTTTTTCCTTATAGACAAGAATGCTTTTAAACATGGTTTCATCTTATTTGTTAGAAAGCAGTATGGGGATGGTTCTTCCAGATCTTCCTCTCTTTCACTCATTCTTAAATTAAGGTACAATTATTTTTGTCTTCCACCCAAGGAATTTCCCATGAGATCTAACCACAAGTATAGCTTAATATATTTTTATTCAGGTTTTGTAGAAGCCGCACTATTGAATTTCAAATGAAGTTTACTTTGTACTTAGATGATCAAAGTCTATGTGAACAAAACACTAAAAACTATTAGCCAGTATTTATTGGTATTCCCTATCACTCAGGTTGCCACAAAAGGTCTGTTAAGGATACAGAAAAGAGT
Organism: Panthera uncia; assembly: GCF_023721935.1. NCBI lineage: Eukaryota > Metazoa > Chordata > Mammalia > Carnivora > Felidae > Panthera > Panthera uncia. Next base: position 45,720,786 of record NC_064807.1, read on the forward strand.
TGGTAGGTACACTGGACTTAGGAAGCTGATCTGTATTTATAACCCAGAAAGTTGTATGTGAATTTATTCATAACTCTTTGGACTTATCTTATGTTCGGCCATAGTTGCAAGAGAGGTAAAAAGCACCTAGCATCTGGCCCCTGGTTATTTTGAAGCAAAGATTTTGCCATTAGGGGCCAGGGTGGTATAGATAAATTTATCAAGAGCACATTAGTGTAATTATTGCAAAATTAAGTTTTACTTCTTTCATATAGTCAAGATTCTTTGAAGGAGTTAATAAAATGCATAGAGTGTATTTACAACAGGGATTATAATTAACTTAGATTTTGAGTGGATTTTTTTTAAGTCTCTCCTCATAGGCTACCAAAGAAACCTGATAAGTCTGGACTAAAATTCCCTAATAAATTATGAAAGTAATTCAGGGCTGGAAAACACAGAATATTTATAAATGAACAAATATGAGCATCTGGGAAAGCCAACACCAAGTATCATAAAATATCATGTGTACCAGGATTAAAGTTGTCTAATTTATTAAGTAAGATTGAGCAGAAGTGAGAAGTGTTCATAGGAAAATGGCAGCCATGGCGAGTGTATTGTACTTATTTTGGAAATGAAGAGAAAATCAGTATGTTTCATGAAATATTAATTGACTGGTGATCATGGCTCAGGCACAATAGAAGATAATGACACAAAGTCTCCGGACAAGGGTTTTTGACATCAAGGGGCTCAGAGTCTAACTTCAATAATAAGTTCTATGAGAAAAAGATCCACAGAGAGCACAGCAATTCAAGCTCAGAGGAATAGGACTTGACCCTACCTGAAGAATGCTTCCGATGAGAAATGCTTCCGAGAGAATGCTTCCAGTGAGAAATGACACGTGAATTCCTTCTTGAAACGTGTATAAGGTGGTCAAGTGAAGACGTAGGAGATAGGGAGAGGGTAATTTAAACAGAGTTTTCAGAGTGAGCTCAGATATAGAGGAATGAAAGAGTATAGGGCAGGCAGTGTTTTCCACGGTTGAAGTATGAAACAGGGAGTACCGTGAAGGCCGAACATGCAGGCAGGGGTCACTTTACAGAAGATGTTTTATTCTAAACAAAGAGAATTGGATTTTATTTTGTAGATAATAAGGGTACACTGAAGATTTTAGCAAATGAACTCCAAGGTCGAAGTTTCTTACTTGAATGATCGTTTTGCCAATAACGTTGGACAGGGGGAGAAAAAGTTGATTTAGGATGACTATTTCAGTGGTTTGGGTGATAAATAAGGGCCTGACATAATTAAAGAGAGTAGAGGTGGAAGATATATCGATTTAAGAAATAGTTCGAAATTAGCATCATTAGACATTGATTTGGGTGTGGGAAGCGAGAGAATAAAAATAAGAAGTTAAGGGTATTTGTCAGGAGGAGAAATGCACATGTGGAGGTAACAGAGAGAGTTTTATTGCTCTAGCTATGGACCTTGAAGAATGGTTACTGAGCAATGTTTGGTGAGCTACCTTGGAAAATTCAGCCCCGTTCTTGAAAAAGTAGAGCAAGAAATAATGCCTGCCTTTGAAGACTATACTATATTGCTGGAACAATTGTTCTTGATGCCAGGATGTTTTGGCCCTACTAAAATACTTTCTTGCATTGAAAATAAGTAACTGATTCTGTAAGTTGACATTCTATCTTATTTTTGACACTCAAACGTAGTTCAAGACAAGATAAACTTCCTGTAAGAAAGGACATTGACTGGTTTTGAAAAACAAAATGGTAGGACATTTTGTCCTGTTTTATTTTCTCTACCTTTGCTCTAGTATGATGCCCAGTGGTACATAAAGTTACTGTAACCCATGGGTCCATGATGAGAAAGGTCCATGTGACTAGAGAGTAGGCTACTAAAATGTGTGGTCTTTGAGGGAATGGGGTCTCTGTTGTGCATATTTTATCTATGTCTAGTACATAGTAGGAGCATAAATAATGAAAGCTAGATTTAATTTAATTACATTAAAATAAAGTTGTTATACTAATTACTTTCACAGATTAAGCTCTGCAAATTGTGTTCCAAAACATTTTGGTGCAGTATCTTGATGGTTGAAATCATTACTTGAATTGCTCATAAGTGGGTTAGCAGGAAATTTTTTTTCAAATAGCACTATATTATAAAAATAGGAGGATAAGCTCATAAAAACAATTTTTATGTGCCAGCTTAGAAGGGCCATTGGCCCTAAGTATCAAGGAGATAGCTTCTGTGCTCTTTTCTCTCACAATTGTCTTAAGACCTAATGTTGTTCTATTCTGCTAAACCACTATTGGCTTTACCCTTAATGCAGTCCCTGACTCTTTTCCAATATTTATATATTCCTGCCCATCATGTTGAATCTCACTTTACTATAGAGCCCCTTAAGTTCTGCAGAATGTGAACATACTGCAAGTAGATTTTCTACAAGAAGGAAAATTAACATTTATAACACCCCCAAAATTGTGCCAGATGTTTTACATAAATTTATTTACTACTCAAAATATCCCACAGGATAATACTTGGAGATATCAATACCAATACTTGGAGAGGTTAAGTAACTTCCCAACATCCCACAGATATAGAAGCACAGCTGGAAAAATCAACACAGGTCTCCAGGCTTCAAAAGCCACGGCTTTCCACTGAACCCTGTAATCCAACAAATGCATATTTGAGGAGCTTTATTAATTTCCACATGTTAGGCTCTAAACAAATTGATCACCCTGGTATAGTCTCCAGGTTTTCAGCTTTAGTTTTCTAAAATGGCATACTTCACCTACTCAGTATTTTATCTTTGTTTCACTTTCTCATACTCCTGAAGATTGACATCACTGTCCACCATATCATTATATTTTTCAACCACCTCTTCAACTTGGTTCACCTTCAGATCTCTCCTGGATTTTGTGTCCACTATCCTCCTAGCAGCATATTCTTCTGACCTACTGCACTCTCAAACTGCCCTCATGGTCCTTGAGTCTCTCATTTCCATATGCTGCCTTTACCTTCTCCCTGCTCCTTAGCCTCATTTCCTAGTGGGTCACCTCTGCCCCCTTCCTGCAGATCAGCCATTTTGAAATACATGCAGTTCCACAAATATACCACGTTATTTCATCTCACTGTAGTTTTGTTCATGGCTGCCATCTTGGCTTAGAGCTTCCAATCTGATACTATGAGGAACTCTCATCCATCATTCAACATTCACCTCAAGTGAAAAGTCCTTCATTTCTTTATTTTTTTTAATGTTTACTTATTTTTGAGAGAGACAGAGACACAGTGTGAGCGGGGGAGGAGCAGAGAGAGAGTGAGACATAGAATCCAAAGCAGGCTCCAGGCTCTGAGCTGTCAGCACAGAGCCTGATGCAGGGCTCAAACCCACCAACCATGAGATCATGACCCGAACCAAAGTCGGACGCTTAACCGGCTGAGCCACTCAGATGCCCCACGTGAAAAGTCCCTTAAAACATATCATGACACTTACAGAGGATAAAATACTATATTCAAGCCACTGATTATAAGACATATAAAGGCTTTGTTAAATATAAGGTACATGGTAGGCAAAGCTTGAAACCAGAGATAAAATAAAAAGATAGGGAAAGGACCTCTGCTTTTTCAAAAACATTGGTTCTGCTTTCATGCCACAGCTGATCAGGTAAGGGAGCTCTGTTGGTGGTTCGTGTTTTCTTTACTCCATTAGGTTATTTGATGGTTAGTGTTTATCTCTCTCAGTACTACCTCTGCTGACCTGATCCCAAATAAATTAGAGAAGATTAATTTTAGGATCTTCTGTGCTTGTGTGTCTTCTGGTACACATTTCTATTTGCTTTAGTTTAATGAAAGTAGCATCGTGTAAAGACAAATATGTAAAATTGGTCTAAGTTATTCCTTTTTTAAAGAAAAATAAAATAAAAATACTGAAAATTCCCTGAGTATCCAGGAACCTGTGTGTCTGAAGGCTCAAGATGCTGTGCTAGCAGTGACGAGCATGCTTTATCCAGGGCTATAGCTCCCTTTGAAAATCAAGCGCCCAGCTGATCCACTTGGTATCATTTTAGATGTAGCTGGGGTTCCTCTCGGTTTTAAATTCTGTTAAAAATCCTAGGCAGGGTGATAAACTGATTCCAATTTAGCTTCTTCTTTAAACAGAATCTAAGCCCAGAAATGAAGCCAGCCACACCTTTGAAGTGTTGTTGAACATGGCAACTGAGTGGGGGGTGGGAAGAAGCAGAGAGAGAGAGTTGAGAATTGAGCTGAGTTTAAAAAGAACCACAGGATCTGGGTTGCATTTGCTCAGCCTCTGGGTTGTTCAGGTAAAGGAGAAAATATCATTAAAAATAGTGGGGGACCAACAAAACAGTTTAAACAACATATACCCTGGGATTTTCCATTGCCGGGTGAAGCACTTTACATTCAGCTCAGCTTCTACATTGAAAATAGAAAGGTTCAGAAAGTATCTGTGCCTATGACTAATAAGGCTTTCAAACAGATGTTATTGCCATGGACCCAGTTTACTTCTGGTTTATTCTTTGAGATAACTTACTAGCAACTAGATCTATCTAAATGGCTAAGTGATTGTATGGTGTTGTCCAAAAGTTTCTAATACATCTTCCAGAAACACTTTCCCAACAGTGTAAAAGTTCAATATTGTCAATTATTTTAGAAAACTGAGACGTGGCATGTTCACGATTGTTTTTTAAATGGATGTATTTCGGGACGCCTGGGTGGCTCAGCCAGTTGAATCACCGACTTCAGCTGAGGTCATGATCTTGCGGTCCCAGAGTTCAAGCCCCACGTTAGGCTCTGTGCTGACAGCTCAGAGCCTGGAGCCTGCTTCAGATTCTGTGCCTCACCCTGTCTCTGCCCCTCCCCTGCTTACACTCTGTCTCTCTCTCAGAAATAAATAAACATTAAAAGAAAATTAAAAAAATAAATAAAATGGATGGATTTCTGGAAGGAAGGCTAGTAACCCATTAGCACATTAGAATGACTTCATCAGAGATTGGAAAGCAATGATTTGACAAGAGGTTCAGAAGGACGAGGAAAGGGGGCAGGGAAGTTTTGATTCCTGAGGTGAGGGAAAGAAGGTTGATGAGCTGAAGGACGTTGTAGCACTTCAGGAGTTTCATTAGGTAGAACAGGAGAAATCAGGAATACTACAGAGAATGAGTCTGCATGCATGTGACTTCCTGTGACTAATTGCCCGGTCATAAAGACTAAAAAGAGATACAATGGGAAAATGGAAACAACAGCCCAAACAAATTACTTCTGACTCATGCAAAATTATTTGTGTGATGTGTCTGGGGACAAGGACTTTGCCATTGAACCCCTCAGGCTCTCGATTTCCCAATCTGTATAACCAGAGCATCAGACTATTGGACTAGATGATGTTTAAAGTACCTTTTGGAGTTAAGCTAAGTAATGCTGGTGTTAATTTTAAAGACAAGGAAATTCGTGCTTACCTGAGTTTAGTCGTTTGCCCAGGGTCATAGTGAGTCAAGACATGGATAGAATCTGGATTCAAGTTCAGGACTCTAGCTAGCACCTACATTAATCATTATTACACTATAGTGGTGTGAGGCATGTGTTATCTTCTCTATTCATGAAGAAGGAAATCAAGCTACTTGTCCAAGGTTGAAGTGTCTTTCCCACTTGCTCATGGACTGCTTCGAGGCAAGGGCTCTGTCTTGGTCACTTTTGCATCCTTATCCTGACACATAATAATATCTTGTATGTACAGAATGACTGGAGTTGACTGAGGTCAAGACTTTAGTCCACCTCAACTGCTTCTGAGATCTCTGTATTTCTCCTTCCAGTCAGAGTCTTCCCAGATCTAGCCCTTAATGTAATAAAATGTCACCTTGAACAATCGTAATTCGTCCAGTGGATCAGAATCCAACATTTTTAATATACTTGCTTTGCAAGCATGTTAAAGGAATTAATGAGTTTTGGGAAGAGGTTTTTCTGGGCAAATAAACTATGTTTTGAACACTTTAGTAACCACATTAACTCCTTGAGCCTGTGTGAATAGTACTTCAACTGAGCAAATGGTGCCCTAGTGGCCTTTATTTTAATGACTTTCCCAAAGATGGTTGACTCACCTCATCTGGTAAGATCATTTGGTGAAATGACTTGAGCCACTCAGTGGGAAAATTGATAAAAATGCCAAGTGATTGAAATGTAAGAAAAACATTCTGAACTAAAGGAAGTGATCTGCCATGAAGTTCAAGTTCTTCTCTAAGAAAACTCAGTTATTAATCTAAAATTGTTCTACACACGACTAAGAACAAAGCATTGGACTGTTGCATAGGGCATGCTACGCGGTTACCTTGAACATGAACTGAAGACTGGCCATTTTAGTTAGTAAGTTTTTTTTTTTTTAAGTATTTTTTTTTTTTTCCGCTGGGATTAGTTATTCCTATTCAAGCAGGAGATTAAGGGACCTCATTTAATAGTAATAAAAAACAACACCCTATAAAGGGGTTTTTAATGATTTGTTTTTTTTTTTTTTTTTTTTTTTTTTTTTTAGCTTTCACACTCTGGCAGGCAGAACTAGCAAGATGTTTTTTTTTTCAAACTTTCAGCAAATCAAAAACATCCTCTTTCTTTTCAAGGTCCTGAAAACAGGGCATACCTGTCTTGTTAGAATTCCAGCACACATCCCAAACGCCGCCACAACTGCCTCAAGCCCTAACTCCGGCCCTCGCTCCAATTTACAGTAAGATTGAAACTATTTTGAGCTACTTTGTGCATCTTCCCTGGAAATTACTTTTTTGTGTGAAATCTAACCTAAATTAGCCAATGTTTTTTTTGGTCTTGTCATACACGTGAAGCCCTCCAGCATGTAAGCTTCCTTCAAATTATAAGACACCGTTGTGACCACTTTTACCTGCTCTTTATAGTATTTTTCATTGGTGACTTAAACAAAATAGTGCATTATTAGTGCTAGTGAATAACATTCAGTGGAAATGAGGTGAGTCAGCATAATCATGTGCTATTTTACTGATGAGTAAGCCAAGGTAAAGAGAAGCAGTGACTTTCCCAATGTCAAACACATCAGCAAAAGGACAACTTGAAAACCCTGAGCCCATGAATCTTCATCCAGTTGCTTAATGTGCTGAGCCAGACTGCTTCTCTTTAATGTCTGAGATGAATTATTTCTACACGCCTCTAAATACAACAGTAGTTGAATTAGAACCTGCTGTGTTTTCATGACACACATTTTAATATAATTGTGATGCCAGGTAACTTTCTCATTAGGAGAAACACTTCATATTAACTGTCAAAGCTTACATTCTACAGCTGTTTTCTAACTCTAGGAACCATAAATTTTGGAGGAACCACACCAAATGGTGCAAGGGGAGGAAAAGCAAGAAAAAAAGAGGAGATGGGAATAAGAGATGAAAAGTCACGTGTCTTCTCAAATCCTTTCAATGAGAGAAAGCTTTAGACAGGAGAGTTTCCCATGGAATTGTGTCTGGTAGATCACTCCTATGCTCAGAAAATATTTGAAAACTCCACATTCATACTGAGGTATAATATCTTTTACATTTTATGCCCACATCCTAAAACTTGTATATCATATGTGTTGATCTGGAGACCTTAGGGATCAAAGGAGAATTCAATCTGTAGCTCATAATGCAAATGGGAGATGTCATAAGGGTGGGTTTCTTATGAAAATATACAGTTTTCCTTTTTAATTTGCCCTAACAGATATGCAGATGGTCTTTGCAAATTTTAAATTTGAGCAGCCAGTAGAAAATAACCCCCAAAGCCTTCTGCATGTTAGGGTCCAGCTAACTGTGGTTAGGGAAATCAATGTTATCAAAAGCAAACAGAGGTGATATCTATAAATTAAAGGCATCATGCTGAAATCTGAGCCTCAGGGAGAAGATTGTAGTCATTCATTCAATCAATTCATCAATACCTAAAGGAATATTTATTAAGTCTCAGTCTGGAACAAGGTGTCTTTCTATGCTCTAGGGACCAAGCATGAAAAAGTACGCAACTCCTGAATTCGTAGAGTTTTGACTGTGTGGGGAAAGAGGGCAGAGCCTTAGAAAGTGGGGAAGGCAGCATTTAACAGGCAGCCCTTTAATCAACTAGATATATCATCAATATTAGCTTCCTAATCAAGAACCATATATCAAGCACCCTTCATGGAGCTTACAACGTAACACAAATCTTATAAACATACAGAGGCAATACTTCAGAAACCAAATTAATGAGGATTGTAGGCCTGGGTTTTTCTCCCTCATCTGCTATGACTGTATCTTCACTTACAATTACATTTTTTTTTCTTGCCCAAGCCATTAGTTTAATTCCTTACATGCAGTATATGGTCAATGAAGTTTTGTTAAATACATGAATAAATAAGTTAATGTAAAAAAATTTCAAAGCATATATCCGGTCCCTCTTGATAAGCTAAAACTTTTCCTATACTTGACTAATTAGAATAATGTGGTGCCTTTTTCATACAAGCTATCAGGGAGCTTACACTGGCATTTTGGTTCAATTGCTACAATTTGCCTAATAAGATTTTCTTTTAAGCTTTTTATTTTTCTCGCCCCATTTGCTTTTTGGCTTTTTTCTTTTTGTCTTATGTTAGATGATTTTGGCCTTATGCTTCCTGCATTTTTTTAAAGTTAGCAGAATTAAACAATTTTCAAAAGCAGACCCATTCCAATCAATAATATTATTTAGGAAACACAGAGAGTGGAGTGTAAAAATATTGAATTCGTTCATAGTGTTTAATCCCCAAGCATACTTTCTTTCTCCTTGCCAGGAAATAAGTGTGAATTTTAGTTTTGCCATGAGGGGAGGGTAGTAAAAGATGCAAGTAAGTTGGGACACCTTGGTGACAGTTTAGTGTCTGCCTCTTGGTTTCAGCTCGGGTCATGATCTCACAGTTGTTGAGTTCGAGCCCCGCATCAGGCTCTGTGCTGACAGCATAGAGCCTGCTCGTGAACCCCTCTCTCCCTCTCTCTCTACCCCTCCCCCACTTGCACGTGCTCTCTCTCTCTCAAAAATAAAATAAAATAAACTTTAAAAAATACAAATAACTTTTACTTATACATAAGTTTTCTTTCCCTGATTAAAAAAAAAAGAGAAACCATTACTATGGAAAGCATAATAAAAAGGGAAGAAAATTAACACCACCTCTAATACTTTTGGTGTATTTTCTTTCAGTTATGAAAAGAAAGAGATGCATATCTTGAACTTACATCGTTAATAATAGTTTGAGTCCAGATTACTTTTCATTGAGATACATCACAAGCCTTCTTAAAAGTCTAGGAGACTTTTTTAATCACTACTTTTTTAATCACCTTATCCTAGCTTACTGAGACCTCTCCTACCACTATCCACTTACATTGTTTCATTTTAATTGTTTATTCCTAGGAATAAAAGGTATATACAGTGATCCTCTGAATTTTGGGCGAATCTTCTATTTCTTTTGGACTTTTCCTATAATTGTAGGGCCAACAAGAGGAGGAGATTTTCGAAGATGATATTCTAGATGAAATATCTTTTTACATATCATTTACTCTGCTGTTGACTCTTCTGTTCCAGAAACTGATTCCCATTTGTCAAAGCCAAAGCACATTGACCTCAGATATGATTGAGCTAATGAAAAGAAATATTGTGCTACCATTATCTTTTTCTGGAAGTCTGTGCTTTCTTTAAGGAAACCCCCAGACTATGCCAGCGTTAGTTCTTATAATAGCACATTGATAAATCCTATTTAGCATTAGGTTAACATCTCCCAATATGTAGCTCTTTCACATATAATTTGGACTGTTTCACATATAATACTCTGTGCAAGCTCCACTTACTGTGTTCTCTGTTTAGAAAGCTAAAGGATTTGAGCCTTTTTAAATGTTCAGTTTTGTACCATAGCACCATTTCTAAACTTGTTTCATACCCTTATTTAAGAATATTCCAATGTGTCACCAACCCATTTATTCACCCATTCAAGTTTTTAAAATCATTGAACTAATATTTCTTTACCTCCTAACTTGTCCTGGGAACGTTTCTATGTTTTGGGCATATAGCCATGAAAGAAAACCTTTGATTACATTAAAATGTTTGGAGGTTTTATATAAAAAGCTGCTCAAACAAGCAATTTAAAAAATTACTTAGAGAACATAGCAAATAATGCCCTTTGGAGGAGGATAATAAAAATAACATAATAGAATAATACAAATAATAATAAAATCGACGATCAAATATTACATCTCTTTGTGACTAGCAAAGCCAGCAACTGTTCTATTTTGAAACAAAAAAGATCGTCTGAAGTCTGTAAAGTCTAGCAGAAACCACCCAGGACCAATGTCTGGCAGAAACTACCCAGGATCATGAGACTCACGACATAGCGATAAAATACAACATTCACAGATGCCTCACTCAGACTCGTGGTAAATAGACACTATAATGTGGGAAAGACCCATAATTAGAATGAGGAAATACAATGTGAGACCTTTTTCAGAGTACTTTACAGAGTATGATTGCTGCTCTAATTTTCATGATGATTTGAACATCATGAACACCTCACATCACTCTACAAATAGAATTTTGTTTCTTCCAAATTTAGTTATTCTGATTGTTTAATCCTGGAGGTTAGACCAAGAGGTATTATGACGAGAATCTGTGGTAGACATGGAGATGTGCCATCAGATTTCATTTTCAAAAAGAACTTGCTGCCCAACGATGCGGAGGGCAGTCAGGAGATAGTGTCCAGCTTTTCACTCCTCCAGATTCTGGCTCAACTGTAAGACCATTCAGCTCAAGGCCAAGCCCTTCCCAAGACAACTTGCCTCCAGTGGCTGAGTGAGAAAGGGTATTTCAGCCAGACATGAGATACTCTCCAGGGCTCTCTCTAGGGCTGGTTGAGGCAGTATTTAGTCTGCATTACACTTTGGCTTCTTCCTCTCACCATCCTGCTTTGAAGGGCCTTGATGGACTAGAATTGCATCACTAAGAAAATACCTATTGTAGGGGTGCCTGGGTAGTTCAGTCGGTTGAGCATCAGACTTCGGCTCAGGTCATGATCTCACCATTTGTGAGTTTGAGCCCCACGTCGGGCTCTGTGCTGACAGCTCAGAGCCTGGAGCCTGCTTCAGATTCTGTGTCTCTCTCTTTCTGCCCCTACCCCACTCACACAGTCTCTCTCTCCCTCCCTCTCTCTCTCAAGAATAAATAAACATTAAAAACAATTTAAAAAAAAGAAAATACCCATTGCAAAGACAGAAAAGAGTATTATAAGGGATCAAATACAGCTTTCTGAATTTTATAAAAGTTTATAGGTTGGAATACAGTAATTTCTATTGAATTTCATAAAATAGCACATGTAGAGCCCTTAGCTGTGTCCTGAACATGGAAAGGACTTCAAATCACTCACTAAATAATTTTGGGCTTATAGACCCTGCCCACAGTAGGTATTGAGAATGTAAAAAGGATAAAGTTCAGGCCCAGCAAAGAAGTACTACATAGACAGGTGACAAGAGTAAAGGGCCCCCAGGACGTTTTAATTAAAACTGAATAGCAATAAATAAATAAGTAAACAATCGAACAAACAACTAAATAAATAATGGAGGAGCAGAAAAACATGGGGGAGAATTTCATGTTCCCTAAGGTTTCAAGTCTGTGTTCAAAGACAGAGCCAGAGAGCACTACCCAGCCAAAGTCAAAAAAGATAATGAGAGCAGTACCTGGTGCCATCTCTGCAGATTGCTACGAACAGACTTCACGATTTCTTCAATTTTTACAATTCTCTTTCCCACGAGAGTTGTTCTCTTCAAACAGAAGCACATTACAAAATAATCATTTAAATAAGTCATTTTGGAGTCTTGCTGACACGGAAGAGGATTTGTGTACGTTTTCAAACTGTTCTTTTTTATTTTTGAGAGGGACAAGATAATGGGCCAGCATTGTGTCTTAACAAAGAAGTCTAAATCCATTCACAGGCATAAAAAAAAAAAAAATGTGAATGCCGGATCCAGATGAGACTTGTAGGGGAATCTGTAGACAGGCAAAGATTTAGAATGTACATCCCACAATCCAGGGCCAGCTATGTAACTTGCAGGGAAAATTAAGACTCCCCAAGTTCAAAAACAGTTTGATTTCAAGACGGCAAAGGAGAAAATTAAGTCAAGTACAGGGTCTTTCTGAGCCTGGACCCTGTTCAAGGACGCAGGTCACAAACGCGTGAAGCTGGCATTGCCACTCTCCATCCCTGTCATGGGTGTAAACGTCTGTAATTGCTGGTACAGAATGAGCACTCACAAATATTTGCTAAATAAATAAATACACACATGCTGGCTACAGTTTATGGTTTACTTGTCATACTCCTTACTAGTGAAAGGGGGTCTCTTCGGATGGTATCATCAGCCTCATGATGCCTGAGTTTTCCATGAAGCTTCAGACAATGCTGGTAGCAGTTAAAATTCCCTAGTTTCAGTCTGCTCTGATCTTGCTTTTCTCCTTTCCCCATAATCAGAATGTATATATTTTATATCCCAAGGTATTTTGGCCAGCTTATGAAAATATGAACACTGCAATAAAATAGAGACATTAATGATGTTAGAATATAGAGCAATATACATGGAAACATGAGCTAAGACCAGGCAAAAACTTAATATGTAGGCATATAGTCCTGAAGAGCCTGTATAGTAAAGAAACTAACCCACAACACTTGGCTGTGAGATTCCCAAAAAGCAAAACAAAAGTATGATTCGCTAAAAAATTCTCATTGTTTATAGGAACCAAGTTGTAATAAATCTGCTGAATAAGCAGGGCTTGCATATTCACTGTTAAGCAAAGGGTTCTTTTTTCCTGAGGGACAATTTCTTTCTCTTCCCCTGAATGGAATTGGGGGCAAATTTCCTTTATTTTGAATCACTACCAAATGATAAAAATCACTACCAAATTACTGACCTCCAGTCAGTAATTTAAATGTCTAATCTAGGAATTTGAATGCCTAAAAGAATACTTTGTAAAAGGTATAGCTACTACCCTCACCAGTTTGCACAATCCAAAGACCAGCCCCATGCAGGATGAGAAAGAGGGTATGGTTGGCCTCCACTCTCTTTCTCCACCTTGTGTTTCTGTTTATCTTCTTCATTATGCTAATAATGGTCATTGATTGTTCCAGACAGAATTACTCTTGGACCCAGGAACTGGAACTCTTACATTGGGTCTTATATCTTTAGAGAGTCCCATGTTGGCTGTCTTCTAGTTTTGCCCTGTCCCATGAGACAGAGAGACTCTCTAGATCAAGGAGAAAAACCTTTTCAGAAACAGCATCCTCTAGCCTCACTCCGCTTGGAGTATTTAGGACCCTGTCATTCTTCATCCAAATGATGCCAAGTCTGATTCTGTGGTCTGTGCTGGACTCTTCCTTAGGGTTTGACTTCCTGAGGGAGGAAAGCTTTGCCAGGGTGAGCTTTCCTTAGACTGTAGGGTGGCCAGGGGCTAGCTGTCTGTGGCCATGTGGATGAAACTTGGACATTTGGTCTGGGTATTTGTTAGTATCTCTGTGAGATTGTCCATGATTCTGAAAGAAGGTGGGCTATAAACAGGAGGGAGAGAGGTAGAAGGTGCTCCCAAGATGTCAGAAGGCCAACAGCGGGCTCTCTTTATGCTGCTAATTTCCAGCAATAGACTAAAAGGATGTCAAGGATTCTAAATTCAACTTTGGTAACTCAGATATTTACAAAGGCATATTTTTTAGGTATGTGAGTAGATCATATTTTATTTAAGAGTTTGTTGCTTTGATTTGTAGCTAACTTTTTAGACATATGATGTTACTTGGGTCCCTCAAATATTAGAGGTGAGTCTTGAAGCCAGATTGGCTTCAAGATCAGTTGAGATAGGGATGCTGGAGAAAAGGGGAGAAGGACAAAGAATTTTATATTTGACTAAAACTGTAATTCTCTGTCAGGCTCCCTGAATTTTGTTTTTCAACATCACAGACAATTATGATAACAAGCAAAGGGTGAACAGTTTATTTGTCAGTGGAAAATGATGTGGTTGCTTTTGTATTTATATGTAGAAAAGGAGAGGAGATACTCAGGTGTTTCAAAAGGAAACACATTCTGTGGGTTCTCAGAACCCTTGCATCACTGGGGAAAGAACAGATATGTTATGGTCAATATATTTATTCTTCCTTTAAAGAAGTATCTGGGTTACCTGGTCCCTTGCCCTTTTATGTGATCTTCTTAGTAAGTCTCTAGGACTCTAAGACAGCCCCATACCATCTGTCTATTGGATGTGATTTGCATATAGCTCACAGAAGACTGAGGCCTAACATGGCCATCTCTCTGTTGTTCTACTGTGAGAATAATTAGCCTTCTAGTCTCATCTTTGAGATCTCCTAGGCTTGGTAGGACATCAGGTGACTTTTGCTTCCACATTTCATGGGAAACATAATTTCTCCAAGAGATCTCCTTAAAGTTTTCCTCTTTTGAGCTGAGATGAAGAGAGAAACCCACTTATGGGATGCCGTCTCACAAGCAACTCTCTTCAAAGAATCATCCTTTAACATCCCATTTCCTAGCCCCTTTCCATCCTTGTTACAATGGGGTTAAGAGTTACAGAACAGGTTTTCTATAAAGTTATTTTGCAGTTGTTCATGGTGGTCTCGGACTTCAATTTAGTATATGACATATATTGCTTTGGGGTTTCACTTTGAACTGAGAATAAAATAGTGCATTTAACACTTTTACAAGGGCATATTATTTGTTTTTCAAAAGAAACAAAGATTTTTTTTGGCCTGATCCTTAAATCTAAAGATATTTATAACTAAGCTCTTTATATAAGGGATCTTATGATAAATAAAAGTAACAATGATAATAATAGCAGCTCACATTTAACCAAGTATATATTGTAAAAGTACATATCAGAAGAAATTCTGAGAAGGCGAAATATGTAATCTAGAGTATAAAGAGGAGGGCTTATTTATCAGGGATGGTTCTGAGAAGTCAGTAAAATCCTGGGAATTTTTTTCACAAGTGTTGTGTGTAAATGTGTATATGTAATTTTCTGAGGAAAAGGTCATTTGCTTATTATGTTTCTCATAAAGTAAATCACACAAAAATGGTCGAAAACATTGACTAAGAGGGTGATTGTATCAGCATTGCTTATATAAATTATGGAACCTCATCATAACTCTCTTCAAATGAAGTGGTCATCAATAAAAATGGTCGAAAGATCAATTGATGTCAGAATTTTTTGAGGCTAAATTTCTGCCTTTTTTCCTGAAGTGATTTTGTACTTTCAAATTCACTTGCGGAAGTGATTAAACTCTGAAAGCTCAGGTACTATGCAGAACTACTAGATCAGGATTTGAAGTGTGCTGGGGATCTGTTATCTCTCTCTTTCTGTCTCTCCTCTCTCTCTCTCTCTCTCTCTCTCTCTCTCTCTCTCTTTAAGGTTTACTCATTGATTTTAGTACATAAATAAGTTTGAGAATAATTTCCAGTTCTCAACTGGCTAGGGTGGGTAAAAGGAAAAGCAAGCCAATTCTCAAGATACTTGGAGAACTTTATCAAACTACATGTAACAACCCCCTTCTCCCCACCAAAACATGAAAATGGCAATCCACAGAAATTGGTTAGGGAACAACAATAAAAATCTAAATCAGAGAGTATAGGGACATACATCAGGGCTATCGAAATGGGAAAGAAAAGATACGGATTCAAGACTTTTATCCATAGTGTTATTAACCATAAGGATTAATATCCCATGATCCATGATCCCATTTTTTGACCCTAATCCCACAGATAATAGCTTCTAACTGCATAGAGTATTTGAAGGTATACATTGACCTTGAAACCTTCTATATCTGTGAATTTAAAGGGGTATTTTTTTTTGCCTTTGAGTTTGTCTTTATTTCTTTTCTTTAACTTATATGTCTGTAAAAAGTCTCCAAAATTTCTTAAAAGTCTCTGAGAATTTTTGAGGATTTATTTTTTTATTTTTATTTTTTTCAATATATGAAATGTATTGTCAAATTGGTTTCCATACAGCACCCAGTGCTCATCCCAAAAGGTGCCCTCCTCAATACCCATCACCCACCCTCCCCTCCCTCCCACCCCCCATCAACCCTCAGTTTGTTCTCAGTTTTTAAGAGTCTCTTATGCTTTGGCTCTCTTAAAGGGATATTTTGAGTGGCATCAAAAATTTTGTGAGATCCTGGAGATTTTCCATTTTGAAATGTCTACTTAAAGATATATTTACTATATAAATTTCTAGCCTTACACATTAACTATTTAAGTTTTCACTATTTTGTACACTCATGATACCATATATCCATATTTCTGAACACTTTACGTACTTTCAGAAAAATCTTCCCTTGCATTCAGAGACTCCCATAAAGACAGAAGATAGTTTCCCTACTAACAATTATTGGTGTTTTTACTCAATTCTACGCAATTTCAACCAATTTCTATTGGTCATAGGTGTGGTATAATTTACTTGACTCTATTTAAAGTCTAATATGGCACAGTTAGAATAATATTGGAAACTCTCCCCCCCTTGATTTCAATAACTCCCACTCTATGTGAACTTGAGGTCTTTCAATGTTACAATAGCATCGAATCTACCAGTCATTGGATGCCTATTCAGGGGCTGCAAAGTGTACAAAAACCCCCTTGAAGAAGCTACTTCAGAATTTTGCTCCATAGGTCATGGACATCTATGCACTACTTTCTTTATATATATAATTATATAATATATTTATATTTATAATGTAATTTATATAATATATATATTAAATATAACTTATTGTCAAATTGGTTTCCATACAACGCCCAGTGCTCCTTCCAGCAGGTACCCTCCTCAATGCCCATCACCCACTTTCCCCTCTCCCCCCAACCCCCCATCAACCCTCAGTTTGTTCTCAGTAGTTAAGAGTCCCTTATGGTTTTGAACTGCATAGAAGAATCTGATTTATACAGGCATATCCTCATAAACACATATATGGAAGCATGGTCTTTCCTTGTTGTTTTATCACACAGGAAAAATTGCTTAAAATGGGTGATTGGAGGAATTGTGTCAATTCTCCTTAGGTGAGTAATTCAGTTGCCGTCAGAAACAGAGGACAAGTCAGATGAAAGTACATCTTGACAAAAGGGAAATTCTAGCCGTTCACTAGACGGACATTAAGTGCATATGGATGTTTCATAACAATATACACCCTGAAGTTCTACCAGCATTTTTTGCTCTTCCGTAGTCAGCCATGCTCACTCCCTAAGGACCTGATTTTTTCCTGGCTGGGGGAGAAGGCTACATTGTGTGATCTAAGATGTTATTCCTTCCTTGGATTTCTATAAACTCACATATATTTGGCAACTGCAGAGATACGTAGTGTGGTCCCTTGGTTGTTCTGCTTGTCTGGTGGGAATGATTGGCTTCACCCAGAGAACAGGTTGCTCAGACTAACTTTTCCAAATGATAACCCTGAAATCCTAGAATGGGGGGTGACTGAACCAAGAAATCATGGTTCTCTCTAGTTAAATATTTCATGCCTGATCTGCTGTGGCTCATTCTATGGAAAAAAAGAAAATAAACTTTATTTCTATGTCGAGCTTCTCTTATTTCTTGGAAAAGCATTGCAGGTACTTGCTCCTCGGCTTGCAATATTTGAAATATGAATTCTGAATTTGTGGCTTATCAATAAAAACACATTGACTTTCGCAGAGGTTGTCTGGTGAATTCCAGTACAGGAGTAGAAACATTTACTTACATTGTGTTCACAGCTGATAAACTGCAGTTGCTAACAGTTTGTTAATTAAATCTTAGTTAAGCTTTGTCCTTCCTGCTTAGAAATGGGGAACTCTTAACATTTGAGGCTGCAATTTGCATGCAGCAGTCAACACAAATGCTGAACAAAGTGCTTGTTTAGGTAATAAGATAAGGAGGTGCCCTCTCCACATTTCAGCTCTAACCGCCTCAGAGGCAACATTTCCCAAGATTCCCAGCTGCTGCTTGTTCAGGCAGCTCTGTGGTTTGCGCTGCATATTAATTTCTGTTCGACACGGGAATTCAATTTGTACTGTACATTTCATTTCTTCACAGATTTAGATTTATTTCATGTTCTCTGCTTTTAATTAACTCTCTGGCACAGCTGCTGGACAGGATAGAAAAACTCATTGCTCTCCCTGTGTTATGAGTACACCACCAATCATTTGCCACTTAGATGGTGGTGCAAGAGCTATCAGTTTCTATGGCAACCAGAGCCGTGGTGATTGATTCCTTGCCAGTATGGCATCACCACAGGGAGTGCAGCTTGTGATTTTTTCTACGCTCACAACATCCATCTAATTAAAACAGGATTATGGAATCATCCCAGTATATGTTCGACAACTACACTGCAATCCATTTATGTAAATGTCAACACTATTAAATACAGTGGTCAGAGTGTTTATAAAGAAATACTTGTCTTAGTCTTTGGTTTGTGCTTTGGGAAGCGAGTGCCCAACCACCTGGTTTGGGCTCTAACATTCTCTTAAATGGTAGCCTTCAATCCAGCGCAGTCATTTTGTACTGAAAATCTTAGGAAGCAACACCAAATGACTCCATTTCGATTGGTGCAACGCTAGCTAACTCTAGAATGCAGTACTAAGACTGACTTGGAAATCGGTTCATTAATTTAGCGTGTATGAATTATTTATTCATTCAAAAGCTCTTAATTCACGTGATTGATTTTCTCTCAGTGGCCTCCCTTGAGGGCAGAATATCCTTCTGCTCTCGTGATTTTCTTCTCACGGAGCATTCCTCAAGTTCTCTAACACTTATCTGGGGTTTGGGGAAGGCTCGCCTATCAGGTGAGATGAAAGATGTCGTATTCACAGTTCTGCATCGAAGCTTCCGAAGAAAAAGGCAGCTCAGGGACTTCCTGAAGGGCTACTCCTGAAGGGAGGCAAGCCCTTTAGAGAATTGCGAGATGTATATGCAAAGTAAAAAGGAAGGACAGCGGGTGACAGATCTATTAGCGATGTTGTTTTATACAGCAGAGTTGTTACTGGATAAGACTGACAAAATACTCTGTTAACACGAAAAATGACAGTCTGTACTACCTAATAGCTGCATGGTCCTGTGTTTCATTTTCCAATGCGTTTGTATGTTATAGAAGCTTCTACTATGACATGTATCACTATGTCCTATATACTATGTATATTTGCTGTCAAAACTACTCATTTTACAGATTTTTCCCCGTTGCCTTCCTATATGTTGTATGAAGAAATCGCATAACCAAATGATACTGCCAAAAGTACTTCGGGTTAAATAGCAATTGTTAGTACTATACTTTCCAAAAGTTCCGTGACATTTCAAAGTTCTCATGAATTGACAGTAAAATTATTCCCAAAGCAGGAAATTCACAAAATGACAAAAATATATAAAACATTTTGACTAGAGAAAGAAAAAGGATTATAATATCAGCACAGCTATCCACAGAATGTGATGATAGGTTGAGATAAAAATTGGTGGAAATAGGAGTGCTTCGCTGAAGGTAACTTTTAAAATACATACTGTTCTGTTGTGTAACTAGAGAGTGTGTAACTAGAGAGTGGGTGTGATTTGATGTCTTTCCTTTGTCTTGGCCGCACAGTTCATTCATATGTATAAATCTATACTAGGCAATAGTATGGATATAGTAATCACAATATGTATTATTCATTCCTAATTCATTAGTGTGAAGCGGGTGAACATCCATGTTAATCATGACCAGTAATGGCATCACTCTCCCTATTGTAAAGTCTATTGTACTTTGAAGATGTTTGTGGCATTACCAATGTTTCCCTTGTATCCCAAGGAAACTTCTATTGATGCATAAATCAAAAATATATTTTGAGGGTTTCTTTTTGAAAGGGAAAATGTACATGTTGCAAATGCAAACCATTTCAGAATAATTTTGAGGTTTATTTGCTTCAAGTAACGTGACCAATAAATTAACCTCATTTTTAGCTAATTAGTTTTTCTCAAAGAATGTAAACCTATGCTTTTTTAAAGTTTCCTCTGTTAAATTTTCCTCTGTAGTAGTATGCTCTGTCCTATAAAAACAGCAAGAGTAAATCATAAATTTGTATGGCTTAATTCGTATATAAATGCTGGGTATCCTCAATGAATGCTCGACTAATGAAATTATAATTACACAAGCTAGAAATAGCAAAGGTTTAAGAATATTATCTCTGCTCCCTGTCCTCAAAAATTATATTTTATGATGGTTTTTAAATAATAAATATCTGTTCTGTTCATCCATAGAAACTTGACATTTTCTTGAGAAGTCAAAAAGTTTATCTAAAGTACAACTGGACATGTTTCATGAAATTAAAGAAAAATTATGCAAAGAGATAAGAAAATATATTTCAGAACCTAGAAAACCCTTGACAAATACATTTACTCTCTGAAAACAGTCACACGTATTATTTAGATAGCTATTATTTTGTACATTTTTAAAAGTTTATTTATTTATTTTGAGAGAGACAGAGACAGCAAGAGCAGGAGAGGGGCAGAGAGAGAGAGAGGGAGAGAGGGAAGCCCAAGCAAGCTCTGCATTGTCACAAAGAGCCTGATGTGGGGCTCGAACTCACCAACTGCGAGATCATGACCTGAGCCGAAACCGAGTCGGGAGCTTAACTAAGTGAGTTACGCAGGCTCCCCTTTTGCAAATTTTTAAATGCGTAATGACATCTTTGATGGCATCCCATAATTTCTAAAAATGAAAATATGTACTGCTTTTAGAGTCTCTTTTGAGAGTTAATTTTTTAATTCCCTTACGGCCAACCGGGGTAAGGGAAATATTGAGTCAAGGACTTGGTTATGGTGCATTCCAGATGTCTGGAGACATATTTGATAGAGCAGGTGCCAGGTTAATCTGACAGCATTTTTTTTAGGTGTGTTCTAGGTTGATGGAACCCAGAGTGTCGTTGCTCCATAATCCACATGCAGGGAACGGCTGACCAAAACCAGGATCTATACCAGTGAGTTGCACAAACTTTATTCAAGTTTTGGTGGTCTTGAAAAAGTAAGAGATACATTCTTTCCCTTTTTCTTTCCAACGATTGAGTCAAAAAGAACAAAACATTTTTGCTGCTAAAATGATTGTTGTCAATGCACACTTCACTCGGAATACAGTTCGTTTGTATTGGACCAAAGGAAATGTTTCCAAACTAAACGTTTTCATTAGTTCTCTGGCCTCCTTTCCTCTCCTGTCCTTATTCTACGTATATGGGCATTAAGCTGGATGGGCTTGGAAATATGAGTTGAGAATAGTCAGTGTTATCTCTTAGGAGTCTGATAAGGGCAGGATGAGACATGTATCGATATCAACTTGAGTTGAATAAGCAAATGGTAAATAGATGAATGGACAAACAATAGAAAATTAAAAACACATAGAGACAAAGATGATTGATGATAGATAGACAGACAGATAGATAGATAAACATAGGTGTATAATGTAAAATGTAGTTTTAGCAGAATACTCCAAAAATGTTAGACTCCTTTCCATACAGAAAAATAGGAAAGGATGGACTCATAGGCTGAGTATACCAGCCATAACTTGACCAAACACGTAATAGCTACTGCTTCTTGGCTACTTACTATGTTAGACACTGTGTCAACCAGTTTTATAAAATTCTCACATTTAACTGTTAACAACATCCATGTGAGATAGATAATCTTTCTCCATTTTGCAGATGAGGAAACTGAGACTCAGGAAAGTAATATGTGCATGGTCACCTAGGTAGCCCAGGGCAGAGCAGGAATTTAAACTCAGAAGCACTAAGTGCAAACTTTGCTTGCTTGTTGCACTGTAGAACACATGAATGCCTAGTCTGTGGCGTGAAATACGATGGGAAGCATTATAAAAGGCTCTGGAAGAAGCTAAGAGCAGTCAGCATGGTTGCAGGAAACTCTGTGACCTGAGAAAACCTAAATGTTTCTAGCATATCCCTTAAGTTTGCTAACTTGTGCTGAGCCCCGAAGATAACTCATCCTTTGCAGCACTGTCCCAGACTTCAGGGTCACAGAAGGATGGTGCTGGCCCTTTGGATAGAATGCTGTCATCTAGATCAAACAGTCAAGGTCTAGAGATGAAGGTAGTATCTCCTCAGGAAACAATAAATAGTGTCACAGACATCCACTAATCCTCTTTCTGATCAGCTTAATTTGATCTGGGTGCACCTCCTACCATGCGGTCTGGTAGACCTCGGCTAAGAGTTACCTAAATTTATGGACTGTAATATTGGGGGATGTTCAGGAAACATGTAGTTATTTTAATTAGATATGGACATAGCACTTTGGAGTTTTCTGATGCCGGGAAGAGAGAAAATTACATATGTGCGTAGTATTTAAACATTTTTAATAGCACAGTAACTCAAGTACTGTCTGGGAATCCCCTGGCCTTTAGAGATCTGGTTAAACTTGATGTGAATCGACATCCCACAATCTTGTAAATTCTGTGAATTTCAGGATCATTTCTAACTTTTTCTCTCTTGGTGCTCTTGTTATCAGTATGCATTCGGTGCCTCCATTCTACCCCGAATCAATCTGGATGTAAATTCTGGCCCTATCATCAATTCCCTCAAGGAAATTAATTTGATAATTTTGCTGAACGTTTCTTTGCCCCTTGGCAACGTGACTTCGAATGTGATTGTGTCATATAACTTCTAGTCTTTCACGTCTCACTAATTCAATCTCCGTCTCCCCTCCTTCTATTTTCCTCCCTGAATTTCTGTAGAAACAGGGAAATTCTTCATCTCAGATATCGAAATAACTGGTGTCCAAGCTTCTACCACACATTTAGACTGGTATCCCCCTTTCTACACCTGGAGAAACTCTATTCCTTTCCTAAAAGAAATTTGAGTGAATAGAATGATTTCCAACTTATTCTCATGTTATTCTCCCTTATATCTTTATATATATAAATATTTCTCTATCTTATCTAAAGTGTTTCAATGAAAAATCTAGAATTTCCATCGGAATATAAATTTATGTGATTGTTTATAGTATTGTTATTATTACTAGCCCAAATGAATAATTAAATTATGAATTTATAGATCTAAAGCAAACTGTATTATGAAAAGACTTTAAATCATTGGGATTTTTCCTTCCTCAGATTTAAGCCTCTTTCCTTTACCAAAATAATTTAGGGAAAAATGATAATATGTCAAAAGCTTTATTTTTTTAATAAGAAAATTGGGGACCTCTTTTGCTTGTTTAATCTAATTATCCATATACGTGTACAAATACTGGTGGAGAGTGAAGGCACCCACCTCCTGGGCCTGATACAGACCTCTGACAAAGTTGTTAAATACGTCCCAACACTCAAGAAAAATGTTGGTTCACTTTTTCAAAGTTTCCACTAAGCAAAACTGTCTTGAATTTTTTTGCTAAGGAACCAAACCTAGTAAATGAGGTGAATTTGGTAAATGATATGGTTTTCGTGAAATGTCATTCGATCTCAAGTGGTCAGAAAAGAAAAATACTGTTTCTAATTCAGTATTCCTAGTTGCCATCGGTTTTTGCAATTTCTTTTCCTTATAATGCTAATTTATGGGTATTCTTTTGAATCGGCAAGTAATATATACCCCTTGTAAAAAGTTCTAATGAGATTTAAGTCATTGAGAAGAATGGGAATGTCCCTCTTTTCCCCACTTTGTCAATCTTTTCCTCATAGATAACAGCTGTTAAAAGTTTGATGTGGGGCGTGCCTGGGAGGTTCAGTCGGTTGAGTATCTGACTCTTCATTGCAGCTCAGATCATAATCTTACAGTTCATGAGATCAAGCCGCCCATCAGGCTCTGTGTTGACAGTGTGGAGCCTTTGGGATGTTCTCTCTACCTCTCTCTGTCTGCCTGTCCCCCCCCCCCCCCTCTCTCTTAAAAACATATTTGATGTAGGGGCACCTGGGTGGCTCAGTCAGTTATGCGGCCGACTTAGCTCAGGTCACGATCTCATGGTCTGTGGGTTTGAGCCCCGTGTCAGGCTCTGTGCTGACAACTCAGAGCCTGGAGCCTGCTTCCAATTCTGTGTCTCCCTCTCTATCTGCCCCTCCCCTGCCTGCTCTCTGTCTCTCTGTCTCTCCAAAATTATGAACATTAAAAAATTTAAAAAAACCACTTGATGCAGATTTTTCTAGTTAATTTTTCTGTATATGCCTAAATAAAAAAGCATAGGACAACATAATTCACATTTTGGACTTTGTTATTTAATAATACACTTTGGATACTGTTTTATATACTAATAATTTCTTGATTTTATGTATCACTAATTTTCATCTTTAAGGATGTATGATTCGATGATTATCATATATCTATTACAAATAATGTCATTGTATTATACTTTTCTGTACATATGCAAATATTTTTTATAATAGACTCCTAGGAACAAGTGTGCTGTATCGAGTGATGTACCCTTTATTTTATTTTTTAAAAAATTTTTCACAGTTTATTCACTTTTGAAAGAGAGAAAGAGAGAGACAGAGTGTGAGTGGGGAAGGGGCAGAGAGACAAGGAGACACAGAATCTGAAGCAGGCTCCAGGCTCTGAGCTGTCAGCACAGAGCCTGACGTAGGGCTCGAACTCACGAACTGTGAGATCATGACATGGGCCAAAGTTGTACGTTCAACCAACTGAGCCACCCAGGCACCCCTGAAAGTAATACACATTTTTAAATTTAATTGACACTACTGAATTGTGTTTATAATGGGAGGGGTGAGATTTACCAATTTAGGATCTAATTTACCAATTTAAAGATTCTGCTTTGCCTCAGGCTTCAATATGGCCAGTCATGCCACTGCATAATCTGCTTATGTCTCTATTAAAATTTTTGATATTTTGTTTATCAAGTTTTTTACACTGATATGTATGTATGTATGTATGTATTTATTTATTTAGTTATATTTTTAATTCTAGACAGAGAGAGAGAGCACGTGAGCTGGGAAGAGGGCAGAGGGAGAAAGAGAGAGACTTTTAAGCAGGCACCATGTCAGCTTGAGTCTTGATCCCATGACCCGGGGATCATGACCTGAGCTGAAATCAAGAGTGAGATGCTCAAACAACTGAACCACCCAGGTGCCCCTGATTCTTGTTGTGTTTTTTTTTTTTTTAATTTTGCATTAAAATATTATTTATCTTGGATATTAAGGTTTTTAACAATATGTTCCTTCATTTTGCTTGTATTTTAACTTTATAAAATTAATAGCATACTATGTAGTCTTCTGGGCCTAACTTCATTTTTCTCAATTTTATATTCATCCTACAATAATACTAATATTCCTCCATTTACTACTATAGTAATTTCGTTGTGGGAAGGAATATATCACAAATCATTCATCCATTTTTAATTAGCCTTCAGTTTTTCCCAAGGTCCTTGCTATTATGGACAAGGCCCTATTAACATTCTTGAACATATCTTCTAACTATTAATGTGCAAGTGTCTTTGAAGGTGTATACCTTAGTAAAGAATTTCTGCATTATAGGATATGTATGTGGGAAGGTTCACATTTTCAAGAAAGTAACAAATTATTTTCTCATTTGAAGATAATAAATTATTTTCTAACATGATTGTACCATAATGAACATAAAGCTTTCATTTTAATATAATTACATATATTCTTTTATGGTGAGTACTTTTGTTTTATCTAAGTGAAGGACTCCTCTCTATCAGTGGCATATTGCATTTTCCAAAGATGAGCACAAGTCTTATCCCACATACTCTTCTGTAATGTGATGTCATTCTTCTCCAGTCAAGAAATGGAATATATTGGTGCCTGGGTGGCTCAGTCGGTTGGGCATCTGACTCTTGATTTCAGCTCAGGTCATGATATCATGATTTGTGGGATTGAGCCGTGTGTCAGGCTATGTGCTGGCAGCAAGGAGCCTGCTTGGGATTCTCTCTCTCTCTCTCTCTCTCTCTCTCTCTCTCTCTGTGTCTCTCTCTGCCACTCCCCTGCTCATCCTTTCTCTCTCAAAATAAAAACATAAAATTTAAAAAAAAATGGAATATAATTCCCCAGACCTTTAATCTCTGCTGGCTTTGGGGCTTTCTGAGTAGAAGTGACCTTCCAGAATTTCTGTGGCTAGGACACAGAATGAGTCTCTTGGAATGTTACCTCTTGGGATACTTAACTTCCAGATATCGGCCACTAGGGTCTGAGAAGCCCAAGCCACAAGGAGCAGCCATCTATAGGCACTCTGGGGGATAGCATATACAGAGCTCCTTTCCAAACTCAAAATTGGTTGCTGTCCAGTGAGTCACCTTAGACGTCTTACCAAGTGAAGGATTCAGAAAACTCCAGCCCATCCACTATCTATCCATCCACTATAACCACAATAAGAGATCTCAAGAACTACGTAGCTATAGAGATAATAATAAATTGCTGTTTTAAACCACTAAGTTTTAGAATAGTTTGTTATATAGCAATAACTGCACTATTACAAAAAATGTTTTATATTCTTCTAAAAGTTGACACTTAAAATTTTTTTAATACCTAAACCCTTCATCTACCTGCAGTTGATTTTGTGTGTGTAATGAAATTACAGACCCAATTTTATATCCTTCATAAGATTAACAATATAAAACCAACTTCCTTGGAGTGCCTGGGTGGCTCAGTTGGTAAAGCATCTGACTTTGGCTCAGGTCATGATCTCACGGTTTGTGAGTTCGAGTCCCATGTCGGGCCCTGTGCTGACAGCTTGGAGCCTGGAGTCTGCTTCAGATTCTGTGTCTCCCTCTCTCTCTGCCCCTTCCGTGCCCATGCTCTGTCTCTCTCCCTGTCTCTCAATAATAAATAAATTTAAAAAAATTCTTTAAAAACCAACTTTCTTATAGAACTTATTTTTATTTTTAAATGGTGAGTATGTCTAGAATCTCTTAACATTGTAGTAGGATTCTCGCGCACAGAGTCGTGACCCGAGGCTTTTCCTTCCAGGAAGCAACTTTATTCCTGCTGGCACAGCTCAGTTGGGTTTGTACCCAAAGAACTGAGCCCTGAAAGCCGTGTGGCATAGTTTTTTTTTTTAATTTTGTCTGCATATATGGTAACACACACAAACATGCAGTCTGATTAAGTGGTCTCATGTTACAAGGTCCTGAGAGATGTTGTCACATACACGTATAGCCAGGTTGCCTTGAGGTTTTTTTTTTCCTCTCCTTAGGGAGGGGACCCTACCACAATGTGATGTGGGTATGCAGCTTTATCGACTTTCAGATTTGTGCAAACATAAGTTTAACTCATGACAGGTTCCAAAGAATGTAGTTTGTTGAACATGAAACAGATTAGCCATTATTAATTGAATAAGTAAATTACTAAAGAGTCAGGGAATAATGGTTACATATACCCTTTTTCTTTTCATATACTTTTTAAAGGTCAAATAAATTAGATTTAAATCTCATGCTCACATGTTCACTGAGCTTTTTCATCTTCTTTTAAAATTTTTTTTAACGTTTTATTTATTTTTGAGACAGAGAGAGACAGAGCATGAACAGGGGAGGGGAAGAGAGAGAGGGAGACACAGAATCTGAAACAGGCTCCAGGCTCAGAGCTGTCAGCATGGAGCCTGACGCGGGGCTCGAACTCACAGACCGTGAGATCATGACCTGAGCCGAAGTCGGACGCTTAACCGACTGAGCCACCCAGGCGCCCCTCATCTTCTTAAAAGAAACAACTTAACTCATATTTCAGCATTTTTGTGATAGTGAAATAAAATAATCATATTAAATTGTATAGCATTAGGGACTGGCATAAATTATATTCTCTGTAAATATCATCTCTCTTAGTCCACAAAAGGTAGAAAAGAAACTAACTTGTGAGAAGATGTGCTGAATTTGAATCTATAGCCTGTTACCTGATTCTTCTTTAGAATAGACTCCTACATTGTCATGAAAGATTTGGGGGTGGAAATGTTTGTCTTACTTTATGAGACTAAATGTGCTTCTTAATACTTTTCTATACACCACATGTGATATTTTAATTACATTCTTTCATTTAAAAAATTATCACACCAAACATGTTCCGAAAAAATATTTTACCCTAAGGAATAGCAATAATGTAAAAATATTGTGATGCATATTTTTAAAAGCTGTGACCTTTTCTTCTGTATCCACAATATCAAGCTTTTACTTCATTAGCAGTAATTGATTTACAGTTATGCTTAATCTGTTTATGTATGTAATGATATTATATGAAAAGATAGTATCTTCCTCAGGATCTCATAAACAATGAACTCTGGTATGAATAATCAAGCGCTTGCTGGGGTATAATCCTTAACTTCATATATAATGTGAAATTTAAGGTACTACACTTTTTTATAGACTTGACTTTTTAGAGCCATTTTAGGTTTGTAGAAAAATTGACCACAAAGTAGAGTGAATTTACAAACATTTCCTCACCCCTTCCCCAATACACGATTTCTTCTGTTATTAACATCTTGCATTAGTGTGGTACATATGCTAAAATTGATGAGGCAATATTGGTCCATTATTATTGAAGAAAGTCCACAGTTTATATTAGGATTCCCTTTGTATCATGAAAAATAGTTCCACTGCCCTAAAACTCCCCTGTGCTGTCCTTTCTCATCTCCCCTTCTACCCAAACCACAAGCAACCGCTGATCTTTTTACTGTCTCCATTGTTTTTCCTTTTCCAAAATGTCGTATAGTTGGAATCATACAGTATGTGTCCTTTCAAAAGCGCTTTCTTTCACTTAGCAATATACATTTAAGGTTCCTGCACATTTTTCATAGCTTGATAGCTCATTTCTTTTTATCACTAGATAATATTCCATTGTATGGATGTACCAGTTTGTTTATCCATTCCTATCGAAGCATATCGTGGTTGCTTCCGAGTTTTGCAATCCTGAACAAAGCCACTATAAATACTCCTGTGCAGCTTTTTGTGTGATCTTACGTTTTCAACTCATTTGGGTAAATACCAAGAAGTTTAATTCTTGATCATATGGTAAGAGTACCTTTAGTTGTATAAAAAACTGCCAAACTGCCATCCAAAGGGGTTCATGCCACTAGCAATGAATGCAAGTTCCTGCTGCCTCAAACCCTTACCAGCATTTTCTGCTGTCAGAGTTTTGGATTTTAGCCGTTCTAATAGGTGTATAGAAGTCTATGGTTGGTATTTTATTTTGTAATTCCCTAATGACATATGATTTTGAGTATCTTTTTATATGCTTATTTGCTATCTGTCCATTTTTTGATGAGGTATCTCTTTAGGTCTTTTGCTCATTTATTAATTGGGTTGTTTGTTCTTATTGCTAAGATAAAGAGTTCTTTGTATTTTCGATACCGGTCCTTCATCAGATATGTGTTTGGCAAAGATTTTTTTTTCCCAGTCTGTGAGTTGCACTTTCATTGTCCTAGCAGTGTCTCCTAGAGCAAAAATTTTTAATTTTTATGAAGTCCAAATTATCCATTTTTTTCTTTCATAAATTATGCTTTTAGTATTTCATCTAAAACCTCATGAACTTAAAGTCAACTAGATTTTCTTCCACATTATCTTCTAAGAGTTTCATAGTTTCATGCTGCATATTTAGATCTCTGATCCATTTTGAATTAACTTTTATGAAATGTGTAAAATCTATGTCTAAATTCTTTTTTTGTTTTTCTGTGTGGAAGTCCAGTTGTTTCAGTCATTTGTTGAAAAGACTGTTCTTTCCTCATCAAATTTCCTTTGATCCTTTGTTATCATCAGTTGACTACGTTTGGCTGGGTCAATTTCTAGGCTTTCTATTCTGTTCCATTCCACTCTTTGTTCTTTCACCAGTGTCATGCTCTCTTGATTACTGTTGTTGTAAGTAGGTGTTCAAGTTTAGTAATGTCAGTCTTTTAACTTTTTTTTTGCCCTTCAATATTTTGTTGGCTGTTCTGAAATGTTTGTCTTTCCATATGAACTTCAGAAACAGTTTGTCAATATCCATACATTAACTTACTGGGATTCAAATTGACAGTACATTGAAATTATAGATCAAGTTGGGGTAAACTAATATCTTAATGTTGAGTCCGATGATTCTTGGATATTTTGCTGAAATCTTCTCATCCTGGTTTTTTTGTTTTGTTTTGTTTTGTTTTGTTTGCATTTCTGTTATAGATGCTTCTCTTGATATTTCTTCAAGTTCAC
Organism: Panthera uncia; assembly: GCF_023721935.1. Classification (NCBI taxonomy): domain Eukaryota; kingdom Metazoa; phylum Chordata; class Mammalia; order Carnivora; family Felidae; genus Panthera; species Panthera uncia. The sequence goes on from NC_064807.1 coordinate 45,750,909, forward strand.
TGATTCTTTTCTCAATCATGCCCAGTTTATTGATGAGCTAATCAAATTTCTGTTACAGTGTTTTTGATTTCTACCATTTCATTTTGATTTTCTTAGAGTTTTCGTCTCTCTGCTTACATTGTGCGTGCTCTTTTATGTTCTTTACTTTTTCTGTTAGAACCCTTTCCTTATTAATCACAGTTGTTTTAAATTACCAGTCTGAGAATTCCAAAATCTCTGTCTTACCTGGATCGGGTACTGATTAGTTTGCCTTTTCAATTTGTACATTTTGTCTTTTCATTGTGCCTTGTAATTTTCTGTTGAAAGCCAGATGTAATGTATCAGGTAAAAGGAATTGAGGTAAATAGGTCTTTAGTGTGAAGTTTTACACTTATCTGACTAGGAATTAAGTTTTGTTCACTGTTTGTTTTAGCTGTGGTGTCAGAGGCACCTCAGGGATCCTTGTTTTTGTATCCACTGTTGTATTTGGATTTCCCTAGAGATTTCTTCCTTTTTTAAAATGTTTTATTTATTTTTGAGAGAGAGAGAGAACGTGAGCAGGGGGCGGTGGGGAGAGAGGATCTGAAGAGGGCGATATGGGGCTTGAACTCATGAACCATGAGATCATGACCTGAAGTCGGATGCTCAACCGACTGAGCCACGTAAGCACCCCTTTCCCTAGAGATTTCTTAACTGATGCCCAAGATGTTCAGTTTCTTTAGTTGTCTTACCTTTTTATTATCCAAGAGCATCATCAACATGATGGTAAGGTATGGGAGAGGAGAAAGGTTTTATAGACTTATTATTATGTCTCATTCCTTTAGTGAGTCTGTGTTCTTGGGTTGTGACCTTCTTAAGTGTGTCTGAACTTAGTTTTATTTTATTTGCCCCTGTAGGTGAGACAGGAGGGCCTAAGACAGCTGGCATTGGATATTTCCTTTCCCCACCTGGAAGACTAGAAGCTGCTAGAATTGCATATTTTCCTTTACATAGGTCAGTTAGGCTCTGGTTAGACACTAGTCGGTTAGGGTTTGGCAAAATAGTGTGTAGGACTTGTTAAGGAGTACATAATGTTCTGGACATAGTTCAAAATGGCGACTTTTGTCCTTTCCCTACTGGAAGTATAAGAACATTTTCCACTGATCTTCACTGTGAAAACCTAGTAGGGTTCCTAAAAGTGAACTTCAATAACACGTGGGGTCCCTATGACTGTCCCTCCTCAGAATTTTAATTTTCAAGCTTTTCCACATGGAACCTCCAGCAATTCATCAATTTCAGGTTAAATTTCTTAACCCTGTACTGGCCCCAGCAATGGTTTCTGTCCCTGGACTCCAATTCTTTCCCTGGCTCTGTTTCTTTGTATCTGCCTGTCTATCTCAACAATGTGGGAGCAGAAGTTGGCCGTGTGATCTCTATTTACTAAAGGATCTCAAGAGAGATGTTGATTTTGTTTACTCAGCTTTTCTCATTGTGCAATGGAAGGGAGGCCAAGCTCCTCACCTCCTGGACCAAAAACAAGAACACTTCTATATTCTTAAAACTTTTCATTTTAGGATTTTGCAGATTCACATGTAGTTGTAATATATAATGCAGAGATATTCTGAATACTTTTCTGCTGGTGTCCTTCAATAATCATATCTTGCCTATCTGTAGTACAGTATCACTACCAGGATATCGATATTAATACAATCCACTGATCTTGTTCAGATTTCCTCACTTTTACTTGTAGTGATTTGTATTTGTGTGTATTTATGTGGGGGTATGTATGTATGTATTTAGCTCTATACAGTTTTATCTCATGTGTAGGTTAGTGTATGCACCACCCCAGCCAAGATAAAGAACAGTACTTCCAATACCCTAAGAATCTCTCTTATTGCACATTTTAGTACCTACATCCACTTTCTTCCTGAGACATGATCATCTCCTGAGACATGATTCCGGAGTTGAAAGTCACTTATGCCATTTGTTGTCATGGAATTCCTTCTCCCGTCGGTGAATATAGAATTCTAATGGTCAGAGAAGATAGTGGCTAATGTCAAGATGCCCTCTCCCTATGTGGTTAACAGCAGAATGCCCCTATTATCGGTCTGCCTCAAACAGGAGGCTACTTTCTCACTTTAACAATGAATCAAGGCGAGAGTGCTTTCAGATGAGTAGCCCTGCGAAGGATTCAGAGAACACCAGGTTAGAAGTAGAATATGGTGGGAGCTTATATATGGGACTGGTATTTTCTTTATTGGAATTCCAATTTATTAGTATACATATAATTGAATATTACTACATAAAATTATTGCTTTTTAATTTCGCATAAGAGTGTGTTATTCTTCCTCTGATTTCTCTTCTATTATATATTTATACTTCCTTATATATTATTAAAAGCTATTTTAATAAATTACCTTAATTGGAGACACTAAACTAGTTTTCTGCAGCGTTTTTCCAAGAAAACTTTAGTGATCTCATGCATGAATTAGTGCTGAATTGATCTTTGTATTGATTACCCATCTCACTTTTAAATTATGCAAAGCTTCAATTAAAATATAAAAATAAAATGTGAAAGCAGGGAAGAATCGGGTCTTTCAAAATATGCACATCAGATGAATACACTTTATTTAGGACATCTCTCCTTTTTGCATCTGTATTTTGAACATATCCGGTTATATGTTCCAAGAATAGGCCCAGATATTACAGGGAAAAATCTGCTTTTAAAATGTACTCAGTAACTATTCACTAATCCTTTCCTCAGAGAGCTTAGTCTGCTAAATATGATACAACATATTCTTTTGCATGCATTGATTGAATGCCAGAACAAGACTGCAAAGATAGCGTAATCTAAATACCCAAGGGTCCTCAAAGAGAAGATGGTTTAATCGATACCTTTTACACAAAGGTTTAGCAAAAGGAAAAGTATTTGAATGTTGTAATGTCAGTGTGGAGGGTTTAAGTTTATACAGTTATATTGATTCCAAAATAGTATATCCAAATCAATTTATCTCTCTACCTATTATCTTTCTATTAATGCATACATTAGAGAAAGAGAGAGGGAAAGAATTTACTTACACCCAAATTAGATCAAATCCAATAATAAGGATAGAACGGTGTCATGAGGAGCTCCTTGTTCATGGGACATATTATCCTGTGGGGAAAAAATGTATTTTCAAAACTTAGGAATATGACATTCATTACGGCCTGAATAATCCACTTAGGGAAAAAATGTCAATATCAAAGTTATATGTGTATATTTGCTTTGTGGAAAAGATTGAGTTACTGGTGAGGCTACTTTTCTTATCTGATACCCATCATTCCCACTGCAATTTTTTTTTTCTTTTTCTTTCTTCTTCTTCTTCTTCTTTTTTTTTTTTTTTGGAAATTTCCCTTTTGAGGACTCAGGTGAATCTACATGGGCTAGCTCAGGCAGGCATTTAAAATGAATAATGAAGTCTGTGTAAAAGGTAAACATGTGATGAGTCTCATATCCCCTGCCCTTATGTGGGTGATAGAAATAATTACTTCCAGACGTATCACTGCACTGGGCACAGTTGGCATACGGGAGTCAGCCAGGTGTTAGACGTGATAGGAAATGTGCCGCCTGATTACACGGACTGCAGTCCAAGTGCAACAACATTCTCTCTTAAATGAGATGAGGGGCGGGAATTTAAAAATGCCATTTAATTTTTCATCTGTGGCCAACGCATGCCAGTGTTTCAGGATGATTTTGTTAATCACATGGGACTATTCACTGCATGTGGTAATAAAAGGATAGGAAAATGTTTTTCTCAAACAAGGCAAACACGGTCCAACTCAGTTCCATTGCAATCAGTGCAGTTGAGAATTTTTTTCCCATTCTCTTGGTTTAGTTCCTCATATAACTACATAAACATATTTTGCTTTGTTTTGTTTCTATTTAAGGCAAAACCTTCTTTGCAGGCATTCTAAGATTTTTATTTCACTGAGCCTTTTTTATTGTGACAATTCAGTCCTACTCTGGGCCATACAGATGCTCTGGAAACTTTATTACTCCCAACGATGCCCTGGAGTTTTTAGCCAAGATAGAAACCTTTTTCCAAAATACAGATCACAGGGGTGTCTGGGTGGCTCAGTCAGTTAAGAGGCGGACTTCGGCTCACATCACTATCTCGCAGTTTGTGGGTTCGACCCCCATGTCAGGCTCTGTGCTGACAGCTCAGAGCCTGGAGCCTGCTTCAGAATCTGTGTCTCCTTCTCTCCCTGCCCCTCCCGTTTGTGCGCTCTCTCTCTCTCTCTCTCTCAAAAATAAATAAACATTAAAAAAATTAAAACCAAAATATAGGTCATATACATATGATCATTCAGCTTACATTCTTATTCAATTTTCGATCATTTACTGATTTTTGATTCCCATTACGTATTAAGAATTCACTAGTAATAGTCATGGTTAACATTTACTCTGACTTTATAATATAGCAAGCACAGTAGCAAAACATTTTGTATGCATTATCTCATCGTTAAAGAACATGATAACCTTTCAAAATTAACATCATTATTATCCTTACTATTTGAGAAGGAGGAGGTCTTGCCTTGACAGGTTGCATAAAATGCTCCGGGCCATGCAGTGTATAAGTGACGAACAGGACTTTTCCTGAAATTGAAGTCTGCGGTCTCAATCATTCCTATGGATGCGTCAGTTTATTTTCTATTTCCTATATGGTGGTTCTCAAGGCCCTTTGAGGCAGTTCCTCAGGGAAAAAATATTTTCATAATAATATTGACCTTCTTCATCTATTACACTATCACTTTTGCACACAAAGTTCATTTATATGATTTCAGTTTCTAACCTTTAAGAAAGTATTAAGTTTTGATGGAGTATTAAGGAGAAATGTTAGGTAAGGGTGTTACAATACGTCTTCCTTTTCCAACTATGTATCTGTGTGAGGCCAGATTTTCTTAATATACTTCAACCAAGACAATATATCTCAACAGACTGAATGCAGAAGCAGACACGACTGTGGCCTATTAAGCCAGACATTTTACAGATCTGGAAAAAAGTCACTCTTCTCTTTATTTGTTTTAATTTGGGGGGAAAATACAGTTAAATTTCATAGAAATGTTATTTACATTAACATGGAATGGATTTATTATTGTTATTTTTAAATGAATTAATATCTAAATAGTTTAAGTATCTTTTGGTATTAATTTTGAATAATTTAAATATTGGTAGATACAGCCAACATAAACAAAATATCTCAATAACTTGTAAGAGTCCAAAAGGATTCTGACCACAAAATTTTAGAATCATGTCCCTAGCACATTCCCCAGAGGAAATACCACTCCTGATAATGTAATGTGATGTAAGAATGTAATCATATAATAATGTGATAATGTAATAATGCCGATAGCACAGTGACTTCCAGGTAGGGTGCATTTTCTTCACCCACCTAAGGATTTTGAGCTGTATCTTGAAGGAAATTAAGAAACACTGATGCTTTCTAAATTAGGGAACAACATAATTAAGGGTAAGTATTAAGAATGTTCTTCAGGTTATGGCGTGCAGGATCAACTGTCGAGGAGACCAGTTGGAATGTTATTAGATTAGTAGAGGATAGAAACAGCAAGAATGGGAAAGAAGAGTTGAGACCATGAACAGTGACTGGCACAAGACTGAAGCACTATAACTAGTTTCAGGAGGAAGAAATATTTCAGTGTTATGATGATATGACTTAAAAGCAGGTATCAGACTGAGATGTAGGGCAGCGAGAAGGAGAAGACACAGGCAGACCGCCCTGAGGTTGGGAGACATATTGCTGTGTGTATCAAATGTTATTATCATAGTTGCCATGAAAACTACTATGATAAAAATTGGAAGTATGGTGCAAACAAAAATGGAAAATAATTTTGTACATATGGAACTTAATACAATATTTTCAAAAACGAAAATCATTACTAACTACAAGAAAATAAGTAGGGTATTTTTCACAACTGCAACTTATGCACCATTGGAAGAGAAGTATCTTCTGTATGTTCAGTTTTATCCCTAGACCCTAGAAGAATACTTGACATATAGTACATGCTCAGTTAATATTTAATGAATTGGTGGTTCTGTTGGCGCAAATAAACAGACTGTGTTCAATCAAGAAAGAAACTTAGAAATCAGGTCATTCAAATTGACTATTTTTTGAGAGATTAGATTCAGAAGTCCTACGTGGAATGTTCTATATCCAACACTTGTGATGAACAGAACCCAGAACCCAACACCTGAATCCCTGAGCAGGGATAAGAAGTTCCTCATTCTTAATGATTACAGTTTTAGTGGAGATGTAAACAGGATCCCTTCCAAAATAAAACAATATAATTTAGATTTCAGCCACAGCACATACAGTCAATTTGCTTCACTTTATTTTTTTTAGAATCAGCAAATAAAACCCAGTTATGCCTCAGGATTTTGAGGAGGTTACAGGAGGAGGAGTCATAGTTATCCACTTAAGAACTGGGGCTGCAAATAGGTTGAAGAAGAAGAAGGAGAAGAAGAAGAAGCAGGAGGAGAGGGAGGAGGAGGAGGAGGAGAAGGGGAAGGGGAAGGGGTAGGGGAAGGGGAAGGGGAAGAGGAAGAAAGGAGAAGAAGAAGAAGAAGAAGAAGAAGAAGAAGGAGAAGGAGAAGAAGGAGAAGAAAGCAGAAAGCATTGGGGCTGAAGCTTTTCCTGCTCCAGAACTATATTAAGATTCAGTGACGTTTTGGGCACCTGGGTGGCTCAGTCAGTTGAGCGTCCAACCCGACGTCAGCTCAGGTCATGATCTCATGGTTAGTGAGTTCAAGCCTGGCATCGGGCTCTGTACTGACAGCTCAGAGCCTGGAGCCTGCTTGGGATTCTGTGTCTCCCTGTCTCTCTGCTCCTCCCCCCCCCCCCCCCCCCCCCCCTCTCTCTCTCAAAAATAAATAAATATTTAAAAAAAATTTTTTTAAGATTCAGCGACTTTTTATCTATACTAAATCATTTTATTGTTTTGAACAATTCCTTATTTGATGAACAGAACCATTCAGAACCTCCACATTCAGTATCTCAGAATATTTTTTACTTTTTGCATAGAGGATCTAAAAAAAGAAGGTCCATGTAGAACCCAGATGGGTGAGTGAACTGTTCTCTAATCAGTGCTATAATATGTCACTTATGTTTTAGAATAAATAATTTAATAGAAAATATGCTTCAAGATAATAGTGTATTAATTTGTCTCTTTAAAAGGTATCAGTTGAGAGTCAGTCACCCTAACCATATTTTCAGCCTCAATTGCTGAACATTAACTTTTTTTTTTTTCATTTCAAGAAGACTGGCTTGATTTTCATTGATCAGTAATTTTAAGATCTTGTGACTTGATCTGAGTTTATTTGGCTCTTTGACAAATATCTTTAATAGTTTTCTTTTTAAACTTATGTCACCTTTACTCTTTCATAATCTTTGAACTACTCCCTTTCAGTGAGATTAATAACTATCATTCTGTTCTCCTTTTAAAATTCTATAAAGCAGGAGAAAATGGGCCAATCATCGATCCAGCAACTCCACGAATAAAGTACATGTCTTTTCATCCAATCCCTTGAGCAATTAATTTTGATATTTTGCTTCTTGGATCTAGTGTGCTCATGTCTCCAAAATATAAAATGTTTAGAATAGGACTTTTGTTACTTGTGATTGTTTTAACTACTAAAACTTGTATAAATATAGAGCATAATTTCAAAGCACCACAATTGTAAACAAATCCTTTTATCCAGTGACTAGATCTTCTTTCAAATAAAAATGAGACATTTTATCATACTGCATGAAGATAATCCCCTGCACCCTAGGTGGAAGCATTTTGTCATTCTTTACAGCTCTTAACTTCTGAATAAAATTATAACAGTAAGATTTTGAAGCTATTATTTCATAATAACTATAGAGCTCTATTTCAGTGTTGAGATATGTCAAATTCTCTCATTTTATCGCATTTTTTCAAAGGGGTAAAAGAAATATGACTGATTCCAAGGACTGTACCACCTATTTTGTTTAGTAATATTCATAAATATCTAGTTTATCTCCCTAATGCTATAATCATGTGATCCACCCCAAGCATATTGGAATAAAGGGAAGAAGGAAAGAAAGAAAGAAAGAAAGAAAGAAGAAAGAAAGAAAGAAAAGGGAGGGAAGAGGGGAGGAAGGAAGGAAAAAAGGAGGGAAAGAAGGAAGGAAGGAAGGGAGAAAGGAAGGAAAAGAAGAAAGGAAGGGTGGGAGGGAAGGAGGGAGGGAGAAAGGAATCATACAATTATAAAAACACTGTAAGAAACTGATCTGTTTGGTTTGTTATAATTGTATAAATTAGTGAAATAAACTGGGAATTGAGAATTTTAGGAGAACAGTATAGTTCTCTTTGATTACAATTAAAATAGATTTCAAACATAACTCCCAAAAGAAGTGAGGAACACAGAATTTCGTGAGGACGTAGGTGTGCAGGGATATAAGAGAATTACCAAACTGATAGATTAGCAGAAAGACACAGGAATGACACACATTGATTCCAGAAAGCAAACAAGAATTCCTTCAAGCAAACACTTGTGAGGGGCGCCTGGGTGGCGCAGTCGGTTAAGCATCCGACTTCAGCCAGGTCACGATCTCGCGGTCCGTGAGTTCGAGCCCCGTGTCAGGCTCTGGGCTGATGGCTCGGAGCCTGGAGCCTGTTTCCGATTCTGTGTCTCCCTCTCTCTCTGCCCCTCCCCTGTTCATGCTCTGTCTCTCTCTGTCCCAAAAATAAATTAAAAAAAAAAACGTTGAAAAAAAAAATTAAAAAAAAAAAACACTTGTGGACAAAATAGTACCATGATGGTAAGACCCTAATGAATATTTCCACCACTTTTTAACAACCTTTTCATGTTGTGGTAGTTTCCCTTTCCCTTACGAGTTCTACCTTCCCAGTGTAGGAACTAGGTAACTCTTTGTCATTCTTGCCCTGAGGGCATTGCATTGCACTAGATCTTAATCAGATTCAGTCAGAATAGACATTGATTTGGAAGATATCAGTGTGAAAAATCTCTTCTGTTATATGGGTGGCAGAGTATGGAAAAAACAACTGAAGCTTTCAAAACCAGCCATGGCAGGGATTGTGCTATAACTTGTGCTGTGTTTGGGTTCTTGTGCTCAGTGACCACTGTGTGAGCTGCAGTTCCAACACTCAGTGGCAGTGCTATTGTGTCTGAAAATTTTTCGGCGGTGTAATATTTGTGTACCCTACCTGATTGTATAATCTCTGATGGTAATTCTCTGGTGCCATATTCCCAGAGAACCTGTAAAACACTTAACACCTCTAATAAATTCATTTCATACGTTTATAAGTTAGAGAGGATCTCGCGGTCTAAGATCTATGATCTCTGAATGAAACAAGGGTCCCACCTTGTTTAACACGAACCATGTAGAGAACTTCCTCCTCACGTGAACCGGTGCTACAAAGGTTTATTCATTTCAACTAGTCTTACTTCTCCCTCTTGTGTCAATAATGCCTAAGGCTCAATAATTTCCTCCCATACTCCTCTTTCTCTTCCTCATTCCTACTCTCCACACTAAAGCATTTTCCATTTTCAAACCTGGGATAGTTTGGGTGCAGTCTGGGTTAAGAAGTTGTTCTCTAAAGCCAGATTATGGAGAGGAAAGCCAATAGTCACCCAAGTTCTTACAGAAAAAGAAAAACAGAAACTATAATAATTATTAGCTATATCATTTAGAGACAAATACACTAAGAATTATATTGAACAAAGCAGCATTTATGGAATACAATCAGGGAAGTGAACCCACACATTTTTCCCCCAATCTCAAAACAAAACAAACAAACAAAAGGAACAGTAAACAAATGCTGAAATCTAATTAATGATATACATGCTAAAGTATTTAAGGGCAAAATGTTGTAGGAGAGGAAAAAAATCTCCTCCACCTTCTTTGGGTCTCTGGTTGAGCCAAAGAATTAAACCGACATCAGACATATTAACAGAAGAAAAGCATACAAATTTTATTGAACTGTTAACGTGTACATGGGGGACTTCACAAGAGACTGAAGACTCCAAGAAGTAATCAGAGCAGAAACTTTTATGTTTTTTAGAGAAATAATAAATATATGAAGAATTGACAAAACAAGGGTGTTGGGGCCACGGGTGGAATAATAAGGATCGTTTCTGTAACCTTCTCGGTCCTAAAGTCCCTGTCTCTGGTGATCAGGATGCTCTCTCTGTTCCTCTTGCTACAGGGAAGGTAACTTTCACATGGGACATTTATCTCAGTTTTCAGGAAAGAAGGGCAAGAGAGGGAAGTGTCGAAGCCACCTTCCTGCTTCTGCCATTTTCATAAACTCCTTCAGCTTAAGATATTTAATCTGCCAGGGGCACCTGGGTGGCTCAGTTGGTTAAGCGTCTGACTCTTGGTTTCCACTCAGGTCATGATCTCACAGTTCGTGGATTCAAGCCCCACATCTGGCTCTGTGCTCGCCATGGGGAGCCTGCTTAGGATTCTCTGTCTCCCTCTCTCTCTCTCTGCGTCTCCCCCGCTCACTCTCTATTTCTCTCTCTAAAATAAATACACATTAAAAATATATATATTTAATATGCCAAGGTGCATATTTTGGGATACATGCCCCAAACCCCATCAGTATATCCATGACTACATATCACTTAAACATATTCATCAAAACTACACAACAAATATTGACAGAGGATGAATTGAATAAGTGTAGAACTTTTTAATAAAATAATATAATAAAAATTAATTGTAGGATACAGGCAGTAGGTATATGAACGTTTGTTGTACAACTCTTTCACTTTGTGAATGTTTGAAATTTTTAATAGTACACTTTGGGGGAAGATGGCATTTAAGAAGCAATTGAAACAACTCTGTATAATATAAAAATAAATGTCCAACGTCATGTCCTAGACATAATGCTGCAAGAAAATTTTTACTTGAGTTAATTTTTGAGTTTAAGACATTAGACAAATATATAAACATGTGGTTGGAAAAAAATTAAAAAATGTTTTAAAAGATTTAAATGAATAATCTCAATAGAGTGTGATATCTGTAATTAGTTTTCTTGCACATTTAACAATTCTTTGTTGTCATAGAATTGTATTTTCTTACTATGCTAAAATAGTCACCCTGCCTCTCTCAATTGGAAATCAAAATTAGAACGAAAGACTCCACACTTTTAAACTGGTTTGAGCCTTAGAAGTCATTAATTAGAAGTTTCTTAATTTTATACAAGAACATTTAAAATGATTTGCCTAATGTCATTTTCCTGAGTCATAGGGTGAGAAAAGGACCCATTTTTCCTGACTTCTAACATAGTGTGCTTCCTAATACACTGCACTGTCTTTTATTGAACAGCAGGTTTAAAATTGTGTTAAAAATAATATAAAACTCCATATAAAGCCTTCAGTCATTATAGGATTTATCAAACTTCTGTCCTATAATTAAAGCCTAAATCCAGGGACCGCTGGGTGGCTCCACTTGTTGAGTGTCTGACTTTTGATTTCGGCTCAGGTGGTGATCCCAGGGTTGTGGGATCAACTTCTGCTTCAGGCTCTGCGCTGAATGTGGAGCCTGCTTAAGATTGTCTCTCTCTCAATCTCTCTCTCTCTCCCTCCCTCCACCCCCTCCCCTGCTCGTGCTCTCTCTAAAAACAACAACAACTAAATTCAGAAACAAAAGATATTTAATTTTGCTTTAATTTCCCTATATCATTCTGAGAATATTATCAATTATTCTTACACTATTATATAATGTATAACATACAAGATAGTGTGTATTCATACCTAGGTACATGTATGTATATCTTTTGGAATCAGGGTGCTAAAACACACCCTTTGGTTTCCAGTGCGATTGTTGGTGAACACAAAAGCTACAGAAATACAGTTGACACTTGAACGGCATGGTGTTAGAGGTACTAACCTATCTGCACAGTCAAAAATCCACATAAAACTTTTGACTCCCCAAAACTACTACTAACCGACTGTTGACCAGAAGCCTTACTGATAACCTAAACAATATATTAGCACATATTTTGTATATTGTATGTATTATATATTGTATTTTTATAATAAATTAAACTAGGGAAAATAACATATTAAGAAATTGATCAGGAAGAGAAAATACATTTACAGTACTGTACTGTATTTACCTTTAAAAAATCCACATATAAGTGGACCCATGCAGTTCAAATCAATGTTGTTGTTCAAGAGTCAACAGTACATAACCCTGTTTTGAGATGTGGAAAACAAACAAAACCAAAACAAATGTGGAAAATATTCTAGAATAGGGTTTTATATTCACATCATTTATAAGAGAAAGACACTTTAAAACAAAGGTGTTTTAAGACACAATATGTAATTGCATTTCCCTACAAAAGTCATCTACTTAAGGATGCTTTTAAGATTCTACTAGGTCAGTTTTTAAACTGAAGATCTTAGTTGCTTTTCATTGTTTCAATGATAAATGAATATAGTAAAAGTAATTAACAACCCTTTTAACTCTCCCCATTTTCTCTTGTTTACCTGGAAAGCTGAAGGAATCATTAAGAGAAGTGAGGTCTTGCGAGTAAAGTCAGAGAATTTTATTTCTACAAATGATTATTAGCAGCAAATGAATAAGACTTCATTTTAGGTGCCAAACACTATGTTTTCATACTTCACAACATTTTACTATAAACTTTTCCCATTGAGATTAACTGGAGAATAGAAGAGTAAGAATTTATATAATCTTTTTCCTGTAAATCTCATAAACATAGGAAAAAATTTTGTAATATCTCCAGAAAAAGAAAATTCAGTATATTCCATGTTCTTATAGGATATTTTTCTTCCTCAGATCTCAGTGTGCAATAGAATTACTCGGGGTAACTTCAAAATATTTTTTATCCCACTCCAGAATACTCTGACTCAGTGGAAATATCTCCTCAGATGATACTGAAGCCAGGCTTTCAAGGTCTAGAATTTGAGAATCATTGCTTTAAGAATCTCTGTCATTTTTAGAATTGAGGGTATAGAATCAATCACAGATTACCCTCACAGTCCATATGACTCCAACCACAGTGATTCAAGAACATTCTGCTCTCAACTCTCAGCGGAAAATTCTGTTGAAAATCAAGTGTCTCAAATCCAACAGACTAAAAGCTCTGGATCACGTGTCATAGTCCTCAATCCCAACTCCAGGCAAAATGCTATTGATGATCCTTGCCTGGCTGACCGGCTTTGAGCTTTATGTCATTATTTGGAGGCTGGATCACCGTGACTCTCCTCCTGCCTTCAAGCTTTCCCGTTAATTATAGAATTAACCTTAACATGTACTTTTAAAATACCTCTAGTAGCCCTAACCTTCCACCCAACATTAGCACTGAGAGCTTATACTGTCACAAAGTATCACCAAAAACAGGATCGTAGACCCATGTCCCTGAGAGCCTATTTTTACCAAGCAAGCTTGAGTGAACAAAAGAAACAAAATCTAGCAGCCATCATGAACAAGTTCAGCATTATAAAAATGCAAAGACAGCAGAAAAGTGGCATCTTTTTAGTAACAGTTGTGGAGAACAAGATTTTAGAGGAGAAAAAAAAAAAAAAAGCTGCCGTCTATTCCCTGGCAAAGGAAAAAGAACACTGATTCCTTAAAATAAAAACCAATAGAGGGGCACCTGGGTGGCTCAGGTCATGATCTCACGATTCGTGAGATGGAGCCCCGCATCGGGCTCTGCACCTATGGCAAGGAGCTTGCTTGGGATTCTCTCTCTCCTTTTCTCTCTGCCCCTCCCCCGCCCACATGCATGCCCTCTCTCTCTTGCTTTCAAAATAAATAAATAAACTCCAAAAAACAAAAACAAACAGAAATTGTTCATTAATGGAAGAAATATGATCATCAGCGGAAACACTAGATAATGAAACCAACCCTGATGACATCTAGGTCAGTAAAACAAATAATAGACTCAAGGCATACATGCATATATACACAATGTGTACATATCCACACTAACTGAAGAAAGACAAGGTGATGGTAAAATATACACTTACAACCGAGAACCCAGTCTATGAGGTCAGCTAGACTGTAGTTTGAGTTGCCGCACTTAGAACCATTTAACATCAGCAAGTTACTTAATGTGTCCAAGACCCAAAATTTCCTTCTCAGAAAAATGGAAATTATATGTACTTGACTTGACCATTGAAAAAATATAGGGGCATCTGGGTGGCTCAGTCGGTTAAGTGTCTGACTTTAGCTCAGGTCATGATCTAGCAGTCTGTGAGTTCGAGCCCTGCATCAGGCTCTCTGCTGATGGGTCAGAGCCTGGAGCCTGCTTTGGATTCTGTGTATGTGTCTTTTTCTACCCCTCCCCCACTCACACTTTGTCTCTGTCTCTCTCAAAAATAAATAAACGTTAAAAAAATGTTTTTTAACGTTTATTTATTTTTGAGACAGAGAGAGAGCAAGCATGAACAGGGGAGGGTCAGAGGAAGAGGGAGACATAGAATCCGATGCAGGCTCCAGGCTCTGAGCTGTCAGCACAGAGCTGGACCTGGGCCTCGAACTCACAAACCGCGAGATCATGACCTGAGCCGAAGTCGGACGCTTAACCAACTGAGCCACCCAGGCGCCCCTAAAAAAAATTTTTTAAAAGAAAAAATACAGATTAAAACCTACACAAAGTGTCTAAGGATCTGGTTTATGGGCATCTCCATAAATGGAGACAATAAGATGACAAACACTAACAGAGAGCATTAATATTCACTCTGCATTTAGGGTAAATTGCTAAAAAAAAAAAAGTCAGAAAACAGTTTAAAAAAGAGTTAAATTGCTCACCATTCTAAATTCTTTACATATATTAACTCACAAAATAACCTATGAGACAAGTGCGGTGTCATTTTTCAGATGAGACTATTGAGGCACAGAAGAAATCAGAACTTAGAGAACCGTAATTGGATATTTTGGAGACAGATTATAATTTTTCAGGCAAAATTAATAATTTATGGCATATAGGGAAAAATCTGGTGAAATTCTATAATCCAAGAAAATAATAGTTATTTAAGTATCTAAATAGGAAAGAAGAAATACCATCACCAAAAATAACAACAAAACATAGTTTTATAGCTGCTGAAATCAGAGTGGCTTTGGAAATTTGCATAACAAACATTGTTGCAAATAATCAGGCTATAATCAGCTGAAAAGTTAAAAGAGAGACATCAGTGCACTTCCAAACAATTAAAAAAATATAGACTTTCTGTAGAGAGCATCAGGGATAAAATTCATGATTGATATAATTTACAAAATCAAGTACTCATAGAAATAAACGAAAATGACCATCAAAAATAAAAGATTTTCGATGAAAATTAATTATATAGGCAATCATTATATGGAACCACTGGGGTCTGGCATGCAAGCACGTCTTCACCAACATTATTTAAAAAGTATTCTATTTGCTTCTGCATAGATAATGCAAAACTCCACAGTGGCAATGAAATTTATTTATTTCTAGTTTTCCTTGGGAGAACGTAGAATAGTGCTCCCCTCTTGAAAATGTGTACCTACCGTGCGGATCCCTTTGTAAACCAAACATCCATTGTCGTGGTCTCGTTTTCTTGCATTTTTATATACTTTGTGCTGTGAATGGTCAGGTGTTAATGGTTTGGTTCAAAGTCGAGGAGCTCCCAGAACTACTTACCAATCCTTGAAAGAAATCGGTAGGCTCTAGTCAGGCTGCAGGAAGAGTCAGTAGGCTACCGTTACGCTTTCGTGGTATTTGTCAGGCACTCTAGAAGACTTCGTGGCAGCCTTACCTATTTTTCAATGAAAATGCATCATCTCACGTTACTTTGACATCCTTTACAAACACACAATTATCTTCGTTTCCGCAAGGTTAGATTCCATTCAGGTAGATGATGATGATGTGTTCCTAATTTAAATGTGCAAATGAATTAGCACAGTAAGATTTATGATGCAGGACCCTGGGTATTTAGGGGTTCACATTTAACGCAGTGTGTAGGAAGACGATGAGTGGTGCAAAGATTAACTCTGACATAATAACTGTTTTTAGATCCGCTGGGTAACAGTTTTCATTTTATTTATGAGCCTCATATTTTAAATTGACGTTTGTGCTGGGCAATGTGTGAAATTATTTGACTGTGACCAGACTTATTTATAAATTCAATGTGAAGACTGACACATTTCATATGCTGTTTGTATTTTGAATATATTGCAAATGGTACAATTAAAAGATCTGAGCTTCAAGAGTGGAGGGGAGCGATATGGATCCAGTTAAAAAATGTTTGAGTGCACACATATTTAAAAAGTTATAAAAGGAAAAGAAGCAATATGAACTACTTATCTCAGTGCCTGAAAATATGCAGGAAGTAAAAATAAGACCTGCTAAGGCTGGCATATGAAAAGGACTTCATGAAATGTTAACTTAACACATTTGAAATCATATTATAATTAGTACCGGGTGAGCCATAAATGTTCCTAAAAACACCTAGAAGTTAATACGGTTCTTCTCTCTCCTTCCCTCCCTTTCTCCCTCTTGCTCTCGCACATATTATCTTCTAGGAAGGTCTTAAGTGAAGATCATGTTCCTAGAGAGTGTGCGTCTTGTCAAATGGCAAAATATCACAACCGCAAATGAGTTCTCTTCAGGTATTTCAGCTCTGAGTGGCCTCTGAAAATTTAAGGGTCTAGGGTCCGGTTTGTGCATGACTTCCTGCCGTTTACCCCGATCTCTTCAATTTACCTGGCTAGCAACAGGGAAAAGACTCTATGGCCGAGAGGTTCTAACAGGTGCATCTTGTTGCTTCTGAGACAGCTAGGAAAAGGACTGATACTATAATTACTAGCAAGGAAAATTCTAACAAGGCGCATTGAATTTGTTCCTTTTTTGTGACTCAAAATTTCTGACTCACGTTTAGCATAATTCATTTCCTTTTAGTGAGAGTGTCAGTACCATCCTTTGCAAAATATTCCTTCTTCAGAATTCCCCTCTGCATTCAGACATGACATACAATAGCAATAATAGCAATAATTATCGTAATAACAATACCATGTATTTAGCGATTCAGGATAGAGTGATTGACACTGGAGACAATTATTGCTAACATATAGTAAAGAAAAACTGGTTTGTTGGTAGGTAGACACTTGGCAACTAGTGAAATGATGAAATCTGTTACCAAACACATGGCTCATTAGAATCAAGGAGTCTGTCATGCTGAGGGCGGCAGTAGAATACCGTAAACTCTTTCGTGTATATATATATATATATATCCTTTATCTCATTACTGGGCACACAGTAGGTACTTAATCAACGTAGTTTATTTTATCAGTGGTGACTGCAGAGTAAGATTTGGGGAAAAGAAAAGTTGAGAAATTCTTGAGGAATGAGGGAGAATTTAATTTCTGGGGGAGGTGAAAAAAAAAAAAAAGCTCTGAATCAGAAGCAAGAAGGGAAGCCAGAATCAAAGGATATATTTAAAAAATCAGGGGAGGTTAAAGCAGCAGATCCCAAACTGTGTTAGACCAGCAAAAACGAAAGGATGCTTATACCAGGAACAAAGCTGTAAGTGCAAAGTCCAGTCACACAGTCAGAGATTTACTATCAGCAGATGCTGAAAATAGGGAAGGGAAGGGATGGGAGATGCCAGCCCCAAAGCAAAACTGTGACAAATGGTCTGAGAGTCATTCCAGTGGAGTATTTAAATGAACCCTTGGGGGGCGCCTGGGTGGCGCAGTCGGTTAAGCGTCCGACTTCAGCCAGGTCACGATCTCGCGGTCCGTGAGTTCGAGCCCCGCGTCAGGCTCTGGGCTGATGGCTCGGAGCCTGGAGCCTGTTTCCGATTCTGTGTCTCCCTCTCTCTCTGCCCCTCCCCCGTTCATGCTCTGTCTCTCTCTGTCCCAAAAATAAATAAAAAACGTTGAAAAAAAAATTTAAAAAAATAAAAAATAAAAAATAAATGAACCCTTGGAAGGAGGCACACAATGACAAAGTCCGAGCTGAGGGTGGAGATTGGTGTTAATCATAGTAGATGGCAATGACAATAATAAATACCAGCCATTCCACAGAACCAAAACGTCTAAAAATTAACAATTGGGTTATAGAATTTATTGTTATATATTTTTTTAATTTTTTTAATGTATTCATTTTTGAGAGAGAGAAACAGAGGATGAGCGGGGGAGGGGTAGAGAGTGAGGGAGACACAGAATCCGAAACAGGCTCCAGGCTCCGAGCTGTCAGCACAGAGTCCGATGTGGGGCTCGAACTCACAAACCGCAAGATCATAAACGGAGCCGGTGGGATGCCCAACTGACTGAGCCACCCAGGCACCCCTGTTATTATAATTTTTAAATGTAAAGTTTACCCAATACATTTGGTTAAGTTCCTAATTATTAGCGTACTGAATAAATTATATGAATTATAAGAAGTTTTAGTAATTAAATGTACGGTTTCTCTCGTTTGTAGTCCAATGTCTATAATTACCATTGATTCGATCAGATATCGCTGAAATGATCATAACGGTTTCTATCACGTTTATCTTACAAACACTCTAGATCCTTAGAATTAACTACTAGTCGTTCCCACCAGAAAAGGAAATGTCCCCCAGAATATGAACTCCAGTCCCTTCGAATGATGGAAACTGGGACAGAGGGAGAGGAGAAGAAAGCAAGGGTAACAGAAAAATGAAGAAGTGTGAGGAAGGGGGTGCGCTCCGGACGTATCCGTATCTTCCGGCAGGGCCGCAAAAGTAACAAAAGCAGGTTTACCATAGAAGATGATTTCAGGGGTGGCGATGATCCTGCTTCCCCAGTTCTTTCATTAAAGTAAAGAAGACCCAGACACTTTTACCTGGGGGACAAATCTTTTTAAAAGATCACGGAACATTTAATTCCAACCAGAAAGATAAGAGGCTTAGACTACAATGTTTCTTAAATCCTCGCTCTCCATCTTGCTCCTTACCAGAATCCCCTGGCCCTCACTCCTGTTGACATGGTCCCCGAATGTCACTGTAGCACTCGAACAGTCCTGCTTCTTTTCCTCAGGCTGTGTACTACACTTAAGAGAAACACCGTTGGCCAAAATATTTCAGCAACACAAGCCATGTACCGGTAAAAAATGAAGCTACTTGCTATCCCTCAGGCATGCTCTCTGTGAGCATCATATGAGCAAGAATAAAGAAGTTCCTAGTTACAAGGAGCTGATGCGAGAGCCAGAAAGATTAGGAATAACAGTCATTGTTGTTGTCATTGTACTCACATATTCAAATATGCTAAGTTCCAAACATTTAAAATTAAAAAAAGTTTTTATAATGTTTATTTTTGAGAGACAAAGAGAGAGTGTGAGCGGGGGAGGGGCAGAGAGAGAAGGAGACACAGAATCCGAAGCAGGCTCCAGGCTCGGAACTGTCAGCACAGAGCTGAAGCGGGACTCAAACTCACAAACCATGAGATCATGACCTGAGCAGAAGTCAGACGCTTAACTTACTGATCCACCCAGGCGCCCCTCAAAAAAATTTTTGACCAACTTTATCTCCATATAAGATGAAAGAGCTCAATCTATATTCTGTTTCTTGTTTCTTTTTTGCTTGGTTTTATTTTCACAATAATAATTATGGTTATCAAAACTTAAAATACTGTTGCCCTGTGCTTGTTTTTAATTATTGTTTTATGCTTTAAAGTGTACGCCTTGTTTCCGCTCCTGATATGCAGGGGTGAGTTCCTTACAAACTGATTCTCCTAAAAAATAACAGCGATGAATTCTATATAAAATACAACATAAGAATAAGAATAAAAATAATAGTAATAATAATCTACCTAGGGCCCTAGAGAGTGGGGGAAGAAAAAACCCAGAGCAGATTATGGAAGGAGACCATAATGTAGCAAGTAACAATCAGAGTAAGTTGTTCCTGTCCCGGTGACTTTATCCTGAAGACAGCTGGTGGCGGTGAGAGAAAGGCATGTCAACTACAGGCAAACTTTGACCTCTTTTGCATGAGTCTCTCCTGATACCTTACCTACATGTGTGCAGGACAAATTGAAAGCAACTTGCAACAAAATCTTAAAGAATTGCACTGAGATCTGAGCCTCTGACCACCACAGATGTGATAGTCTACATGTTGAGCCCAGTGCATTCAGATCTCCTGAAACAAAAACATCAATGCATGTTGGAGGCATATAACAGAATTGAGAATATCTATATCGTAAGTCACATCTACGATAAAATACAAAAAAAAAAAAAAAATTATGTGGCATACTCAACAAAAAAAAGGAAGCAGGGGTGCCTGGGTGGCTTAGTTGGTTAAGCGTACAACTTAGGCTCAGGTGGTGATCTCGTGGTTCCTGAGTTCCAGCCCCACATCTGGCTCGCTGCTCTCAGCCTGTCAGTGCAGAGCCCGCTTTGGATCCTCTGTCCCCCGCCCCTGCACCTCCCCTACTTATGCTGTCTCTCAAAAAATAAACAAAGCAGAACCATAAAAAGGAAGAAAGTATTAAGTCATTATACAGCATGGGTGAGCTTTAAAAAGCATTATGCTGTGAGGAAAGAATTACAATACAAAGGACTGTGTATTACCTGATTCTGCATCTAGAAAATTAATATTAAATTTATTATTATTTATTATAATAATATTTAATTTATTAAAATAAATAAATTAAATTGATATTTAACTGTGAAAATTGTGTCGAGAAAGTTTATACATAGAATAACTCATTCCATAGCGAGGGGATAAAGAAGGTGTTTCTGTAAATAAGCAACACTTGGCAAAAGGCATCAATCAATGAGCTATTTTAAAACATTACAAAATATTTCACGGAGGCTGAATCCTCTCCACTTCAAAAATATAAACGATTACCACAAATTAAGATTTCTTAAAGGCAAAATATACACATTAAAGTATTATTATACAGTGTATTCAATTAAATGTACTTAGCAGTTTGGGAAAATACAGTGTCTAATGGTGTATTTTCACCACATATAAAAATAATTTTGGAATGTTTTAATATCAAAGCAGTTTTGGTTTTTATTCTGAAAAGAAAATATGCAGCCTCACAAATTAATCCCTAATGGTGATCATTACAAAACTCAGATTCTTATCGAAACATAAAGTAATGACAATGAAAAAAACCAGAGGTCAAATGAAACAAGAATTAAAACAGTAAGATTTATCATTTATTTCCTATCTTTCCTATCTTCTTAGTTCTGGTGAAACAGAGCATTAAAGGCCCATTAATTTAATATTACTGGAGTTTTAAATAACTTTAATGAACGTGTATCCTATTACTTAAAATTCACATATACCATTCTATAATTAAGTATGCTTTGAATTTAAATCTACTAATTTTTTTCATTTCATGGTTTGAATCACTTTTTTACAATCTCTCCATATTCTCATAGCATTTTAGGGGACAATGAATAATTCAATTTCTTTCTATCTTTCAAATACCCATTTTGTGCTACACTAAGTGAAAAATCATCAAAGAGAAAAAAAGCTTGCATATTCTAAATAATTGCCACTAATCTCTTTGCTAACATAGGAATTTAGGGCACCATAAAAAATAATGTGCTCAAATTTCTTCAAACTCATAAAACTCTAATTTCACCTTAATTATTTAGTACACACAGAAGTATAATGATATATTTAAGGTAGTATATAAATATAAATATAAATGTAGTATAGATGTATAATGTATAATGTAATATATAAATATAAATATATTTAATATTTAATGCAGTATTTTAAAACTATATAACCTTTAATTTGGCTTTCTGCGAAGTTCTACCTTGCTCATTGTTTTATGTCATGTTTATTATTTTTTAATCAGAGAATGTAGATGTATATATAGAGGTCCACTCTTTTCTCTGTTTGAGACAATAGTCTACTTAGAGCTTCATTTTTCCCAAATCCAACTGATGACTAGCTTATCTGACAGTAAAAGAATTTTTCCTTTCTATTTTCTTCTTTATGTAAAAAACACATAACATAATTTACCATCTGTGTTATTTTCAAGTGTACAGTAATGTTAAGTGTGTACATCGTACTGTGCAAGAGATCTCTAAAACTCTCTCATCTTGCAAAACTGAAACTTTGTACCCATGGAACAACTCCCCTTTTCTTACCTTCCCTCAGCTACTGGCAACTGAGATTCTACCTTCTGTTTCTAAGAATTTTACCTTTAGATAACTCACACAAATGGCATCATGTAGTATTTTTTCTTTTTGTGACTTGCTTATTTCACTTAGCATGGTGTCCTCAAGTTTCACCCAAAATGTATCCTATGACATGTTAGCAATGTTTTTAGCTGAATAATTTTCCTTGATTCTAAAGTTTGTGCATTTTGTAGGTTCACAGTTGTGTAGTGGGAATAGAATAAAATAAAGGCATGTAAAATTTTTAAAAATGAATAATGTTCCGTTGCATGCATATCCTACTACTTTCTTTATCCACTCACCTCAATGGTCATTTAAGTTGCTTCCATCTCTTAGCTATTGCCAACAATGCCTCAGGGAACAAGGGGGTGAAAATCTCTCTTCAGCATCTTTAGTTTTTATGAATATATACCAGAAATGGGATTGCCGGATCATATGGTAGTTCTATTGTTAAATCTTGAAGGAACTCTCGTACTGTATTCCATAATGACTGGACCAATTTACGTTCCCACCAACAGTCCACAAGGGTTCCAGTTTCCCATATTCTGCCCAACACTTATTATTTCTCCCCCTCTTTTAAAACAGTGGTCATCCGAATAGATACAAGTGACAGACATCCTACAGTGGTATTGATTTTCATTTCTCAAATGATTAGTGATATTGAACGTCTTTTTATGTATTTCTTGGCCATCTGTATATAGTCTTTGGAGAAATGTCTATTTCTTTTGCCTATTTTTTAGATTTGATTATTTGAGGTTCTCTGTTGTTGGGTTATAGAAGATCTTTATTTATATGTTCTGAATATTAACTCCTCATCAGATATCTTATCAAATGTTTCCGCACATTCTGTAGGTTGCCTTTTCACTCTATTGATGGTTTCTTCTATGGAGCAAAAAGTTTTAAGTAAGATGTAGACCCATTTATCTATTTTTCATTTTGTTGCCTGTGTTATTGGCATCATATCTAAGAAATCATGCCGAATCCAATAACATGATTTTCCTCTACATTTTCTTTTAGAAGTTTATAGTTTCAGGCCTTATGTTTCGATCTTTAATGCAGTGTGAGTTAATTTTTATATAGGTATAAAGTAAACATTCAACCTAATTTTTTTGGTATATGAATATCCAGTTTTCCCAGCATCATTTGTTGAAGAGATGATCCTTTCCCCATTGTATGACCTTGACATTGTTGTCAAAGAAATCTCTTTTATACCCCTGGGAGATCCTCCTAGTTCTAGAGCACACAATTTCTGCCTTAAACATCTGCCAGCAAAGCAGTGCTGAATATGAAGTTTGAATGGTCACTTCTGTATCTGGGAAAATGCAGGGTCAACTGGGATCAGATACCCTCAACCTAACTGAGCATGCGATTTTAGCTGGTATTGTAAATATTTGAATCCGAAAAAATTGTAACAAATCAACCAGTTAACGTATAGAAATATATTCAAATTACCTCAATAATATAAGCATTATAAGATAATATAAGCAATATATATGTAATAATATAAGTAATACATGATTTTTTAATAACTTTTTTAAATGTTTATTTATATTTGAGAGAGAGAGAGAGACAGTGGCCAAGTAGGGGAGAGGCAGAGATAGAGAGACAGAGACAGAATTTAAAACAAGCTCCAAGCTCTGAGCTCTCACCACAGAGCCTGATGGCGGGGCGGGGGGCTTGAACTCACAAGCCATGAGATCATGAGATCATGACTTGAGCAGAAGTCGGGTGCTCAGCTAACTGAGCCACTCAGGTGCCCAGTAGTGAGATATGATTTTTAAATATATTGTTTATATTTAGTTGATTTAATTATTCTGTTTAGGGCACCTGGGTGGCTCAATTGTTAAGCATCAACTCTTGATTATAGCTCAGGTCATGATCTCAAGGTTTGTGGAATTCTCTCTCTCTTCCTCTCTTTGCCCCTCCCGTGCTCTCTCTCTCTCTCAAAATAAATAAATAAACTTAAAAAAATAATTCTATTTGTACATAATTTAGAGACTTGCAGAACCAAGGAGTTTCAATTTTGCAATCCAGCAAATAGGGGTTTTACTTAATTTGTACCACGAAAGCTCTACATCTCTTATCAAAGACTTCCACATGTATTAATAGGATGAATGCTATGATGTTCTTTATACTTAAAGTCTTATATAAAACATGACACAAGCAATGGATATATAAAGATACGAATTTTGGTAAAAATAAACAAAACCTACATTTTTCATGAAATGAAAGAATGGACACCATACCTGCAATGTTTATGTTACCAGAGTCTCTTCCATTGTAAAACCTTAAGAAAAAGATATGAGTATTGCCTTACCCCTTTTAAATCGGAAAAAGCATAGAGTTAGCTTGCAAAACTTGAATGTCGGGTTTCCTCCATTTTGTCATGGTAAAGAACAGCAGAGAAATTTATGCTATCCTAAATGCGAAGCTCAGTTCCTCCTTTAGGGATTGATCACGGACACCAGCATTTTAATACTCTATATTTGCTGGGAGAGAGAATACAAACATTAGAAAGCTCCATGTGCATATGTTATGAATATCAGCTAATTTTCTCAGTGGAGAACAATTGGCAAGTTCGTGACTTATTCTTCTGCATATGTGTTTACACAAAGAGCTAAATGCTACTTTATTGGCCTTTATGCCTTGATCACAGGTGTTAGCATAAGAAAATAGTGAATAATCTTGACTCTCTCCTGTGAAATGCAACTTGAGAAATTCAAACCTACTTGTGAAATTCAAGAACTGTTTCATAGATTAGTGATCACCAATGGCCTGTTTGGTCACAACCTGTTAGTTAAACAAAGAACGTGTCTATGGTTGAAATATGAAGAGAAAATGTATTAATTTGTCTGCTATTTTCCTTATTGCATACTTTAGCTGGTCTTATGGACTCGATTATGGTATCTGTTGACTGGTTAACTCTCTAGGACATCACCAATCAGTCCAGAGATATCCATAGCTCCATAAAACTTAATACTTAACATGCCAATATCATAATTAATTTCACAACTTTGCATCGGATTCATTTTCTCAACTTTTTTTCTTTTACAATTTGTTTAATGATATTTTGCATCTGTTTTGCAAACCTAACCAGAATCAGCTGAGAATTCTGAAATGTAATTAAATTTTGGAACTATTTCCTTTTTGATCATTAATGTTCTATCCCATATTGAAAGACAGAATTTACTGCATTGCAGGAGAATTACCTTAAGAGAACTTCATAAAGAAGCAATATTATGGGGTGCCTGGGTGGTTCAGTCGGTTGAGCGCCCAACTTCGGCTCTGGTCATGATCTCATGGTTCGTGAGTTTGAGACCCGCGTCAGGCTCTGTGCTGACAGCTGGAAGCCTGGAGCCTGTTTCAGATTCTGTGTCTCCCTCTCTCCCTGCCCCTCCCTCGCTCGCACTCGGTCTCTATCTCTCTCAAAAATAAAAAACATTAAAAAAATTAAATTAAAAAAATAAAAAGAAGCAATATTTGCTGGCCAGAAGTTAGTCACTTTTTTGCTTAATACAATAATTAGGAACAACATGTAGAGGGCAAGATTCTGTAGTATGAGCAAATTTTATGTGGAATCATGATACAATTCTAGTTAAAGGAATACTCTTATGTCAAGTTTTTTAGGTTCCTTTTTATATTTGCTCAATTCTGCCCAAATAGTATTAGAAGAGAAAATTTTAATATAGGAGCCTCTCAATATAACTCTAAGTTTCACTGTTTTTGCAACTCATGCTAACGATACTAAATGTAAAGCTCTCCCTAGATTCTTGCTCTGCAAAATGATATTCATGGACAAACAGCATCTGTACACCCTAAAAGCTTGTTTAAACACAGAATTTCAAGTCTGACTCCAGAGATACTGACTCAGAATCAGCTGTTTAACATTATCCCAGTTTATTAAATGACAAACACCAAACAGATATATATCATCTGCCCCTGATTCCTGCTCCCGAGAAGTTTTCAATATAAACATTAAATAGAGTGAGAAATGTGATAACCAAAGAGACAAGAAAGAATGTGCCTGTCGATGCCTTCTGGCATTTAGAGGTCTTGATCTGGAATGAAGGTACGTGATTTGAAGCTGTCCATATGGAGTCATCTGCTGTTTGATCCAAGGTTCTTGGGAAAGCTGTCTTCTTCATGACACTGTCAGCTTCTGGACAATCTTGAGAAGTCAAAGAGATAGCACATGATGCTTTTCAACTAGAGTCATAAATGTAAAGTTTAATTCCCTAGCATTTTTACCTTAAAAGGGCTTTACGTCTCCACACTCTGGACTTTCATCTTTCATAGACCACTGAAAGAATGGAACTTAAGTAGGACTTCAATAACACCACGCAAAAACTATTTTGTAACGGTAATTGAAGAAAATATGTTATTATTTTCATGAATTTTCTGTTATCTGTATTGGAAGCAGATTTACACAGCTCAACAGCCATGGTATACCTAATATGAACAGATACAATAAACTATTTGGAGGTTCTGAGAATGTATGAAAACAATAGTTAAAACAATGTGTGAAGTACATCTTTTGCAAATGCTTTCTCTGGTTCAAAAGCTAGACTTTCTAGCTCAGAAATAATATAGTTGCCTCTTATGTTCTTCTTTTAAAAAGATTTTTTTAATGTTTATTTCTTTATTTTGAGAGAGAGAGAGAGAGAGAGAGAGAGCATGAGCAGGGAAGGGCAGAGAGGGAGAGAGGGAGAGAAAGAATCCCAAGCAGGATCCACTCTCAGCCCAGAGCCCCACACAGGGCTTGATCTCGAGACCACAAGATCAGGACCTGAGCCGACATCAAGAGTGGGAGGCATAACCAACTGAGCTCCCTAGTTCTTTTTAAAATTGTTCATAAGTAAGACTTCTAAAACTTGAGAACTATACGTATCTTCTAGATTTGTTGATTTGATGAAGACAAACCACTGAGGCCATGTTTCCTTCTCATTGCAAAGAGTAAAGTAGCAAATGCTTTATTTGAGTAGCCTCCAAATAAAACTATTTTTGTGACCTTAAATTTACAAAACATTCCACTGGAAAATCTACAGCTCTGCCAAGAAGGAAGAATATGGAAAAAATACAAAATTCAATCAGGCTATAAAGAGATTGATGAAAAACTTAGCTACAGCCTTAGTGACATGTGCAGCGGAGTGAGGACCCTTGTTTATTCAAAATAGAAAAAAGTAGTGATTTAAGGGTCTGAATGCAGGCATTAAGCCGTCTCAGAGCCAAATAGAAATATATTAACATGTCTTGAGAGAAACAAAGAAATACAAAACGCAACCAAGTAGTAAAATAAAATAGTTGAGATTTTAGTGGTTTCGGGACTCTGTCTACCCAATCAAAGAATTATACAGCCATATATAAACAAAAACTGTGAAAATCAGCTCTTTACAAACAGAATGGAACGTACTGCTCTGATGTCATAGCAACCACAAAAATGGCTTATTGTGTCCATCAGTGATAGAATCATCCTGACACGCACATTACATTTGAACTGGAAACAAGCATAAGGTCCGTCAGTAGGAAAATGTTTGATTACATTGTACAACTTTCTTATAAAGTAGAATTTTGCAGATACATACGAAAAAATACTATAGCTCTAATCCCTTGACTTGCAGAAATAGTCATGTTGTATTTTTCAGTGACAAAAGCAAATTCAGTTGTGATGTGATTAACATGAAGCTAGTCATGTAAGAAGAAAGGTAATGGAGATTGAATATATAGTAGTCTAAACTGGTATGAGAAGGGACATCAGAGATTTTTTACATTATGATCAATGTTGGTTTTTGGCAGTAGGGGTGAATGTTCTACAAAACCTTCTGTTTGCCCCCATGTTTAATGGATCATGGAAAATGTATATTACTTCTGAAATGTTTTATAGGAAATATAAAAATTGTCCTTAAAATTAAGGTAGTAAAATTTAACTTGACGATAAGTAAGCTTTTGGATAAAACTACTAATTTGTAGAGATACATGGGACGGAGCAAGTAATTATAAAAAGAATACTCCCAAGCAGAATTAAAAGAAATAACTAAGTAAGCAAATATACAGGTTTATGTATTGAGAGAATTGGTATTGTTAAAATATCATACAAACAGTAAACTGTAGTGGATCATAGACACAAATAAAAAAAGTAAAAGGGTAAAGCAATTAAAATTACTTTAAAACAATAGGAGATTTTCATGACCACTGGTTAATGCAAGACTCAAACAACACATGAAAAAAAATCCGTTAAATCTATTGAAAAGTGAAAAGATGAATCAGATGAGAAAAAGATATTTGCAATAGATATATTGAATACTGCTCTACAGAATAAAGATATCCTATAAATCAATGAGAAAAAAAAGTGTATAATGTAATGAAAATGCTTGGTTTTCAGTTTCTCATCAAGATGGAATAACAGAGAAAGATTTACTCTCTTACTTTAAAAATTAGTAATATATGAAACAACTAGAATGTAAAGTACTCAACTTCATGGGGATGGGAAAAAAGAAAGAAGATACATAAATTATTATCCTTTTTTTTTTTTAATTAAAGTTTGAAGTATTCCTAGGTCACTTTCTCTGTTATCGCTTTGCTGAGAATCTAATCATATAACCACATCAAGCCTGAATGTAGATTTGAAATTCTAGTATTAAACTATACACTGGTGGGAAGAGACAGAACTTTTATTACCATAGAGGAAAAGGGAAAAGATATGGAAGGGGGAAGAAGCAGTCTCTGGAAAAGGCAATGTTTTAGATCTTTAGCTGAGTATTGGGTTTATGGGTATTTGTTTATCATTAACATTTATTGAGCCACATATTTGATTTATATGTTAATTATTATATCAGATCCTAACAGAAAAACAACCAACTTTATATAGACTAAGATCTATGACTCTAATGGAACAAAATTAGAAATCAGTAACAGAAACATAGGTAAAAAGATACTAAATTTTAGGATCGACAATAACTATTCTGTTAAATAAAAAGTGAGTTACAGAGGAAATCATAAGGGCAATTGCAAAATCTATAACCTTGAATGAAAATTAACCACTATATATGACAAATTTTATAGAGCATATATGAATATTTAATTAGAAGTGATTTTATTATTATTTATCAGAAAATAAGAAATATTAGGGAAAGTGATCTAAATATTTAAATCAAGAAGTAGGGGAAAAAAAGAAGTAGGGCAAACCTAAGGACACAGGAAGAGATCACTAATAAATATAATGGCTAAATTAATGTAATAAAGAACAAAAATAAGAAAATAATGTAGAAAATTAAATCTTGCTCTTCTAAAGTTTATTAAAATAGTTAAAATTTTGGTGAGTTTGATGATGAAAACAAATATTTGCATAAACAAAATTTAAAAAAAGATTTCTATGGCTCGAAATATATATATAAGGGAATATTGACATGAATAGAAAAAAAAATCTCTGAATCAAGCAATCACTCTTAATGTAATCATAATTAAAGAACTTTTTCTTTTAAAAGCCCCAGGATACAGATAGTTTTAACGTGAGTGCTATCAAAATTTAGAGATGAACCTGTACTTATTGTATAAGTTATGGCATAAAATAAGTGGGAAAAAAGAAAATTTCTGAAGCATGTGAAATTATTCTAAGCTATATTGACAGTGTTACAAGACGGAGCATACTCATGAATCACGACACAGACATGTGCACATAAAAAACTAACATTACAAATCAGTGAAAAAATGATGAACTATCCAATAATGCTTAAGTAAATGGTGCTCCAAATGGAAAAATTAAATTATATTCTTCATCTGAACATATATAAAAATCAATTCCATATGACATAAAAATATAAATATTAAAACTGCAGGGTGCCTGGGTGGCTCACCTAGTAAAGCATCCAACTCTTGATTTTGGCTCAGGTCATGACCGCAGAGCCATGGGATGAAGCCCTGCCCTGGGATCAATCCCATGATGGGCTCCATGCTGAGTGTGGAGCCCGCATAAGATTCTCTCTCTCCTTCTGCCCCTCTGCCCAGCTCATGTTCTCTCTCTCTAAAAACAAAACAAAACAAAACTGAAAACTATTAGAAGAAAATTTGGAAGAATTCTTTATAAGAGTAACATATAATGGGGCACCTGGGTGGCTTAGTTGAGTGTCAGACTTCAGCTCAGGTCATGATCTCACGGTTCATGAGTTCAAGCCCTGCTTCAGGCTCTGTGCTGACAGCTCGGAGCCTGGAGCCTGCTTCTGATTCTGTATCTCCCTCTCTCTGTCCCTCTGCCCCTCTCACTCTGTCTCTTTCTCTCAAAAAAAAATAAACATTTAAAAATTAAAAAAAGAGAGTAACATATAATATAAATATATCTTAAAACACATTATAAATATTTTTAAAATCATGTGTATAAATATTACATATATAATTATAAATTAGATAGTGGATTCACAAAAATGTAAAATCTGCCCACATATTGGACAAAAGAAATGTAAAATAAGTGTAACACCATAGTTGACAATAGATTAATATTTATACTATATTAAGAAATTTGTTCTGGGGCACCTGGGTGGCTCAGTCAGCTAAGCGTCTTACTCTTAATCTCAACTCAGGTCATGATCTCACAGTTCCTGGGATCAAGCCCCATATCAGACTCCTCCTCACTGAGAGCACAGAGCCTCCTTAGGATTGAGATTCTCTCTCTCCCTCTCTCTTTGCCCCTCCCCCACTCATGCTTTCTCTCTCCCTCAAAAATATATAAATAACTTTAAGAAAAGTAATTTGTTCCAATCAATAATAAAAGACGAGCAACCCAATTTTTAAAGTGGGAGAAAAGTTTCAATACTCCATTCACAGAGAATGAGCTCTAAATGATCATAAACATATGAAAAACACTCAGTCTTGCTAATAATTAAGAAATACAATTTAAAATGATAATTTACTGCCATATTTAGTAGACTCACATAATTATAAAAGACTGATAATATGAAATATCAATGGATGTGATGAACTGGGAACAATAATACTGTTAGTAGTCATGTGTAAGTTGGTAAGAATTTTATATAAAAACCTGGTGATATGTAGTAAAGGGAAGAGGCAAATTTCTTTATGATCCAGCAATTCCATATGTAGTTGTGCATCAAAGGAATTTCTTGTTAATGAGAAAGGGAAAATACAAGAAAGAAATAAAGTTAATTGCATTATTTTGATATGTATGTGTGTATATATGTATGTATATGTGTATGAATGCATATATGTATATATATATAATGTATTATCTTATATAGGTCATTTATATATTCATAAATAGGGAATTTTGGTAAAAAAAAGTCACGTTCAGGTATCAAAATAGAAGACTGTAGTTGAAGTGAATGGTCCCACGTACACAAGTAAATAATGGATACATTGTAAAACTTAATGTTACAACTTATACAATAATGAATAGCCTGTAATAACATTTATGCATGTTTTCATAAAGCTACAATAACAAACCCCAGTATTACATATTATTAATGTCTATGTAACTTTAGTAAAATTGAAATCATATGTTATAGTGAAATATATAAAAGCCATAAAATAGTGGCTATTTCTAGAGTGCAAATAAAGCAAATGAGTTCAGGCAGACCTCCAACCTTAACTTTGATGTTTTATATTATTTTAAAATATCAATCTGAAGCAAATATGGGTAATGGTAAGATTTGGTATATCAGTAGATAAAAATTTGTTTACTATTATGTAATTTTTTTAATAGTTGGAACATGCTGTATTTATGAGGAAAACTGAAAGTTTTATTTCTCTTTGTTTGAAATACTTTATCACTAAAACAGGAGCGAAAAAAAGTTAAGTGAGTTAATGAGTTGGATTTCCTTTGTTAAATTCTCCTTGGAGAAAAGCTATCAAAAGTTACAGGCTTTAGAAGACAATTATATAATTGCTATTGATTTGTAACTTTGTAAACACCTGGAGTCCTCTGCTTTTTGTCCTGTTCCCCATACTCGTTTCGTTTGCTGAGTTAGCCAGTTTGGTTATATAAGTTTTTAACAACTTTTCTTTTTGCTCATTTCTTTTTGTTTCTTCCTTTTTTTTCTTTTTTTAAGAACTACCTTTTTTTTAAGGTTTATTTTATATTTATTTTGAGGGGGGTAGGGGGCAGAGAGAGGGGGAAAGAGAGAATCCCAAGCATGTTCTGTGCTGTCAGAGCAGAGCCCGACATGGGGCTCGAATTCATGAGCCGTGAGATCATGATCTGAGCTGAAACTAAGAGTCAGGCGCTTAAAGGACTTGGCCACCCAGGCACCCCTTGCCCATTTCTTTTTATACTGTTCTTTGTCTTAGATGATATCAACCTATTTTATCGGTTTTATTTCTGTTGTTTTTGGTTATTTTATCTTCCTTCTCAACTTAGATTTCCCCCACCATCTGTACCATTGTAGTTGATGTATACTGAAGTTTTATTTCACCATTTTACTCTTTAGATGACTGGCTCAATATTTTATATTCAATGATATTCCCATTGCTACTTTTATTTACCTTTTATAAAGTTGTTTGGTCATCTGTCTTTGTTATTACCAAATATGAAAACCATTTTGAAGTAGGAGCACTTTTGTCCTAAGGGATATTGGATGACTTTGCTTTCTAGATACACCTGTGCAGAATCTGCAAACATCCTACCATTGATTTCTACACTCCCCTCCAAAATGAGTCATCTGATTGTAAAGTCCTTAAAATGAGTCATCTAGTAGAGGAGACATAATCCTGCTTCTGGTACAGCATTAGAATGGTATTTTCTTTTTACATAAAACATCCCCCAAACATCTTAGGAATTATATATATATATATATATATATATATATATATATA